>NW_004955443.1:11439470-11622211 GCF_000276665.1 Chinchilla lanigera | reverse complement strand
CTGATTTCTTTATTTCTTTACATTTTCTAGATAGAAGTTCTCTGTCTGAGAGACAGTTGGTTAAATTCTTTCCCAATGCATGAGTTTTATTTCCACTCTGTTGGCGATTTTTTTTTTTTGATGTGCAGAAACTTTTTAATGAGATATCAGTTGATGATTCTTTGAATTATTTCCATACAGTGTGGTTTTTGTTCATGAACTCTGTCTACCCCTGTGTCTTCAAGTTTTCTATCTACTTTCTCTTCCAGTAGATTTAGTATTTCTGTTTTAATACTGAGATCTTTGATCCATTTTGACTTTAGTTTAGTGCATGGTGACAGATGTGGGTCTAGTTTTAGTCTTTGGTATGTGAAGAGCCAGTTTTCCAAGCACCGTTTATTAAAGAGGTTAAATTTCTTCCAGTCAACATGTTCTGCCCCTTTGCCAAAGATTCTCTCCCCATTTTTGTACACCTTTTGTTTTACACAGGTACCTTCATTTATTTGTACAACTTAAGTAGTAAAAGAGTTAGATGTTTTTTATTTTGTATTCTGTTTCCAAGAGTCCAGAATAATCTTTTATGGGATTTGTCTCTTAACTTAAAGATGTAAATGAGGAACCAAGAATATAGCTAAGTAGAATTGTGCCTACCTGGCAAACACAAGGTCCAAAGTTAGATTCCTGGTACAAAAAAAAAAAAAAATCAAACTGTAAATGAATAGCTAGAAGTTACTTACATGGATACTTTCTGTCCTTGTTGCTTTTCTCTCATTGCTGAGACAAAATACCCAACACCCAAGATTAAGGAAGGAAAATTTTATTTTGCTCATAGCTTGTGGATATTTTAGTCCATAGCCAGCTCACTCCAAGGCAGAGTGTCATGGTGAGGGGCAAGAAGGTGGCAGAAGACAGCAGAAGCAGCAAGAGTAAAAGGGAGAGAAGAAAGCCTCCTTTCCTCCCTTATATTGTATGTAGTCTACCTTCTTTTGGGTGAGTGTACTACTCACATCATCTCCATGCCCTTCTCTTGCATGGACTCAAGATGGTTACAGAGTGAAGATTCTGGCACCCTGCAGAGTCACTTAGTTAAACTTCTAAACTTCTTAAGTTGACACAATGTTACAAACATTATAATCCACCACTTGTCAACTTGACAACCAGACACATTTCTTTAAACTAGTTTCCAGATAGAAAGACATACTTATTCATATCATTTCACAATTTGAACATTATAACACACATTTAATGATCCTTTAGACACAGTATTAAGTCTATCAACATAATATCACATCAGAACAATAATATTCTGTTTCCTGTCATCCAAAAGAGCTGTGCACATCCATTTATGAAAAAGGCATTTAGTCAGTCTGCAAGAGTTGTAAAGTCCTAACAGTTTCAGCATTGTTGAAAAGCCCAAGTTTCAAGTCTCCTCCAAGATGTAAGGCAAACTATTAGCTGCAAACCCTGTACAAATGAAAAGTTAAACACTTCCAACATTCAATGGCACAAAATAAACATTTTCATTCCAAAAGTTACAAACAGGGGAATAGAAAGGATTGAGACCAAAGCAAGTAAAAATCCATACAAACATTAGGTCCTGTAGTTCCATGTCCAGGATCTGAGGCAATCTCTGGCAAATTGTGAGCTCCAGAGGGCTTGGATGGCTCCAGCTCCACAGCACTTCCAGTAATAGTAGCTCCCATGGCTTTACTCTTGGGCTGGCTTTGCTCCCTGCCTTCATGTTTCCTCAGACAATCCACATTCTTAGCTTCTCCAAACTCCTGGGATTTCCACTGCACCTTTGGCTTTACCCTCTGTGCTCTCAGGGGCATACTGCCTGACCTCCCAGGCCTTTTGAAATCAGGATAGAAGCCTTCTTAAACTTTCAGTTCTTGCATTCTGCACACACCTAAAACCAGCACCACGTGGATGCTGCCAAGTTCTGCTACCAGATGGAGTGGTAGCCAGGCTTTTCTTTCTCCTGTCTGTAAAGATTGAGTTCCTGGATCACTGAGCACTTTAAATCCAATTCTGAGGAATAAATTCTCTTTTGGCCACCACTCTGGAATATGGTGCACCTGCCACCATTCTGGAACATGGTGCTCAGAGCTTTCTTCTCAAAAGTCTTTCACTTTTGCACTTTTGAGGCTGTAAAGGATGGAGTCCTGCTGCTTCTTGTAATGCCTTCTGGACATTTTTCAAATTCTTCTGTTCCTTCTCAGCAATAGAGATCTCCTCATCCTATCTTTGTAGTCCAAAGCTTTACTAGAGCTTCCTTTCTGGCCAAACTCACAGTATTTTCAATTGTCTTGCTGGGCTCTTTGCTCTTGACTTGCAACATATTTCTGGCTGAAAGCCCCCAATAGCCATGCCCCTGCCACAATATTTGACTGCCTTGAATTTTCTTCTGCCAGACTCACTAGTCTACTACCCTTAATCTTAGTACAGGCAAAATCTCTGGACAACGGAAAAATGCAGACAAACTTTCTACAAAGCTGTAACACAGATTGAATGGACTCCAACCCCCAGTGGAGTCCTTCTTCCCAACAGAAACCTGTCAAACCTCATGAAATGACATTTTGAGTGTCTGAACAGTTTACTTTTCTCAAAATATCTCTGAAATTATAAGATGAAATTATAAGAAATGAGACAGAAAGTATCCATGTAAGTAACTTCTAGCTATTCATTTACAGTTTGTTTTTTTTTTTTTTTTTTTTTGTACCAGGAATCTAACTTTGGACCTTGTGTTTGCCAGGTAGGCACAATTCTACTTAGCTGTATTCTTGGTTTTCTGGTCTTCTGAGCTCTTACCAGAATCTCCCATACAGAATAGCCTAAGGCATTCTAGTTCTTTCAGGCAGCATCTCAAAATCTTTCCAAACTCGAGAAAGACATTCCCAAAGGCTCTTGAATCACATGATCTGATATAATCACAACAATGAGCCCACTCCTGGTACCAAATTCTGTCCTACATGTTTCTCTCTAAAAACACTTAAGTTTAAGAAAAGATACATTTACTTACATTTATATACAAATTTGGGTCATTTTTCACCACTACTGGGTAGGATTGACATGATATGTGAGTTTACCCATTGCTGGTAGATGAGGTATTTCTCTCTTTGGGAATTAAAACAAGTAAAGGAAAGAAAAAGAAAAAAAATAACTAAAGAAAATGGAAAATTATTAATAAAAAATAACTAGGTAAGGAAGTCTGGTCTTCATTTTGTCATGAACATATTTAAGGTATTAAATAACAGTGGCTTCACCAAAATGTAGCTTAACTGTATTGGGGAACCCTCAAATCTTCATTAGCACCTCCAAAACCACCTAAAACAAACTTTAAATCATTTATAGTAGTTTACCATGAAAAATATGTTACAAGAAAATGAACTATTTCAACATCTGTTTCTAAATTACTGCCTATTAGTAAACATCTTCCAAAGAGAAATTATAATGTCACATTTGTGAAAATTACTGTGATCCAACAAAAATGGTGTACTTTTGTTCAAGTACACCATTTTGTCTTACCTCTATCCTAATGTATTTAACTGTCACTAGGTCTGTTGAGACCAAATGCTTAAGCACTTTCTCACAACAGAGGTTCATCTTATAATTTCAGAGATATTTTGAGAAAAGTAAACTGTTCAGACACTCAATGTGCTATTGCTCCATTTATCTATCTTTGGAGATTTAAAGTATTTTATGATATTGACCAGGTTTTGTAATCAAGAAATGAGACTCAAGGACATTGAAAGACCAAACTATCTGACAAATTAAAGTACAAATAGTTATTTGACAAAAAGCATAGTTTTAGGAAAATAGACTATTTTCTCATGGGTAGGAGTGAACTCATAATGCATGCTACATAGGTGATATTCACTTCCTGTCATTTCTTATGGTATTTTTTAGAACTAAGGAAAGAAAATACACTGTATAAAATGTCTATATTACTGGTTGCACTTCTCTTTCTTCCCATGATAAAATTACAAATTTTCTTATACATTTCAGTATACTGAATGGAAAGCAAAATTATCCAAGTATTACTAAGGAAAAGTTATGCAATTTTAATCAATGAAGTGCTCATTATTTTATGTCTTATATATCTTATTATGAAAAATAAGTATATAAATATATATTTAATATATTTTCATAGTTTTAAAATTTTCACCTGTGGGTAAGATGCTTATAGAAAGATTCAAGAAAATGGATCTGAAACTAAAATATTTTTTCATATGCATTTTTGCAAAAGAGAGACAAGAAAGCAGGTGAAAGCCACTGAAAGAATAGAATTTCTTCAACTTCTTAATGTTAAGATGACAAAAACTGGAGTTCAAAAAGATCTTCGAAAAAAAAGCAATAAGTACTGCAGATTCTCACATAGAATCTCTAAAAACCATAAATAGAGTGCAGAGGTAAACATAGGTAGATTAACATCTTAAAAACCTGCAAGTTAGGTATGACTCAGCTAAATCCTTGACTAACAGACTTCTCTGCCAGCATTCCATTTGTCTTGCATAAAACAGAGTGAGGGACAGGGAGATAGATCAGTGGCACAGCACCTACCTGGCAAGTGCAAAGTCCTGAGTTTGATTCTTGGTACCAAAGGGGAGGGGGGGAAGAAAATAGAGGTAGTTCTTCCAGAATAAACACAGTTTTATTCAATTACCAATATACAGTTAAATCATATTTTAGTAAGCATGAAAATATAAGGCCCATTTTCTAAAAGTAGGCAATATACACAGATTTACTGCTGGCCAATTAGTGGAGGTGCCAAATATGCTTTTTAAAAAAATAATCATGCTTAGTACATTTAAAAAATCATTTCTTAGTAGAAATAAATCTGTGATGCGGTAGAATTTCATAAAATAAATTGAATCTGCCATCTATGAAAAACTAATAAAAATGCTATAACATAAAAAGAGCATTATAAAGAAAAATAATCACAGAATAGACATGACAAAAAGAGATCCAGTGAAAGGCAGTATTAGTTGATCCTACTGCAAGATAAAAGTGTGAAAAATACTTCAGCTGTGATCCAGACAGCAAAGACAATAGCAAATTCAAAAATTGAAAGGAAGTATGTATAACATGGACAATATACATAGAAAAAATGTATATGCAGCACATAGGACACAAATAATAATTGTACTCTGCCTGTGTTTTGAGTTCCATGGAGAAGAGTGAATGGTGTAAAGGAATATTTGAAAATAACAAGGTCAGAATTTTACAGGATTGATGAAAAAGAGACATAAAGTCAAAGACTAGGAACCTAAAACTTGAAGAAAAAAAGAAGTAAAATCCTAAATCCACTCATTAAAGCCTCTGAAAACTAATAAAAATCCTTACTAACAAAGAGGCTTATTAATTTCAGATACAAATAAGAAACTACATTAATACATTCAATGTCAGAATATTTTGGATTCTGTTTTTAAATTTATAAAAGGAAGCAACTTCTGTAAGTCTAAATGAAATACTTTTTAATGTTCAAAGGGAAATAGCAGCATTTACAAATAAAAACCTGAATTGAGAGATTTCCCTCCAGATTTTTACTAAATATATACAGTGAAAAAGTATCTCACATTAAAATGGAAAACATAAGTGTGGTAGATTAAATAATGGTAAACTTATAACACCCAGCTGAACTGAATAAGCTTGGTTCTGGATGTGGAAGGCCCATCTGAGGATGTTGTCAACAGTATAAAAAGAGAACTAGAGGGGAAGAGGGTGTGCTGCTGGTTCTCCTGGAGAAGCCTGTCATTGCTGGTTTTCCTGGTATAAACTTAGCTGTTCTCATCCTCAGAGGAGCTTTGTTCTTTGTTGCTGCTGAAAATGGCGGCAGTTCTTTTTAGGGGAGCTCTGGTCCTTACCTTGAGCATCACTTCCTGGCTCCAGTCCAGATGCTTCAACCTGCTGGTACATATCTTTATCCTGCTGGTGCAGACTTTCTAGCTTCTACCACTGACCTTTGGGCCTTCCCAGTGGAGATGCCTAATACAACCTTTATTTTTTTTTTTTTCTCTTTTTTGAGACAGGGTCTCACTATGCAATTCAGGCTGGACTTGAGCTCACTTTGTAATCCAGGCTGGTCTCAAACTCACAATGATCCTCCTGCCTCAGTCTCCTGAGTACTGGGATTACAGGCATGTACCACCATGCCCAGTGCTTGATACAGACTTTCATGAGACTATGCTGTGGGTTGTAGGCCTGTAGTTGGAGTAAAGGACAACATTGCCATGGGCTCTAGATCTTCAGCTGGACGTATGCAGGACATTGCCATAGGATGCAGGCCCTCAGTTGGATTCTTTTGGTCTCTAGTATGTGGACAGATCTCTTGTATTCTTCTGTATTTGACTTTAAAAAACTTCTATAAATTATGTGTCCTGTATTAAATCTATTCCCTTGAAAACCTTGACTACAACATAAGGTAAACACTATAGCAATTAAAGATGAGTAGAGATAACATGTTTCAGTATGTGCTATATGGAATCGTGTATTTTCCTTTAGACTTTTAAATACATTGAAAAATAACCTTGATGACAATAACACAAAAATTGAGAAGAAAGCAATTAAATTATTTAAGATGTCTAGTACTGCCTTGAAGCTAAATAATGTTTTTATTACTAAAAATGTTAGTAAATCATTATTCATAGCTCATTAAAAGGCATGTTAATGAAATATTCATGCATAATATTTTTAAAACTAAGCACTAAATGAATATTAAAAATAAACAAACAATTACAAGAGAAAGGGAACCATTGTTTAAATTAAATTAAAAACAAAAAAGGAAAAGGAGGATAATAAATAGATTAGTTGACAAAAATAAGTAGTAATGAGATAGTAACAAAATCCTTTTAATTAAATTTTTAAAGTTCTCTGTAGATTTTATCAATGCACAGTTTAAAAAGAATGCATTGAAAATATGAAGACACAGATGAAGAAAAATTGAAAATACAAAATACAAATTATATATAATACAAATAAATCCATTTAACTTATTGCACATAGTTGTCAAATCAGATAGACTATGTTGTGGTCAGTGTCTACATATCCCCAAAATCTCAAGCTGTCATAGGTCTTTTTCAAAAGTGGCTGAACCTAGAGTGTGTAATACTGGGATTAAGAATGTATGATTATTAAATCAGTCCACTGATTGGTTTGGTATAGAGTTAAGGACGTGAGTGCTACACCTGCCCTAGGACAGGTAGCCCACATACAGTATAAGGGACTCGTGTCTCTCTGTTGTTGCTTTTGCTGTCTTCTACTGCCAGGAACTGTTGCTTGCCTGCCATGTGCCACTCTGCCTTGGAGCCAGTTGATTATGGACTGAAACCTCCACAAACTGCAAGCTAAATAAATCTTTCCTCCTTTAACTTTGTGTGTCAGATATTTTGTCTCAGCAACAAAAGAAAAGTAAGTGAGAATTCAAAACGAGAAATAATTTTTGGCCTTTTTGCAGGGGGAATCGGCTCATTAACCAGTTTCTGTTGCAGCTCAAAATAGCTAGTGCAGTAAGCCAGGGAAAATTGCACACCATGGGTACAATGTGACAGAGATTATCTGTCCTCATTCCTAATCCATTTCTATATAATGAATATAGTAAGACGAAAAAAAATGGGTACATTATTTTCATTTATTTTAGCAATCAACTCTCCTGTTTATCCTCTTTTAAAGTGAACCTCAAGATATTAAAACCCAAGTTTTGCTTTTCTTTTTATCAAAACCCAGTTTATTTTTTAGTTGCTTTGTACTCTGAATTCAATGGCATTTTCTTTGTAAAAGAAACTGAGAACGTTCCTCAACTCATCACATGCCCTACCAGCTCTCACTCACCACACCCTCATTTCCATTGGGCTTTCTTACACTGCTTCAGTAGTTTATCTATGAGGCAGAAGCTCACCACATTTCCTCCAAATTATAGGAAACGGTTCTTAAATTCAGTGAGACATCCTATTTGTTGGAAATTTATGCATCATAAAATGTTGACAGTAATATATACTTATACATTTTTACACTTAATATCGAATAATATATTTGTGAAACAATTCACAAGTGTATCAACTCATTTAATTTTGTATACATACATATTCACATATTCTAAAATTAATTTGCTTTCCTCTGGAGCTTGTGTTTCACACCAGTCAGTTCTCAAGTTTTTGTTCTTACTATTGTTATATCACAGATTCAATGTGCCTGCCTGAAATTTTTCCCACTACCTCTGATTAGGCCAGGTCTCTGAACTCTTTTTGTCAGCAAGCAAAATTTCTTTGTGTTTTCCTATCTATGACTGTCACACTAATGTCTTTTTTATTACTCTTTGTACAGGACTCCTGCTGAGACAGGCAGTGATAGAATTAAGAAAGAAGAATAATCAAGTCACCACAATGGTAGCAGGCATTGCTCCATCATGCGCCTTTCCTAAAACAATTAGGAAATTATCATGCGCCTTTCCTAAAACAATGGAAAGAAGTGTAACTTAAAACTTCAGAGTATGACTTCTAGAAGCAGGTTGTAGGGAGTATTTCAAACTCTTATTAATTTTTTAAAAAATACTGAGAATTTTATGTAACTCTTAATATCCTCAGTTTTTCTATTAGTGAAATGTAATTTTTTATTAGTGAAATGAAATGTCAGCCATTGCAAAAATATTTTATGAGTGTAAAATCAGGCAGTGTCTACCATAGTTTTGAAACTCAACAAAAGTCAATTTTCCCATTTCTCGCTGCACTGTTTAGAGATTATGTACCAAAACTATCTGTACAAGTGACACTTTTGAAGTAGCTGCTTTTATAATTATTTGCAGCATAGTGAGATAAAATATTTTAAACAATAAATGTTGGTGTAGTCTTGATATTGAATTTTCATCTTCAGCTCAGGGAGATCTCGGGAAACATTATGGAATATGCTAGAAAGATGTCCGTCATTCTTTCTTGTAAGCACTTGCACTTCGTTAGTTGTGCATTTGAAATTCTACATGACAGAGGACACTATGTGGCCATGAAGTGCTGATTCTTAAATAAATGTCAAGTGCTTCCCTTCATGTTTTGAAGTATTGAAGAGTGAACTGTTTACAAGAAAAATGACCGTGTCTTATACTGACCTACCTCTTTCAGTTTCTTGTGGTTTCCCCTGTTTATAGAATGTGTGAGCCTCAATAAATGACAAAAAGTCAATTCTACTTAAACCTTTATGGGGATATTTTTGAGCAAAGAATTTCCTATAATTATCTGATCTATACTTACTCTTAAAATGTGTTGATATATAAACTAATTTGCATTGCATTTTATTTATGTGTATATTCATATGGGTTTTATGTATGTATTATACACGGAATACAATGTTATAACTGTTTAACTTACAATTTTTTTGACTTTAAAAATGTGCAAAAGCAATACGCATTCAGTAAAAGCCATAATTCCATTGTTTTTATTATTTCTACTACAACTGTCTCCTCTAAGTGTCTATCCGTAAAACTGCTGGAAAATATATAAAATAGGACGTATTCATGGAATTCAAGTTTCAAACCTTTAACTTGGAAGCATGTATTTTTACAATATTATAAAGTTAAGTAATAAAGCAACCCCTTATATTTGAAATTCCTAAAACACAAGAAGTCATATCTGCGAAGATGGCTGGTTACCTAAGGACATGGACAATAAAATCAAGTATGACAGAGTCTGGGGATTTAGCTCAGCGGCACAGCGCTTGCCTGGCAAGCGCGACGTGGTGAGTTCTATTCCCGGTACCGGAAAAAAATCAAAAACCAAAAAAAAACCCAAAAAATCAAATATGACAGCTACCAGACAGAAAGGTTGCTAAATATGTCTACTGCTATATACCATAATAAAACCATAGAAATCTTAATTTTCTGTAAAATCTTTAGTAATACTAACACTCATTGTTATTCTGAAGCGTTTTTGCCTGCAGTTTGGGATGGGGCAAATGATTAGTTGTGTGGGTATCTCCTGTTACCTATTTTATAAAGTTATGTTCAAATAACCAGAGCAGTTTATTTTTACATCCTATAGCTAATCTATATCTATCCAGCAGTAGCAGATACTGAAAATTTAAGACACTACTGTAATTCTAGTACTCTGGAAGGCTGGGACAGTAGAATCTCACATTCAGGTCCAAGCTGGGCAACTTAGTGAGACCCTATATCAAAATAAAGAAGGCTAGGAATATGTCTCAGTGCAAAGGCATTAGGTTCAGTCATCAACTCTGAAAAAAAAAAATATGTATTTCTTATTCTTTAAATGTCAGAAACTAATATTATGAATTAAGCAGTCTCGTCTAAAATAAAATAGGAAATATTTGATTGATTTTACTCATTTCTAGTAAAGGGGAGGAACTAGCTTGTACTGCATATTAAAATACATGTGAGAAGTAATCAAAATATTCTGAAATTAAAATTCTTTTAATGAATAATGTTAGAATCACAATATATAACACTGAGAGTTGCATGCCCATATCTTCTAATATATTACATTCTTATAAAAAGTCGACACAAAGTTAAAAGTCACTTTTATAACTGAGAAATAAAACTTTAAGAACTTTTATTATTTTACCTTTGAACAAAACACAATTGGTCCTACCAAATGAGATTTTCAGAATTAAAAGCCATATAATCAAATATATTATCAGTTTTAAATAACTGACATGGCCAAACAGAGATTAAGAACTGAGAAATACTGGAAAATGAAGTTCAGTTATTGTTTTTTTTTTTTTTTTTTTGAAGTACTAGTCTATTAATTTATACAATTTGTGGCAAGTCTAGATTAAGTGTATGTTCATATATTTAAAGCACTAGAACCTTTCTCTATTAGGTCATGAGGTGTGCCTTTGTACATAAACTGTAGTATTTTAAAAGCAGGAATTCTCATGCTGAGATCTGCTTAAAAGAGACTGGACAAAGGAGAAAACCTGATTCTCCCAGAAAACTTCCAACCTGTGCCACAGTTACTTAGTTAACACATTTGGAATTGTGATTCATCTACAGATAATGGAGGATACATTAAGGCTATTTCTAGCTGCCAGTAAAAAATGGCAGCTGAGAATGATTTCAATGACTTAAGCATCACACGTTCTAGGAAATTGCTTGTATAACAATTGCCCATTTGAAGCAGTAAAAAGCCTTCCAAAATCACTGGAAAATTGGTGTTTCTTAGATAGCATTCATGCATTCCAGATTTATTGTGAATATAAGAGGAACAATTTCCCATTTTACTTGATATTGTCATGTCTAACTCAGTTTTCAAAATTGTTAATGAATATTGATCACTTGAGAATTTTTCTTTTTATTATTATGATTAAATGCTTTTCCCTCTTTTTCAGCCCCAATTACACCTTTAACACATAGCCTTCAAATACTAGCATGATAGTCCTAATATTAGCAAAATCCTAAATCTTTTTATTTTAACATGTTTTTGTGAAAAAAAATGAGTGCTTTTCACTACTGTCAATCTTTGTGTCTCAGTTCCTGAAAACTAGCAGCAATTTTCTTACAAGTTATAGGAACATAGAAACTATAGACTATTTATCTGAGGGAACATATATACTATATATCGAGCAACCCTGGAGACTAATGAGAAAGAATAATTGCAAGCTGTGACTTTCACTAGGATACCTGTTCTCTGAAAGGTATTGTGCCAAATTAAACAATGTGATGAAATTTCTAGTAAATTGTTTGTTAGTAGTAATTTATGGGGATTTTTTGGTAATACTTTTACTGGTATATTAGTTTTCCTTTCCCTGGACACAATAAAGGACACCCACAAATTAAAAGAGGAGAAGTTTAATTTGACTCAGGGTTTTGGGCATTCAGCCTATGGGCTGCTGGCTTCAAGGCCAAAACATAATGGAAGAACATGGTGGAGAAAACTGCTCAACCCAGGGCAGCCAGGATGCAGAGGGAAGGAAGGTGCTGAGGACAAATACAGCCTGTGGAGTGACACCCTCAATGACACCTTCTTCACAGTATACTTTGCAATGAACTCATCAATGGATCAATCAATCCACCGCTGAGTATAGTGCTCCCATGACCCACCCACCTTCCTAAAAGCCATTCCTTAAAGACAAGTCTTCTGGGGAACATTCCACATCTAAGCAATAATGTAGAATCTCATCCTAAAATGTATCTGAAATTGTTCAGGATAACCAAAAGTTAAATTTACAGTTCTTATAGCTAGTCTGTAGACTGGATTTTATTTTAAACTATGAAAAAATAAACATTAATTTATACTACAAAGTTAAATTAAAACACTGTTATTGTATCATCTATAAAACATGTAACAGAAGGGGCTGGGGATTTAGCTCAGCGGCACAGCACCTGCCTGGCAAGCACGAGGTCGTGAGTTCGGTTCCCGGTACCGGAGAAACACCAAAAAAAAACTAAAACCAAAAAAAAAAAAAAAAAAAAAAAAAACACATAACGGAAACATTTTTAGAGAACAAAACTGTTTGCATTAAATCCATTACTTATATGGTTAAAACAGTAATATATTATGTTAATTGTACATACACAATGTTCATAGAAATTTTGCCCACGTTAGAAAAACAATTCTAATTATCTTCAGAAATAATTTTTAGTAATATTCTAAAACAGCTTGTGTAATTGAATCAGAAGAAAACAAAATGAATTTAAATTATTTTTTCTTATTAATTGGGGAAATAATATCAGAATTATAGCAAACATGTAGTACTCACTACTCTGCATATCTTAATATTAAATTATTTTATTCCTACTGATGCCCTAAAATAGTTATTAATCTGTATTTCATATATGTGTAAATCACAGAACAAAAGCTCTACATGTGGTGTCCACCCTTTATAACAGACCAATATCCTTTTAATTACAGCATAAAAACACAAGTACATGGAGACTAAACACCTAACATCTGTCATTTTTTTCTTTTCAAACCATTGTTGAGTCATTTAGATAAATATTTTTGTTGAAATATTTGAATTCTTCTGGGGTTTTTTTGTTTGTTTGTTTTGTTTTGTACCGGGAATTGAACTCAGGACCTAGTGCTTGCCAGGCAGGCACTTGTGCCTTTGAGCTATATCCCTGGCCCATGCATTCTTTTAACACCTGGTATATTTGATTAAAAAGCAAATTTTAGGTAACTGAAACATTTAATCTAGTCTTCTCTTTTATTCTTAGAACAATAAAAAAGCTGGATATAAATTTACCGAATATAAATAATCTAATTTTGCATTGTTTTTGCTTGCAAAATAATAGCACAAAAGTAGGGCAGATTTTATTTTGATGGCAGATAATCAAACATTCCCTAATTTTGAAATGTCACTATTTAGGAGATTAAATTTTTTAAAGATAAAGAAAAAAGAAACATTATAATGAATAGCTTACACTTACTTTAACTTGTCTTTTTCAAAGACAAAGATAAAATTGTTGAACCCAACAAAGTTGCTCTTGCTGCTTTTCTTGTCTTCTACTGCCTTGAAATGTTTCTGCTGTACCATGCCACCCTGCCTTGGAGCCAGCTGATTATGGATTGAAACCTCTACAAACTGTAGCTAAATAAACCTGTCCCTCTTTATCTTTGGGTGTCAGGTATTTTGTCTCAGCAATGAGAGTAAAGTAAAAGAATACATCCTCCTCTAGAGTCCCACAAAATCTTCATCAAACACACCAGCTCCCTCCAGTTTCTGTCTTTTCTCTGCCTCGGATGCTCTTGCTCACAACATTGATCATTGCCAAAGCTTTGTTTCAGTGAAATGTCTCCTGAGAATTAATAGCATGACTGCTTTAACAAAACTGTTATTTGTCCCCACACTGGCAGTCTTCCTAGGTCCACACTAATGCTGCACTGTTCATGATTTCACAGCACATTGTACTATTTCATCATTTATGCTCTTACTCTCTCCCTCTACTAGAATGTATGTTTCACAAGGAAGAAAAATTAGTCCTATTTTAACTGACTTATGTCTCGTTCTTGCAATCAAAATGAATTTTGAAATAATGAATTATCACTAGAGTATAGGAAATGGAAATCCAGAGTAAATGGGATTGTCTATAGATTATCATGAATATTTAGGGCCAGGAAATGATTATCCCAGTGTTTTCTCATTTCACCTTAATTTACTACAAAGAGTTATGGTTCACTTGGCTTAAGAAATTTTATCAGTAGCACGTAAGTATAGTACAATAGTACCTCTGTTCGTGAATGCTTCTGTTTCCAACAACTTGGTTTGCAAAAAAAACACTTGGTAAATATTTGCTTACTTTTGCAAACTCCCATCAGGTGACAAACAGGACCACAACTATCTTTTCCACACAAACTCAAACACAGCCATCTTCTCCAAATCATAAAATGAATTAAGTTCATAAACCAAGGCCACATGCTCTAAGCCTTGCAAACCAAGAGAGACACATGGTCTTTCTTAAAGTAGGTATTCCAAGACACAATTTAGGTATCCCAGACATAGCTGTTATCTTTCTCACACTTTTTCCAGTGTGTTTTATATATTATGGGTGTTTTATAAAAACATATCTGATTTATGTTACTATTAGAATAGAACTAAAATGTTTACATTTTGCTAAATAGTAATGGAATTATGTGTACATAAGAAAAATCAGTAATTTTATACAAAAAGGTGAATTAATTTTGTAACAACATACAAAATACATATGATTATGCCCTCTGAAGAATAAGAGAATAAAAAGATGCATATCTTGTTTCAAAGTATAAATGTAATAGTCATGTATAACATCATGACTATTATTTTGAATTAAAATCTCTTGCATCCTACTATTACCATAGAAAACAAGACAAAAAGGATAAAAACTTTTTGTTTCAAATACATTGCCATATTCTTTTGAGAGATAATTATTTGATAAGAAATAACACTACTCTTGTGGATTTACTTCCTTTGACTTCATACAGAGTTCATGACTATCACAGTTTTTATAACAGGCAATGACTTGGGTCATTAAAGATTCCAAAGCTATATTTATTGAAGCAATTCATTATTGTAGAATCCTAAAATAAAGTAACATTTAACAACATACAATTTTAATCTAATTTTACAAAGCTTAGTTTTCAAAACCTAAAATTTAATACAACAAATAATTAAGAAATGCAAGTGCAAATTGAGCAAAAGATTTTACTTTCTTCATTAAAAGTAAATTAAGATGTTATGAAAGGATTATTTAAATCACCCTCCTACTCAACTGAATCCAGCTGCAACTCTGAGTCAGACTATATTCAAATGCTTTTAATTGTCAGTTTTTGTGAACATCTCACAGGTTGCAAATTGAAGAGAACATTGACTAGCAGATTCTGTACTGCTTAAAAGGGAAATATCCTAGGGAGAACTCTAAATAGTGATAAAGAATCCCAGTGGTAATGGAAAGCTAATAGCAGGGCATATTATCAGGAGTTATTTTTTAAAATAAAAACCATTAAATTGCAGACTTGATGTGATGAAAATAACATTCAGAAAAGATCAGATGATTTTATTTTTTATGGTCAATATATATTTGAATAGAAAAATCTACCCTTTCATTAGAGATACTTTAAATTATTCCAAATAGGTAAGTGAGGTGATATAATCACTCTATTTTTTCACAAATAATACAGCTTTTAAGAATTTACCAAGTTACTATGTCTAGAAATGTTCTTGTACCCTCCAAATGTCACATAGTTCTATAGCTAACTCTGTTTTCTATAGTATGAAAATGAAAGCTGTATTCCTAAATATAAAAATGTCTTATTATTCTAATTTTTTTGAAAATAAAATGTATTGTAAAATATTTAAACACTGAATTACCATTGAGAAAGTGCGTATTATTTTATATCTATCTGCATTCATACATGAAAAGATTAGACAGCATTGACACATTGGACAGCAATATTTAATTTTCACTTTTATTTTTTATTTTCAATCCTAAGTTAAAGTATCATGAAAGCTAGGTTTTATACAATTACCAAAGCCTATGCCTAAAACTTGTATAAATCTTGTCTCCAAATTTGAATAATAATAATTCTAAAATTCAACCATTGAATTGTTTTAAAGAACTAAGGATACATTTTATATTAACAATATTATGTGTATACCAAATAATTTATTGAGCTATTTACCCATATTTACCTGTATTTTCAATGTTCTATCAGTTAAAATATAAGATTTTTGAAAAGATTTCAATAAAATCCAGAATTCAATTTGGAATATTGATCTCTTGAGGTCATGAGAAGATTTACTTGCTTTTAATTTGAACTTTTATATATATATATATATGTAGATATATATAGATAGATAGATAGATAGATAAACACTTGTTAAAAGATCAGTAAATATACAGATGTATAACAGCTGAACCATTATCAAACTACTAAAAAAGAAAAAAATAAAGCCTAATGAATGGATTTATTTTTTATTCATTAGTTTTCTATACAATAAGTTATATAGCCAGTGAGTTTTACCTCATCTCATTAAAAATTAACTTGGCTCAGTATATCCTTCAAATTTGACTATGCAAAACTATCATGCTTTATATTGACTATAGAAAGATGAAGAAGAATGCTAGTCTCTGTTTAAAATCATATATTTGATAGAGTGTCTTTTATTATTCTCTTATTCTTCAGAACGCATAATCATGTATATTTAGTATGTTGTTACAAACATTAATTCAGTATCATCAGTGTCACAGGTAGAATGAAAATAAGAAAAATAATCCATAAGCAAAAATGGATAATAAGCCAGTGTATAAACAAGAATATTAGCAGATTAACTTAAAATAGGTATCTATTAAAAAAGAAGAAAATTTACCATGAATATATCAAGTGTATATTTTACCCAATGAGAGAAACAATATGCTAAATAAAATTACTGAAATTTCTTTTATTGAAAATATTCTTATGCAAAGGGATTTATAAAATATTAAAAATATAGGCTCTGAGATGTAGTACTTATAATTTATATTATAGAATTTATTTAGCAATGTTATATTTCAGACACACATTTTAGCAAAATAAGTAAAATATTTTAAAAAATTAAAATGATCACCTATTTTTTTTGCTTTGAGACTACTGTACCTGGGGAATTTATTGAAATATTTCTATAAGTTTTTAATTTTTCTTGGTAATTTTCCAGTTTAGAACCATACTGAAAAGACTCTACCTATCTGAAAATTTTTAGACATGGGAAAAAAATGAAGAGGATTAAAAAGTTGTTAACCTGTTGTGCAGAGAGTTCCCTGAGAAATAGTTTTTGGTTCACTTTCATATTACTATTTTTATAATTGAAAGGTATTAATATTACTTCTCTGGGTATTGCTGATAATAAAAATACAGCTGTTGCTGTTTATCATGATATAATGAAAATCTGAAAACCTACCAACTTGGCTTTTCTTATTTTTACTTCTCTCACCTTTCATGTGTGTGTACACGGGTTTTACACACACACCCACACACACACATACACTGTTTCTCTCAGATAGAAACTAACATGAATATAAGTAAAGAAAAAAGGTGTATTTTCCAGTCTCACTGGATAAGTCTCAGGATCTGGAGGTTAGAAAAATGCCAATTTTTCACCATTAGTGGGAATTAGTGAAACAGCTTTACAATTCTAATCCTTTTTCTTAAATTGAGTGTCTTTAACCACTTCTCCATCACAATATCATAACTTTCTAACACCCACAAAGGTTTCTTCCACTCACTTTTAGAGAATGATTTTTGTTTTTTTTGAGACAGTTGTCATGCAGTCCAGGCTGGTCTTGAACTTACTGTGCAGCCCATCCTGTTCTCAAATACGAGATCTTACTGCGTCAACCGCCTGAGTGCTCAAATCAAATGGGTACACCACCATAACTGAACTATTTGTTGCTTGTGATCAACTTTCTAGCCCCCTAGTTACTTGCATTGTAGATTAGGTTCTCGAAACTCTAACTCTAGTAATGCATTTATCAATTTCCCAGTAGTTTTGGTTGTAAGTAGTCAGGCATGTGCCTGGTTTAAAGTCACCACTATCATATTAATATCCCTACCCTGAAATCATATTTTACCTGTACTTTTTTGTCTCCCATTTAGGTCCAGTGACACCTCAAAATTTTCTTTAGAGGTGCTTTGTCCATACTTCCTATGTGGGAATTTTCCTCAAAACTCTCACTCATGTGGCTGAATCAACGGGAATCCAATCAGGAAAGAAAAGTGTAACTAGAAAAATGGGAGTACTTTCCAGACTGAAACATATAAGGAGCAGTCACCTGGGGTCTGCCTAGAGCAGACAAGGAAGTGTGCCCTTCTTTTCTTGAGAGCTGAGTTTCATACCCTGTAGGTGAGGGAATCACTGCGTTCCTTGGGCATTAGAAAATGTGATGCGTTACTCTGTCAGGGGAACTTGTGCCCTTGCTGAAGATTTGCTTTCCATAATTTCCTGAAAATTTTACTTAGAGCATTGAGTTATTATCTGTTTACTTCTTAAATACCACCCACACAACTTGATACAAATTAATCTTTAGTTTACTCCTATCTATTATGAGCAACCTATACCATACTTCACCCACTGAGAACGATTATAAAGGTTTTCAAATAAAGTCAACATCGAATGAATAAATGATTGAACAAAAATCAATTTAACAGAATTTCAGTGGGTAAGATTATGAGATGAATGTTCATGATTCCATTCAAAACAGTCTTTTTGCCCCAAGGAATTTGTGGACTTCTATCTTTAGATTGCAAAAGCTGAGCAGAATGTTGTCCACAAATGATATAGCATCTACTGAACTGGCGCAACAAGTGTTGGAGTTCATGGATTCCACAGCCTCAGTGTTTAAGAGGCCAAAACAGCAGAGAAATGAGGCAATAAATGTTGACCAGGCTTTCTGTAATTGAATCCTTCAGAAAGCTTTGTTCAGTCTCTAAGTTACAATTTCCCAGAACAAAAGGTAAAAAAAACAAAAACAGAAGCAAAGCAAAACAAAAAGTATGAAGCTAAAAACACAAGGTGAGGGATCATAGCTCTACACTATGCAGGTCAGTTTCACATAATGGGACAAAAATGTTAATTCTAAAGCCTCAGAAGGAAGTCAGACCGCGAAGTCCCCTATATTTATGCTTAACTGTCCTAAGGTGGTCTGCTCAAAGGGAAAAGACAAGGGAAAATAGAGCCTGCACAAGGGTAAACTGAAATTTGGAGTATTTGCTGTTGATATTGGTGAAAAGTATTTTATTTATATGCTATCTGCCTGTCAGAGAAAAAATATTTTCTGAAGAGTTATAATATAAGCAGAAACTTTGCAACAGTGCACATAAAGTACCTAATATTTTACTAAACACACCAGCAAACAAGATTAAATGAAAAAAATATTTTAAAATACCAGATAATGAAATACTCAAAGGTAAACAACATATAAGTAATTGCTAAGCAATTATTTATCAAAAATTTGGGGAAAGATAAAAGAAACATGAACATCAGAAAATGTTTACAAAACCAATTAACTCCTAAAGACTCAAATAAACATGCATAAGGCATAACTACAATCAATAATGAAAATGTAGACTATTAAAGTTTTATACAAAAAGAAAAATGAATTGAAAAAATAATTTTTATATGGTGGACAAAAATAAGCTTAGATACATATGCTCAGCATGTTTGCTACTGAAGGAAACGCAAACAAAACCATAGTAAAATATCATTTAAATGTGTTAGATGGCTAAAATTGGAAAATAACAATGCCAAGGTTTATTAGGAATACAGAGGAACAGCAATCTCATGTACTGCAGGGATGAAATTCCTATTTTGGGAGACTCTACTAAACCTGAACAAACGTGGTATTTTATGGTTTTTTTTTAATTTTTATTTTTTTATTTTTTTTTGCTGTTTTTGATGGTGGTGAGGATTGAACACCATCTCTCCCATGTGCTACAAAAGCATTCTAACACTTAGCTACATCCTCATTCCTACACTGAACACATGTACACTTATGACTCAATACTTAAATTTCTAGGCAATATATTCAGAGACTATATAAATAGTTTCTAAACTATTACCTTCAGGAAATTTTAAAGAAGCATTATTCACAGTATCTTAAACTGGAAATGATAAAAATTATCACAGTATAATGGATAAGAGGGATAGATACACAAATTCAGAGTTATTTCTACAGTTGAAGATTATAAAGCAAAAAAAAAGAATAAACTATATTATGTAAAGTACAAGAAATATTCAAAATATTGGTCAATTTAAAATTCATAATTACCATAGTGCACACTCATGATATTTATGTTGTTTGTCTTTTGGGGTTGGGTACCGAGAATTGAACTCACGACCTCAGGCTTGCCAGGCAAACACTGTGCCTATGAGCTGTATCCCAGCCCTACAATCATACTATTTAAAGGCAGGTAGATTCTGTCAGGATAGTAGACGTCAGAAAAGTGATTCCGTTTCTGGCAGAGGTAGTGACAGTGGAGACATAAGGGAAGATTGTGCAGGACATTAATATTCTCTTTTATTTTGATAAGTCTCATAGTTCTACAAAGATGTTCACTTTTTAAAAAGTGATAGAAACTATATATTATTATTCATTAAATGTATGGAATTATATATCAACATAACATGGGCATTAAAATTTCTTAATATATTAGTCTCAATTCATTTACAAAGAGAGATTGAAGTTATATTAGAAAGATTATAAGGAGTTTTGTGTTTTGGTAATAAATTTGATAAACTCTTAATTTTCTGCCACATTTATAGTTGATTGCAATCACTGTGTTCATATATTTCTTTTTCTCCAAATGTATGAAAGATCATATTTATGAAGAGATTTGAATGATACCAATAAGAATGTTTAATTGCATTTTGAAAATCTCCTATGGAAATTTAAATAAAAAGCATAAAAAGACATTATGAAGGATACATTGATCTTAGTGCTTTTGAATTCAATATTGTATGTTACTAGGCAAATAAATTTTTAAATCATTGGTTTCTTCATTAGTCTCACATTAAATTTTATATACTATAAAAATTGTAATGGATTTCAAAATCACTGATTTCAGAGAATGACAGTTAAAGAGAAGAATTAAGGAATGAAATGTCACATGAAAAATAAAAAAGAGTTTGTTAATGGTTTCTATTTTCCCTACTTGATAAGAGAGAGCAAACAGAGCCAGGCTGGTCAGGTTCTCAGCTAATCCCAGCACTCTGGGAGAATCATGCAGGAGAACACCAGGTTCCAGCTGGAGCAGTTTAGCACTTTAGGAAGACATTGTCTCAAGGAAAAAAAATTGATTGATTGATTGATTTTATAAAAAGTCAAAAGGCTAGAGAGGTGCTTTAGCAGAAAGGCCTTGGATTTCATCCCAGACGTGGAGGCTAATAATCTAAATTGCTACCTATGTATAGTAATAGGCCCATACGCTTTATCAGCTCGAAATAGAGTTTATTTATGTTTTTGTATTTTTACTGTTAATTAAGAAAACAGTAAATAAAGAGCAAATGTTATATATCATGTACATATCTTTTAGCTTCGTAGGAATGTTTGGCCTGATTTCTTTTCCAACTAGAAGGCACATTACCTACATAATAGTTGCTTGACTGATACAATTCCAGGGACAGGGTTTCCCTAAGTTCTGTTTATATGCTAGTCTAACACATCGTACTAGTCAGCCAAAGCTTCAACTTTATGAGCTATAATGATTGCGCATATTTTTAGCTGGTGTTATTACTGAAAATAGTATTGGTGAACCAAATTTGCGAACTGGTAATCTGCCATCAAAATGTAATGCTTTATATTGTTTACAGCAGGCTCTTTTGAAAGATAATTATAAGAATTAAGCTTTTAAAAATGAGAAGAAATTGAACCACTCTCATAATATTGATTGGTGTTTTTCATGAAAATATTTGGTTTACTTTGTAGTCTTTGATTAAAGTCATCTTTTAACTATTAGTTGCCACCAGGTTGAGCTCGATGTTTCCAGGAATTGGCAATGTTTACAACTATTGCAGATTTGTGAATTCTTACATGAGTGTTTGCTGGGGTTTTTTGGATACATTCTTACATGGAGTTACCTATGGTCTTGTTATTCTGTGTATCATAGAGTATTAAGAAATTTGCTCTTCCTTCCATCAACTGACAAAAATTGTTCTGAAGAAGCCCCTCAGCCTGTGAAATTTTCCACCACCCCTGTCAGCATCACTGTCAGACACAGGTGTCTGGTTCACAGCTCATTCATTGCTAAGAGTGTTTATTTCACACTCAGTCTTTCTGTTTTGTTGTGATAAATATCAATATGGTGAGAAAAGAGAAACACCTATCAAAAGAATGAACTTCTTAGGTAAGGATTACAAACTGTCTCAAATAAACTGAAAAATTTGTAAAGAAGGCAATGCTCAATATTTCAAATTTATGAGTTAATATTCAGTTAAAATCTGTCTAATTAACTGCCACTTTATACCATTATAATAATTTGAATTAAACTGTAAATCTTAGAGGATGCTTTTTTTATAACCATTTTTAGTTGTTGTGTTAAAATGTGCATATGAATGTTCAATCATTCTAGTTATTAAGACAAATGATTATTGTGACTGCTGTAATAGTTTTCATTTCCCTTTTCATAACTAGAGATATATTCTATATTGGCCAATGTACAGATGTTTCTAATATTAATTTCTGTTTTTAAAAAAGGTGTAAGTCAAGGTATTACTTTTAACATATGAAAAACACAAGGTTTGTTAGTAACTAAATGAGATCAGCACCAATATTCCAAATCAATGTCCATTTTCAGATGGAAGGTATTTGAAATGTTCAACTATTATATCATTTATTAATTTGTTTTTTCACATTTTCCTTTTATTTCTGTTTAGGTTCCTTTCAATGAAACACACACTGGATGTAGAAACTAAAATCACTGGGAAATTATTACTGTGTAGAAATGACTATCCTTCCCAAATTAATCTGATCACTCAGAGGACCTAAAAATAAATTTCAATGGATTATTCAATAGAATTAGACAGTCTGGCTAATTTTTTTAAAAGTATATTGCGAGAATATCAAGTAAATTTGAAGAGCTTATTGTACAGAGCATATGGTAGTGTTTAAAACTACAAAAATGCTGAGTACACTGCAGAGGAAGGAGAGAAAATACCTGCAGCTAGAAAGAGAAGAGTTATTTTTTTCATTCTTATATATATGCATTAGTATTCTTTCTTAAAATTATAAGATTTTTTAAAAATTATATTGCAGTATTGAAATCTTTACAGTACAATGTCATTTGCTTATATTCCTGAGAGTCTGGCACATGCTAGAAGTTGTTCAAAGGGTCTTTATAGTTCTTGTTTTACTGAATTCTCCTAACTTTATTGTTTCTTTGTTACAGAACACAAAATAAGTAACATCCCACAGTTACACAGCAGAGGAGTGTGGGAACTGGGACTGAATCAGGCTTCCTGTGAAATGCTGTGAACTACACACAGGGCTTTCTCTCATCTCAGTCCCACGGCCTTGAAAGGGAATATATCCAGCAGGTACCACAAAGACAATTAAGCTGAGTTACAGAAAAAGCAAGTTACAGAAAAACTTACAGAAAAGTAAAAAAAAATACATGTTTTGCATATATGTATTATATACAGCACATGTATGAAAAAAAATTCAGACAATTTAAAGGAACTAGAAATAATTCAACATATACTGCTAATATTGTATGTTAGTATTATATTGCTTCCTAAAAGATACAGCTGACATTTAGTGGTTTAAAACTTCATGTGTGTTTTCACTTTCATGACACAGAATGCATTAAAGTGGAAACAAAATAATTATTACCCAATTGTTCACGTGGGAAGCTTGGCCTGGTGTGATGGTATTCTCCGCCTAGGCTGTCACAAGGCCGGGCTACTGCGTCACTCCTTTGAGAACCCAGCTGTGCTCAGTCCTCATTTAGAGTTTCGGGGCTGACTGTGAGAGTTAACAGTTCACTCAGTGTATTGGCAGAATCTATTTTCTTATATTACGGTTGTAAAAATAGCTGTCAGCTAAAATCTTCGGCGCTATGCCACTTCCTCTGGTGTCATGTGCTCCACTCTGTCCTCATAACTAGCAGTGGAGAATTTCCCAAGGAACAAATTTTGCACACAATTCAAATTTATCTTCCTCTTTCCCTTATAGTAAAGCTTATATGTATAGGCACACACTGTTGCATTCAAGTCAGCACAAAATGCTCTGTTTGTATCAGTTCATCTGGATCCCCATTATATATTCCAAATCTACTCCAACTGGTGTCCATTCTAGTGTGAGGATTCGTTTTGTGTGTCAGACTAGTTAAATTATGGTATTCATTTCTATATTACAGTCTAGATATGGCTGTGATGGTGTTGAAAATATTATTAATATTCACAATGAGTAGACTTTAACCAAAGAAGATTATCCTGAATAATGTGGATATGCCTCACTAAATAAAGAACTGGCTCTAAAAATATAATTCTGCCCCAAAGTAGACACTCTACTTGAGTTTTGGAGCCTTTTGTTTTGTCCTGAAGACTTTATGCCTATAACACCAGGTACTGGGAAGGTTAATACAGGAGGATAGTAAGTCCGAGGGTCGTCTAGGCAACTTAACATGACCTCGTCTCAAAAATAATATGTAGGTAACTCAGTGATAGAGCACTTATGTAGCCTCTGTGAGATCCTGGATTTCATCCCTAACACTGAAAGATAAGTGAATGAATGAATGAATGAATGACAACAATGCACCTCATCTGAATCTCCATCCTGCTGGCTTGCCCTACAGATTTGGGACTATCGCCCCTCCACAGCTGTGTGAGTAAAATCACTGTCTTTTTCTCTCATTCTCTCCATCTCTCTCCCTTTCTGCCCTATTTTACTTTATATACCTGAACAGAAAAAACTAACATTTAACATGCTGCTAATATGACTAGCAAGCCCAAATTACAGTGTCTGAAGAGTTGTACCATAATATTTTTAGCTTCTATAATATTTTTGTTGTTCTGTAATTCACATTTATAGTTATTATTTTTATAAAATTACATATTTCCAATGATAGAATCATAGATGATTTGTATAAAACAAGGACAGATTTAAAGTCATTTGACAAACAGTTTCAGGGGCTTAGAATGCTGTAGAAAGCCAGAGACCCTGAAAGATACAACCCATTTTCCAGACAAAAGAGAACTCAAAGTGTAAGTCACTGGAAAGTCAGTGTGCAGAGGTGCCCAGAGCTTCAGCTGATATTAGATGAGATGTTTACAGTGAGTCATGACTTCAACGATTGCACTGTTATCTGCTTTTGTGAAATAAGCCATGAGTTTAACGTTGATTTCTTTTCCAAATATTGCTGACATAATTTTAGCTAAGTGCTATTAGCACAAAATGGTCACACTGATCACCTAAATCAGCCACACAACAGAAACTTGGTTTTGGTACTCAAAGCATGATGTGGCCTTTCTAATTACACTACCAAAAAATACATTTGTTCCTCAAATATGTTCAAATTACAGTCTTGATCATCTTGGACTCCTTGAAATTTTCCGATCAAGTCTTCATCGAACAAAATTTCAAGTTCTGTGAATGTCCTTTTTCCCACATGGAGTTGCTATTCATTGTCTATTCCAATTTAGGTGCTGTCTTTTTCTCTAACATTATGTTCCTGCCTTCCACCAGAAAGAATCATTTCATTATGCCTTATTTCATTTTTGTAATACTGCTAGTGTGTAATATACTTATTTCACTGTGTTTCTGTACTTCCTAGTTTTATCTCATTTTTTTATTGCCCTTTGATAACTAGGAAAGTGTCTGGTGGAATGCACACAGATATAATAAGTAAATGCTTAATGTATAAATAAAAGATTTAATCAAATTCTGGAACAACAAAAATAAAATTATACTCTACAAATAAAAAATTACATTTAAAATTACAGGTGATAATAGATCATTGAAGAAATTATATATATTACTCTTCATGAATTTTTCCTTACTAAAGCACATAATTTATCTCTAGACATATCACTAAAGGATAGTTTAATACATATCAAATATTACTAAAGAATAATTTAACATACATCAGACAAACATGGTTAAATTATTTTGGGAAAGTAAATTCTTACCTAATGAAGCATACTTAATTTCAATATATTTGGGCTTAGTTTATTTTTAGTCACTGATTTTTTAAATAACATGACAGTATAAAATTGACAAATTTAAAAGGATTTTTCTCTGACATAAGGATGCTACATTCAATAAATAATATAGAAGACAATCTCCTTTAATTAAAAATTCAAGTGCACAATTAATGTGTTAGTATAAATATATTCATAGTGCTCACTTATACTAAGCAAAAAAATCATTATTTATCTTAAATTTAACAATTGAGCTGGTATCATGAATTTTATTCATTGAGTTTCCAATTAGAACGCATTTTTAATTTGAGTGTCTTGTTTACTCATTGAAGATATGAGAGGAAAAATTTGAAAATATTTAGGGTAATAGTGTGTATTTAATTTTCATGTCATTAAGCATATGATTAAACCACTTGTGTTTTAACTTGTAAATATTTCCAGAGGCAATAATACAGAAGCACAAGTTGTTTTGAACTAATTTTTGAATACTAATAAATATTTATGTGCACAGAGTTTGAAGAAAATTGAAGAATATATGACATCTCAAGAGCATAAAAGCACATGGCTCATCCTGCTAAAAACATTCATACCCAAACTATATTCACTTGTACACAAAGCTGTACAATCAATCCTACTATATATTCCTTTCCTTTCTCAAACACACTGAAGACATGTACCTCTACTTTTGAATTTTCTGTGAATCCAGGTGAGTCAGTGAAAGAAAGGCAACTTGCTTTACCTAGACTCAGGAAATGTAGGTATTTACGGCAGTCACTGGCATGTATAAATAACCTTTCACAGTTTAAAGTACATAAAAGGACCCCAAGATAAAATGAATTCTTGTGATGATTAAAAAAGTGTACATGTGAGACTATTTAATAAAAATATACATTTTATGAATGTTATTATGGAACAGAAGTAGTTCTTGCTATTTAATTGAAACACGATACATAACCATGGTTTTGAAAATGTGTCACATGTAAATTGCTGGTTGACATATAATTTTCACTTTTATCAAGTCATATTTTATTTGTTCACTTATTTATATCTTTCTACTTTTTTTTGAGTCAAGGTCTCACTATGTAGTTCAGGTGGGTAAGATGCCATATTTGTTTCTTTAAATAAAAATTGATTTTGGCAGGCTGGGGATACAGCACAGCAGCATAAGCGCCTGCCTGTCAAAGGCAAGGTCCTGAGTTCCATTCTCGGTACAAACCAAAAAACAAAAACCTTGATTTTTGAATTAAAGTAAAACTAAAAATAAGCATATTTTCAAAGAGTTTCTTTGCAGGTCTTTCATTTTCATAATTTTTAAACAGATTACAACTTTTATTTATTCTGTGCTATACATTTAGTAAAATACAATGTCAAGATATTGAAGTTCTGTATCATTTTTGGTTTTTAATTCTCTTTACAATAATTTACAATTTACAATTATAATTTACAATTACTGTATAAATTCCAACATGTGCTTTATAAAATTATAAATTGTAGTTTATGTCGCTTGATTTTAATTTGTTACATAACTATACATTATTTATTTTAAAAAAATGAAATATGTATGTTTTTTAAGAAAATGGCCTAATTTCTTTAAAATATTTCCAGTCATTATTTTTGTGGAAAATGTGTCAAATATTTCAAAATAAATTTTAGGAATAAGCATTAAACATTCAGGATAGTATAACCGTTAGTATTCACGGTTTTCACAATCCATGTTGTCCTATTTTCTCTTCTTATTAAATGTTCTGAAGTCAACATGAAGACTAAGAATGTTATCATTCCATCAGTTTGCTATTTTCAATGTAGTAATTTTGCAAAAACTGACATCAAAGTCATTTTGTTGTATTTCACAATATTAGAGGAAATCCCTGTTTTATTTTAGCACATCAAAGCTTGATAAATGTTAATGATTGAAGAAATAGAATTGTGACAATTAACAAACGAGTCACAGCAGTATAATTTAATTTTTTTAAAAAAATTCAAATTAAACTAAATGTTTAAAATATATATATTTCCATGTAATAGATAACTACTTTAACAATAAAAGTATGTAATTGTGATTGACATTTTAAAGGAGTATAAGATACAATCATATTGATTGAACTAGCTTGATCACATATAAGGTAATGATTTCACTTTGTATTATTTTCAAACTTTTCTGTGGAAATCTTAATTCACTGAGAAAAATGTTCATGCACAAATACTTAACAGTTCTTGTTAAGTTTGATCAAAGTCATTTTAAAAGTATTTGCAAAGAGGAATTAAATCTTTTCATTTCTTCCGTATAAATACCATATAATACATTTTTGAACACTGGTATAAAATTTTACTATGAAATGATATTTGACCCCGCACTTCATTAGAATGAAATGAAATTTATATTCGTGAAGTAACCTCTGGTGTTTAGGGCAAACTGTCAAATTGCAATAATTTTACATTTTCAGTTTCAATTATCTAACAGTTATCACCAAAAGTTAAAATGTGCACATTTACATAAGGTATATTGTTCACATTATATAATAGAATATTTGTTTTCATATAGTTTTACAGGTTGTCAAATCTTTATACCTTAATATTTCTTCTGATTATTCAAGATAAACTGATTTCCTTTACTGTCATTTTGAATAAATTATTTAAAATTTCACCATTGAATTCCTTCACATTTATTCCTGTCATAATACATACGAAAATACTCTTTTGACTTTAGTATGAGTGAACTCTTGCAAAGAGTTCAATCAGGGGAATTATAGCTCTGTTTCTCTACCAAAAGAAATATTCAGACTGTTGATTATAATAACTCCACACCGTGGTCCAGTTTCACACACACTGACAATCTTATTCATCCCATGAAAATTATTACACTTTTTAGGCTTGTTTTACGGAGAAGTTTTCTACTTAGAATCTGCTTGAGACAAAGGTATAGAGATTTCCCACCTGTTCCCAGGCCCCACACATGCGCAGCTTCTCTCTTTTCACCTTTGCCTGTCACTTTGTCTTTTCACCTTTGGTGCACTTGTGAAAATACATGAATCAACACTGACAAAACATTATCACCTAGATATCTGACCAAACTAGAAGTTTTACATAAAATACACATTTTGAATGCAGAGTAATATCTCACTTTTTGCTTCAACAATTCAATCTAGTTTTCAAATATGATCTGTAGCCCACTTTGGTTTGGATGGTTCTGGTCATTCTTGCACTTGTATAAGTAATTTAGTTTAAAAATAAAAAGAATAGTGAAAGATAATGCTCTTTATCATGATACTTTTACAGTTTATTATTGTTTGACAAATATGAGTCCAGTACAAATTCACTGATATTAAAATTTAGACCTTGAAATGTGTTAGCAAAGAAGTCATAATTTTAGCAGAGCACAGCCATTCAAGAGATTTCTTCAAACTTTACAGGTATGATGAGATAATCTATAGTTTTCTGTATTTCCCCCCAAAATTATTAATACTTTTGCATTTTACTTTCCTGCAAAACATTGTAAATGGTAAGGTTTTTCCATGCACATATGAAATAAATTATATATCTAAATCATTCCCATGGTATCTGCCACATAGCAAGTATTAATATGTGTTCTTACTTTTAAATAAAATGATGTAGTAATATTCTAATCATATCATCTTATTGTCTCTGCTTGTTTTGAGAACACAAACAAAAATACAAAAATATACCAAAAAGCATCTGCAGAAATAATTTTGATTTTTAATGGATCAGGACATGTTATTTAGAAATAAGTAACAAATCATCACTCATCGTTCTCATGCATCTAAGTGTTATTAGAAGAGTAGACTGAGATGATTGTTAATGGAGGTGAACTCTCAACAGTGATATTGAGTGACTGTGATATTTTATCTATGCCGATTAGGTAAGATGTATGATCAGTGACATTTGAATGAATCAGTTAAAAACAAAACTAAAAGTGACCCTTATAAATATTAAGCAAATTGTCCAAATATAGGAGCGGAAGAAATAAACATACATTGAAAAAAACTCCTGATGTGTTCAAACATAACATTTAATCCCTTGTGGATGTTACAAAATAAAAAGAAGGAGTGGAAAGCACAGGAAAAGACAGCAAGAAAGAATGAAGAAAGGTATAATTAGTTGCTTAAATTGAATATACAATTTAAAGTCTCACTCGTACTAATATCCTACTTCTAAAATACTAACTTAGCAGGGAAAAGTCTCATAAATTATCCTATATTTGAACTAGCTTCCAAGACAAATTATTTCCCATATCACGTTATATAATTGAACTATGGAATACTAGATGAAAATTTTTTATTTCAAATTTTATAAAAAAGATTAATCAACGTTTGTTCATATTTATCAATTGATATTATTGAGGCAAGGAACATGACTAAAAATGGGAATTACTTAAATGGACTGTTTCTGTAAGTAGAAACTCAAATGAATGTAAACTGTGAGAATTGGATATGTTTTCACTCCTAACAGTTTTCTAGTGCTTAATAAGGACTAGACACTGTTCAGATATCTTTAAAATACCCACTCTTTTTGAATTTATAAGAGCTTTGTAAGATAGGCATTATAAGATAGGTGTTATTACCACTCTCATTCTGTAAATGAGGAAGACAGAAGCTTAGCTGATTTCCAAACAAAGCCAAGAATGCAGGCTAATGATCATGGAAGCCGAGATTTTAATTCACGTAGGTGCTTTCCAGAGTAGATACCTCCAGCCATGCTACCTTTACAGTTACCTTCTCTAACATCTTTGGGTAAGTGAGTAACATGTGGTTAACCAATATTTCTCAAAGAAAAATATTATAGTATGTTTAGCTTTACTTTGGCTTCTATTATTGCTATCTATGAATTATCTAAATGTGGGCAGTTCTGGAAGTTTTAATAAGTACATACTATCATCCTCTCCTCATAAATTATATTATTCATTGGAAATGAGGAATTGCACAGATACAGTAGTGGGTGGCAAAGCACTAGAAACAACAACAAAAAGACATTCTAAGGGAATTGTGGGATTTGTTTGAAATGAGATTGTAATTAAATCAAAAGACTTAGCTGGGAGTGTTGGTGCACACCTGGAATCCCAGTACTGTGGAGGAGGCTGAGGCAGGAGGATCATTGCAAGTCAAGACCAGCCTGTGCTACAAAGTGAGCTCAAGGCTAGCCTGAACTGCATAGTGAGACCTTGTCTCAAAACAACAAAAAAACTCAAAGGATTTAATAAATATGAAAGGCCAAAATATACGTACTAGTAATTCATGACACTCACTGAAAAAATATTTACTTGAATTATTTCTTCTGGTCACTTAGAATAAATTGCTCTTTGAGAACTAGGCTTTAGCACATTCATTGTTACTATGAACAATAGTGGTGACAGGTTTACACTATTCAGTAAAGCTGAGTGGGAGACGGTTGGCAGCTTCTGACTATGTTACAAAGACAGTGAACAGTTTAGGGTTGACATTCTCACCTGAAAGGCTATTGGGAACATGGGGATTATTATTATCATTTTTTTTGACAATAAAGTATTCACTTACTATTTTAGCTTCAAAGTTTATGTACACATAACTTTAAAAGTAAAATCTGAAGAAGCTGGGGGTATAGCTCAGAGGCTTAAGCACTTGTCTGGCAAGCCTGAGGTCCTGAGTTCAATTCCCAGAACCAAAAAAAAAAAAAAAGTAAAATAAGTAAAATCTGAAACTTTAGTTTGTTGAGGTTCAAAATTATATGAGATTTTAAGGTGGCTGAAATAAACTATTAAACCATGGATATTTTAAAACAGTGGAAATAATGTGTTTCCCAGTCCTTCGAACTGGATATTGGAAATCCAGCAGGCCTCTCCTCTCTCTGATAGCTCTGTGGTAGAATCATTCCTCGCCTTTGCCGCCTTCTGCTATTTGACATTTCTTGACTTTTCTTGGCTTTCAGATACACCACTCCAGTTACATGACTGTCTTTCCATTGTCTTTACTTAGTCTTGCTCTACGCATACTTGTCTCTGCTTTTCTATGTCTCCAAGTCCTTTGGATTCACACCTCACCACAACCCGCCTCAGGTGTTTGACATACACCTACAAGATTTAAAGTTTTTTCTGCTGGATGCCTTGCTTTTGCTGGATGCGTTTCGCATTCTCCTACTTCTCTCTTTTGGAATAGCAGTGTATAACATGTTCCATCATACACTCGAAATATTTAACTTTACTTTTGATTCTTACATAGGCCCATGGATAACTCATTTTCTTGAAACTCAGAGGAAAGATTTTGTCCTTGATGCCAGCTAAATCTGAAGTAAAATTCTCTGAAAATGTGTGCCAAATAAACCTCTTTTCATTTAAGTTAAAGATATTGGATGATTTGTCTGTGGGGTGGGAAATGACTAACACATTAGATATATATAAATGGAATATTACCCAGTTATAAAAGTGAATTATATTCTAAGAAAAAGTATAGTCAGGACTAGTGGATATTACATTATGTGAAACACAAATATTGCATATTTCCTCTCATGTCTGGAAATCAAAAAAGTCGGTCTGAACGTAGAATAGTGATTACTAGAGACTGGAAAGGGTGGCGAGAGGAAATCAAGGGAGGGTGGTCAACAATAGACAGAGTTAGATAACAGGAATAAGGTCCAATGTTCATACACAGTGAGGCTATCAGGCTATCATTGCTCACAAAAGCTCTAATATATATTTTACGACTATCTTGAAGAGAGTAACCAAATAATTTCTGTGTTTACATAGCTGAGTGTGTATGGATTCATAGCCTTACAAGGAGGGATTTGTCCACTCAGTATCTACTTTATTGCACTTCTACTTTATGTTCCAATGAAACCATGCTTCTCAAGGTCCCTTATAACGAAGGTTCTATCTGTGTTCTAGTGTTAGGGTAAGTGATAACACCTATGTAAGGCATGACAGAAAGAGATCAGCAATGGGGATGTGAATTTTGGGATGTGGATTTCTTCTGAACATATATATCGAGCTATTAGACTTTTCTGGATTACTGCTAGAGGAGAAGCTGAGCTTACTCTACATAGCATGGTAAATTCCAAAAAGGATAATGGGAATAGACAGGTTTCTGTTAGAATATTTGTGGGATAGGAGAGTTAATCATGACTGCTATTGTGTTGGCAATGTAGCACTCACATCTGATTGGCCAGTTCCTCTGGATAGCTCACAGGCTATTTAAATTCTAATTGCATGCTTTTTTGATAAAACCATCTAGACTAAATTTTACAGTAGTCCAATAACTCAGGATGATAAACAACATAGAAAGAATACATTTTAAATATTATAAATTATTGGATTTGGATCTAAAATATCCAAAAATATTTCATATTCAGATGTGGGGAATATAGGATAGGATGGATCACTGGGATCATGACTTGGAAGGGTCTGTTCTCAGATCCTCCCTGTGTCTCTATTTCCTGCCTTCCCGGGAGTGAAGAGCTTTCTTCCATTGTGGCATTCTTCCATGGTGGCTTAGCATTTGAATCAGCTCACCATGGACCAAATCCACTGAAACCGTGAGCCAAAACAAACCTCTCTGCCTTCCAGTTTTAGGTCTCCCATAATTTTCCCCAGTCATGTGAAAATGACCGGTACATAAGTGAAAAAAATCTACATTTAAGAAACATAAAAGGTGCAGCTTAGTTTAAGATATGCTTGTAATGGTGGTCCATATGCAGTTCCTCTTTATATGTTAACTCAGAAATTTAGTTGTTTTCATGAAGCCTTACTTTTCTCATGCCTTAAATTTACCTGGCAACCAATTTCCCAAAAGCAATCACATAACAGCAATTCATTTTATAAATGGATGCTTATTGCAGAATAACCATAGGAGTGATTCCTCTCATTTTTCTAAATAATTATAGCTGTTCTTGCTAGTACTATTCTAGTTAAAGGTCATGTGCTATTTCTACTATGTCTCTATTTCCTATGTCTCTATCTCCCATTTCTCAGACATTTTAATTTGCCTTACATTTACAATTAAAAATACTAGGTCCTGAATTTGATTCCCAGTACCAAAAACAACAACAACAACAACAACAACAAAAAACAAACAAAGAAACAAACAAAAAAAACCACTGTGTCAGTAGATTGCACTTACTGAAAAATAACACGAACATCTTTTCATGCCCCTTCTATATTATACTGAAAGTTAGCATTCAGGACATATTGATCCATAAGACTCTGTGATTTTTTTATTAGAAAATTATACATTGTAATAAAAGTGAGCCAAAATGGTAGATCTAGGAGCCAGGGATATAGATTAGCAGCACAAGCACCTGCCTAGCAAGCGCAAGGTCTTGAGTTTGATTCCTAGTACCAAGAAAAAAAAATGGTAGGTCTACTGATTTAATTTGAATTCTTAGAACATATGCATCACACCAGAACTGAGCAAGGCCTTCTACTGGAAAAGAGTCATACAGTAATATAAACAATCACTGTAAGTAAAACAGCACCTCTCTTTCTAATGGGTATGAACCTGGTGAAGCCGTTTACTTCAGAGCATGTATCTACCACACATTCCCAAATCAGGAGCAGCAGAGAGTCTAGTGTTGTATCACCTGGATAATGCTTCTAATTTTTTTTCCACTGAAAACAGACTTTGTTTCTCTGTGCAGAAATAACATATCAAATGGTATTTAATATACAGGAGCATTTAACTCAGCTGTCACATGTCTAGGTAATCATGTAGGTATTTTCAACTAAAAATGAATTACTTTCAATATTGGGGGAAAAGGAGTAATAGATTTAATTCATGAGGTTTTAACTGCTCAGGTGAATTGTGCAATTTTTATTTACAATTTCTTTGCTACTGGCAAATAGAAACATACACATACACAATTATATAATATACATACAAAATAACTAAGTACATATATTAAATTGAGTATTTTTCTGTATATTCAGGGAACTTACTGAATAATATCATTAATTCTCACAGGTTTCCTATTGTTTTTATTGGCTTTACTATGCTGTGTGGGTCACAAATTTTCTGTTACAGTATGGATAACTAATTCTATTCAAAATAAAATCACAAAAGATTTTTTTTCTCTGTATTAGTGTTTTCTCAAGTGGCTAGAGATGGGAATTTGCAATTATCTGATCTTTAAACAGAGGAGATTTAAAAGTCTTTTCTTGTCCACTTGGTCTGGTCTTCTTTGGATCTGTTGGAAATCTCCAAAGCCATATACATTTAACATTGGTACAATCGGAACTATGTCTCTAAAGTCTATGTCAAATTTAAGAATTATAGTCATGTGTCCAGTATTTTTTTACTCACTCATGATGAATATCATTTTAGAAAACAATTCTAAGTATTTATTGAAATATCTTAAGAGAGGACAGTTGCCTGTATAGGTGAAGATCTTGTAGTGAAAATGACAAGAAACTCTTTAGGACTCAGATAAGACTCATTGTCTTTTTTGATTTTGTTTTGTTTCACTATATTTCTGTTTTGCTATGTTTTTATTCTCCTGATTGAAAATGCATATCATTCACGCAGTTTTCCTTGCTGTTACTATGTGCACTGAACACTATGGCACTAAGAATTTAACTTAATAATTAGAATACAAGGTAATTCCCATCCTAATGTTCAGACTGATAAATGAAGAAGCAGCTCTACAGCTGATAGGAATATCAGCTCATTGTGTTTTAAATTAAGTGAAATTTGAGGGTAGCATAAAGTTACAAAAGCTTTAACGTTTGAGTTGATGCTTTGCTCTATAGCTAATTTTGCAGAAATGCAAATCCAGCTAATGCAAATTACTTAATCTACCACCAGGTATTCCAAAACTGAATTTCTAAGAAAATTATAATGTGGATTTCTGGAAGCTTTAGCATTTCAATTACAACATCTCAAAAGAAAAGCCTAGAATAATTTCTGCAAGATCTTGCTATAATACTATCACTACAGAGCATTTCCTAGTGTTTGGTATTAGTATACTTTAAATTAATTTAACTCTAATAAAGTTTCCAGTGTCCTTAGGGTCCTGATTCCTTTGTTATCTCCCTTGAACCTGGTAGTTTCAATTCAATTGAAATTACTTGACAGCACTTAGGAAAAGCCCTTGAGGAGCTGCTCCCTTGACTCATTGCATATATTCTGAGGTTTACAAGAGAGAGAGAAAAAAAGAGGAAAATAAACACTATTTTTCTAAATATCTTTTTACATCTGAATTTGTCCATTTTCTTGTTTGAAACTTTTGAACTCTGATTTCATTGGAGAGATGAAGTGATTATTACATTTTTATGGTGTGATGCATTCACTTGCTGGAAATCACATAATGTGAAAAATATGGACAATGCAAATTTTAAATACTTGTACACTTTTTTTAGCAGTGCTATATCTTTTTTCAATGATAAAATTTTCATATTCAAATCCTGGTAGGTAGATACTTTTTTTTTCTCCTGAAATTCCATTCAATCACCTCCTCCTATCTCAAAATGTTATTATGGTAAATAGACTATAACCCCATCAAATAAGCATGAAAATTAATCTCATCTACCTTTAAGACTCAAATTCTTTCTCTGCCTAAAGTTTTTCTCTATTGTACATATTATGATTTTGGAGGTTTTTTTTGGTACCAGGAATCAAACCCATGACCTCAGACTTGCCAGGCAAGTGCTTATGCCCCTAAGCTACATCCCTAGCCCTGTACATATTATTAGAATAATATACAAATTTCTAGAACATCTTAGCATATCATCTTGGTGCTACATAATCTAGCCATTGTTTGTATCCAGGATTTAATTTTCTACTATTGAATTTATTGAAATAGTCCAGCCACCAGCTTGTTTTTTCTCCATAAATATGCAATATTCATTACTGTCTCAGATTTGACATGTTTCTTCTTTGGTGTGAAATGAATGGCCTTGGGATTACCATTTCTGACTTTCTATCATTCTTCACATATCAGCTTAAACAGAAAATTTTGAGAGAGGATTCACTTGAACATTCTATCTTGCCTCTTTCTGGCAATTCTTTCTAAACCAACTTCCATTTTACATCTTTCATGGCACTTATCATGAAATTAGGTATTTTTAAGTTTACTGTAGATTACCATTTCATTGTATTTTTTTACATTCATGTAAAATTATTTTAAAATTTATAAATATCAATTGCTTTAATTTTCTATGATATTCCTTTTATAAATCAGAGTAAACCTTGTTGATTGACTTCAGGCTCTGACCATTCTGTGGTACTTTCTGATGACGACAATGACTATGTTTTAATTAATTATGTTTATTAGTACATTTTAGGTACACATAATGATCACATTCATCACGGGGAATTTGTATGTGTACGTGAAATAATTTGATTTTTTTTCCATATTTCCCTCCCCTCTCTTCAGCCCCTCTTCCCCTTCTTATTAACAAAAGCTTTGTTCCATTTTTCATTCTTTTTTCACTTTTTTACTTTTCCCTTCCTTCCCTTAACCTTCCACCCACCCTAGTTCCTATTTGAATATTTTCTTCCCATTTCCCTATATCTGTTACACATTTTGCTTATTCACACTTTTGTTTCTTCACACCATAGAAATAATGCAGTATTTACACATGTGTATCCACTTGATTTCATTTAAGTGTAGGGTTCCAAGGTGCATCCATTTACCTAGAAATATCTCAAGCTTATCATTCTTTATGGCAGAGTAGTACTCCATTGTACAAGAAAATCACATTTTCTTTAGCCATTTATTGTTTTATGGGCATTTGGGCTTGTTTCCAAAATTTGTCTACTACAAACTGTGCCACTATAAATGAGGGTGTGCATGTATCACTGTGATATGATGTTTTTAATTCTTTTGATTACACATCAAGAAGGGGAATATATATAAATATGTTTATGTATATGTATGTTAATATATATAAGTAAATATATATATATTAAGATAGCTATATTATTAATTGCTATTAGTGCATTGAAAAGAAAGATCTGTGCCTATATTGTTTGATTAATTTTTCACGCCTATATCATGTAATCTGAGCAACTACTTTGAAGATAACAATATTCAATGTACTAACCAGTATTACTCTCTGTCTTGGTTACTTTTCTCTTATTGCTGAGATGAAATAACTGATGCCCAGAATTAAGGAAAGGAGGATTTATTTAGCTCACAGTTTGTGGAGATTTCAGTCCATACTGGGCTTGTTCCAAGACAGACTAGCACATGGCAGAGGGCAACAGTTCATGGTGGCAAAAAACAGCAAAACAAGAAGAGCAAAAGGGAAGAACAGCAGTAAGCAGCCTCTTTTCCTTCCTAACACTGATTGCAAACTACCCGCCCCAGCGCAGGTGTAGCATTGACACCCATAATCCAAACATTGGACAATGAATCAATCATAAACTCTAAAAGCCCACTCCATGACTGCATGAGGCTTTGGGGGGACATCCAGACAGAAACCATAACACTCTCCTACAATCTTGTTTTGATATTATATAACATTGCTTTATTGTTTGTTTTTCTTTAAAATAAAAAAGAAAAACTTAAAAAAGAATTTAAAAAATTAGACCCTCCTCTAATTTAAAGACTCAATCCAAAAATGGGCACTTGAAATGAACAGTCACTTCTCACATAAAGTAAATACATGAAAAAAATATTAAACATCACTGGTCATTCAAGAGATGCAAATTAAAATGTTGAGATTCCACCTTGCCCAGAGAAAACTACTATTATCAAATAATGAACCAAACAACAAGCACTAGGCTATGGAGGAAAGGAACCCTTTATTTTAAATATAAAGGCATCAGGTTTTGTTTATTTTTACAGTAGTACAGTTGTCCTTATTGTTAAACCAGTTTTTGTAGCTGTATGTTTTTGTGTGTAAGCACACAGAGAAATCAAATGTAGATATGATTAATGAAGTGAATCGTACTGTTTCTATTCCTCTCCATAGTACTGCAGATCCTCTGAAGACATCAGCATCTACCAAAGTTTCCATGAGATTCCAGAAGCCACCCAAATAATACATTGCCCAAGCAAACAGTGTGTTTCCACTTCAAATATAGCTTCAATCTTATGCTTCCAACTGAGCTAATGATGCTCACTCTTTTACTATAGGACTTCTAGAGCACATATAGGCTGGAAATATTCAGATTGCTTAGTTAATATGCATTCCACACATTTCTAGGAATCTTGAATAAATTCATCAATATTTCCCTCATGTAGCCTAAGGTCTGCTGTTGTTTCAGCTACCCTACTCACAACACTGCCATTTGTTCTCGATGGTCATTGTTACCTTCTGTAAAGCACATAATTTTATTCTGATGAAGTGATTTATCTACTGTTGATCTTATTTTCCTCATCTCTGTAGCCCAAGTATGGACACAAAAACATCTATTTGTTGTTCTTGACAGAGGAGATGAGGATTTACCTTTACTGATACTCAAATTGAGTCTGGGGGTGATGCAAACACAATAGGGATGAAAACAAAGAAATAAATGGATAAATACTATTATATAAAATTCTTGGATTATGCAGGGACTTGTAGATCCAAAGATCTCTGATCTCTGTTAGCCCAGACTTCCCAAGTCATACAATGTGGCAATTTCCATCTGACCCACTTATAGAAGCATCTTTGGGTGTGCCTGGCAAGCTTTCAGGATCATTTTTCAATCAGCTTTATTGAGATATAAACAACATAAAATAGAACACATTTGAGGTGTACAATGTGAATTTTGACATATATGTATATATTTCTGTGAATTCATGGACTCAGTCAAGATTTCTGACATTGCATATTAGGGAACCAATAAATATTTTGTTAAATGCTGAATGTCCTGCTTTGGAACTAGAAATTAGAAGGTCTTAATATGGAATCAAGATGCCCTTATTAGCATGCATAGCCTGCCTCTGTGCTCTGCTTTCATCCAGTGCCTTAGGAGACCAGAGTACAATTTTGCAACTACATTGTAAACTCCATGAAAGTAAAACTAATTTTCCCCATTTTAATTTCTGTATCTTGACCTCATTACTTTACCTATGTGTATAATAAAACCAAGCATTCATTCAATATATCAACTCTTTCAGCTTATAAATAAGAACAACTAAATGCTCTAAGAAAAAAGTATCCAGGTTATGGAGCCTTAATCATTACTTAGGGAAAGAATATTTTAGATTTTAAAGCCTTGTAGTAAGTTTTCATGGTGTCATTTCCCTGATTGCATTACTGTAAGACTTAAAGGTAAATATGTAAACTTGGCTGGGTTGAGGAGTGCCCAGCATGCCCTTCAGCCATGACAGTTCTGCACTGCAAACAGCTGACCATGGACTGAATCATAAAACATAAGCAAGAGTAAACTTCTCCTCCTTTAACTTGTGAGTGTTGGGTGTTGTGTGCAACAATAGGAAAGTTGTCTAGGACAGTTACCTAAGGTGCAGTAAAGATCTTCCTGTATTTAAGAAAGTAGACTGTGAAGTTCAGTAATCAGATGGGGCTAAAGGCACCTCTCATAAATGGTCGAAGAAAATTGAGGTACTCCATCCAACAAACATGGGTACTGAAATATTCCAAATATCACCAAAGCTAAGAAACAGATCTTTATGTATTGAATCCCTAACATGAAACCACAGATATAGCCAGCAGCTAGACTGTGGCTTTGGAAGTGTTCTGCAAACAGAGAATCCAGGAAATCATTCACATATGTAAGGTATAGTCACATAAATAAGTGTACATTTTTTAAACCACTACTTGTATGATAATTAATTTGGCAACAATAGATCACTAAATTGCCATTGGGCAAGAGTGAGTTATAAGAGTAAAACTTTTCTTCTTAATTGTACTATCAGATAACAGATTTTCAACAAAAGAAGTAAAAGGTCTATTTAATGAATACTACAGTACTTTGAAAAAAGAGATAGAAGAGGATCTCAATAAATGGAAGAATATTCCTTGCTCATGGATAGGAAGAAGCAACATTGTGAAAATGGCCATACCACCTAAATTGTTGTACAGATTCAATGCCATTCTCATTAAACTACCATCACCATACGTAACAGATCTAGAGAAAACATTGCTTAAATTCATCTGGAACCAGAAGAGACCCAGAATAGCAAAAGCAATCCTGGGCAACAAGGACAACTCTGGTGGAATTACAATACATGACCTGAAATTATACTACAAAGCCAATGTAATAAAGTCAATATGGTACTGGCTAAAAAACAGACCAGAAGATCAATGCAACAGACTGGAGGACACAGCCACAACCACAAACACACTCAGCCACCTAATCTTTGATAAAGGGGCCAAGCAAACTCACTGGAAGAAAGATAGCTTCTTTCATAAATAGTGCTGTAAAAATTGGCTTGTCACCTGCCAAAGACTGAAACTAGACCCAAGCCTATCACCATGCACCAAACTAAAGTCAAAATGGATCACAGATCTCAATATTAAAACAGAAACACTAAACATATTGGAAGAGAAAGTAGGTAAACACCTTGAAGACATAAGGGTAGGCAAGGAGTTCATGAACAAAAACCAAACTGCCCGTGAAATACTTCAAAGAATCAGCAAGTGGAATCTCATCCTACTGAAAAGTTTCTGCACATCTGAAGAAATCACCAGCACAGTAAAAAGAAAACCCACAAATGGGAAAAAGTTTTAGCTGACTGTCTCTCAGGCAAAGGTCTTCCTTCTAGAACATATAAAGAATTTAAAAATATCAGTCCCCCCAAATTCAAAGACCCAATCCATAAATGGGCAACTGAGATGAACACACACTTCAGATAAAGAAATACAAATGGAAAATAAATACATGAGAAAATGTTCAACATCATTAGTTATTTGCGAAATGCAAATTATAACAACATTGAGATTTCATCTCACCCCAGTAAGAATGGCTAGCATTAAGAAATCAATCAATAATAAATGCTAGTGAGGCTGTGGAGAAATAGGAAACCTCCACTGCTGATGGGAATGCAGACTAGTGAAACCTCTGTAGAAATCAGTTTGGAGATTCCTCAGCAAACTAGGTCTAGAGGTCCCATTGAATCCAGGTATTCCTCTTCTGGGTATTTTCCCAGAAGATCTGAAAACAGCATATCATAGTATTATATGTGCACCCATGTTCATAGCTGCACAATTTGTAACTGCTAAATTGTGAAAGCAACCCAAATGTCCATCCACTGAGGATTGGATTAAAAAATTGTGGTACTTTTATACAATGGAATACTACTCAGCTATAAAGATGGATAAACTCGAGGCTTTTAAGGTAAATGTTACAACTAGAGACCATACTCATAAGTGAAATAAATCAGACCTGCATGTGTAAGCATCGTATTGTTTCACTAGTGTAAGACCTGAAAGAGTGAATAAAAACTAGGAGCTATGAAAGACATTGTGAAATGAAAAGAAAATGCTCAAAAGTAAAACGCAACTGGGATGTAGGAAGAGAGAAGGGAAAGAAGGGGAAATTATGTATGTATGTATATACAGGATAGTTAACATAGTTGTACTACTGTCATCTATTGCTCTACAGAAAGGAACAGTTAACGACTGCCTGTTTGATCAGTCTTGTATGTCTTTGTTTGTTTTCCTGAGAAACGACTTTGAAGATATCAATGAGTAATACAACAACCATTGTTAATTTCCTACAACTGTGTCTGTAACTATGTTTTGTTTGTATTGCTCTTATGTTATTTTGTAAATGGATATCTGTTTGTTAATATGTTTTTCTTCTTTTACTTTTCAAAATAAAATAAAAAAGATAACAGATTCTCTAAATATATAAATGCTAATAAGATCTCTCAGTTGAGTATGTGATATGCTGCACCATCAATACAAGGATTACCATATTGCATGTAGTTTCCATATCTACTTAACTCCTTTTGATTATGATAGTTTGCAAGTATTTCTTTGTTTTTAATGATTATGAGCATTACTTTCTAAATTTTCTTTGAAATTGTTATTCAAGGAAGACTACAAGAACAAGAGTCACCATATCATACCAACGGTGCATAATGCCTGCCTGACTCACCATGGTTGATTTTGGCTTTAAACAACGACTGAGAAACTATGTTTCAGGTTTCCTCACTGAAAGCTTACTTTTAAAAATTTTTTTTCTATGCACTATTCTTTCAAAGAAGACTATGTGGAGTGCATATTTCCAAGTAAGGTGTTAAGTTCATCCTTGTAATTGATGGAGTATCTGTATAAATTATTAGGAATTCTGCATGAAAGGCTATTTTCTTCTCATTTTATTTACTGATTCAAATATTTATTTTTTATCAGTGTGGGTTTATGGGATGATTTACAGTTTAAATTACTTTCAGTGATTTTATTGTTTTTTGGTCAAAATTTTTCAGGTCAGACATTTGGTCAAATTTTCAGGTAAAAACATTTTCAATGCACTCTGTATCATTTTCTTACATTTTTTTCATTTTTTGCTAAAATTTTAAGATTATTTCTTATACTATGAAATGATCTAGGCTTATCTTGTCTATTTCCTGACCTATTTATAGAATTAGATATTTCTCAAAAATACCTTCATTTTTTTATCAAGCAACAACATCAGAAATGATGATTGTAGGTGTCAAATATACTTGCTACTGAATTGTCATTGCTTCGAGGCTTTATTAGCTGACAGAGTAAGAAAAATGTGCAAGTACTGAGCATCTACATACGTGTATCTCTTACTATTTTATATCAATCATTATACAAATGTATTGACATAAACCTGAACTGATATTGATGTCTTAACTCTAACCCATTAAAATGTATAATAACATGTTATGTTAGGTACTGCTCTGCCTTGCCTTTTTTGAAATCTCTGACTAAATAGTGATAAACCTGGTACAGATAAACCACAATCTTCTTAAACAGCTGTGTAAGTCCAGGATATATGTATAACGGTATTATAATTATTAATCCACACTATCAGAAAGCCCATACTTCATCCACTGGAGTTCATTGCTTATGCAAATAATTTTATTTGTTCTTTTATTTGCATGATTTCCTCTTAAAACTCCACTAATTTCTATTTACACCATTTGTGGCCATTTCCATTTATGTGGTTGTCTCCTGCCGTCACATAATAGAGTTACATTCTTTTGTTACAGTCTGAATTCCACTCATCAATCTACCAATATCCGTATGATTGAAGATTATTTATACTTAAAAGTTCACAAATTGTTCTGTAAATATCGATAGATTTTTGACAAATGTATAATACCCTGTGTCCACCATTATAATAAAATACCATAAAAATTCACTACCTTATAAATGATGTGTTCCAACATTTAGATTATATGATAAGAAGATGTTGACTTTTGCGAGAAACCGTGACACTCTTTAAAGACACAATACAAATTTGTATTCATAACAGCAATAATAAGAGTTTCAGTTCTCTACTGTAATTTTCTTTTGTCGTTTTATCTGGGGCAGGAGTGAGGTGTTAGCAATTCTATTTAAGTGAATATTTATATCTTATTTTACTTCACAATTTTCTATCCCCAAATTTTTGTAGGAAATCACTTCCTATGTTTACTTGATGAAATGTCTGGAGGCCCCACATTGCCTGGCTTTAATTTACAATACAAAGAAATGTGATTAAAACAGCATACTACTGACAAAAAAAAAAAAAAAAAACAGGCAGGTGGATAACTGGAACAGAACAGAGGAAGGAGAAACAACTCCAGGAATATTCAATTATTGGATATTTGAAAAAGGGGCCAACCACATAACTGGAGGAAAGATAACCTCTTTAGTAAGTGGTGCTGAAATAATTGGGCATGCACATATACAAGACTGAGTCTAGACCCATAGTTAATTGAGTGTTGAACAATGTACCCAGTCAATCCATGGAGCTAGAAAAATGTCTATGGAGGATGTCCACAATAAACATGAATATCTGTATGAAAAGAATCGTAAAATTCACCAGTACCACATTCCTTATATAAATTAATGTCAGACAAGTCATGCAATTAAAGAGGCAATATTTTGTAATTATAAGCTAAACGTGGGTATAAAGGAGAAAAGAGCATGCTCATGCGCAAAAATGACAAAAAAGATTAGTTTTCATACATTTTAAAATATCTGCCAATCAAATCAATCTTTATGAAAATTACTAGGCAAGAAATATGTTCTCAGTATAGAGTCCTGATGCAGTCCCAATACATTTTTTTACCAAGTAAAAGTTATGTTCAAGAATATAAAGAATTCCTGCACATTCAAAGGTATACAAATTCTTAAGAACTTTGAAAATGAAGATACATGAATACCAATAAGCACATGAAGTAATATTTAATTACAATCGTTTTTTAAGGATTGTAGATCAGGACTGCTATCTAACATCAAGACCCTGACATACAAGAATAGTTGACATTATAGTAACCAAGGAAAAAAAATGGAGTATGAAAATATATGCAAGGTGCCAGACGTGGTGGTTCATGCCTGTAATCCCAGCATTCAGGAGCCTGAGTTTGAGTTTGAGGCCAGGCTGAACTACATAGCAAGACTTTGTCTCCAAAAATATATGTTGTAGAGTAATTATGTAGAACTTCAATTACATTCAGGTACTATAGGAAATGTTAGAAGCACTTTCACAATTGTTAGTCCATTTAAAAGAATATTTAGCAATTTTAAATTTTTATGAAAGAAAAATATATAATATGTCTGCATATACATGTTTAGACTTTTAAATTAACCAATTATGTATAGCTCTTCAAATTATTAAAATACTTCTAATGCTACATATCAACAAATGGTTATATTTCTACAATAATATTTTGTTATTTTATTGGATATATTTTAATTTTATATTTGACATTTTATCTCTTTCCCTACCTTATGAGTTATAAGTAATTAACAAAATTCTGCAATAGCAGAGTCAAAGCTAAATTAGAAAGAATTTGAAAACACACAACATATATTCCAGAGGATAATTTAACAAAGGACTACAGTTGAATACCCAAACAATAATAACTCATTGCTAAAAGCAGTCATTGACCAAATTAAACATCCAGTAAGATTATTAAAATTCAGTTGTTATCCTACATAAATCACAGTTTATTATGACATAAATGTTTCATTTATATGTATGCAGATTATATTTATCCTTGAGTTACATTGCAATCAGAACTAATCACTTGAGTATCCTAGTTAAAACAGAAAAAACATATGAAGCATTGATTGAAGTGAAATTTATTTTCATGTTTCAACAGCATAATGGAAACAAGTAAAGTAACTGATTCAGAATTATCTGTTATAAAAATTATAATTTCAGAGGTAGTTTTGTCTCATCAATTATATCATATCTGCTAATAAAAAGCAGCAATTCTAACATAACCCTATCAGTAACTCAGGAACCAAAAATGTCATTGCCAATACATTAAAATCTTATTCTTTACAATAAGATGGTGATTTTCATTCTGAAGAAAATACTTTGTGAAATGAATACTGATGGTAATTCTGCATTTTTTCTGCAAAATTACAATGATGTAATGAAAAATGAATCTCATTTCAGTGTGCATTTTGGATGCAAGACACACAAAAATAATAAAATACATCTTTTTTTTTTTGTTTGTTTGTTTGTTTTTCTCCGGTACCAGGAACCAAACTCACAACCTTGCGCTTGCCAGGCAGGCGCTTTTGCCGCTGAGCTAAATCCCCAGCCCCATAAAATACATCTTGATTGGAGTTTAATAAAATGTAATGTTTTTAGAATAGCTCAATTATTATTATCATGTGTTTTTGACTGTGAATTTCTTACATTATGTTATGAGGTAGTTCTAAAATATGCCCAGAAGTCTTATATGCTCATAAATAGGGCTTTGAGAATGTGACTGAACCATGGGGTTGGACAATAGACATCAGTGGATTAATCCAACAGCAAGTCACAGCTGAATGTGCTGTTAGGCATTGGGTCTTAGGTGGAGGGTTGGGTCACTGGAGTTACAATTGTATGTCTTTGCCTCCAGCTACTTTCTTCTCTCTTTGTTTCCTGGTGACCACTGGTTAAACATCTTTCTTCCACATTCCCTTCTATCCTGCAGCTTCTACTTTTGATCATTCACCATGCACTGAACCCTCTAAAACCATGAACCAAAGTAAACCTTTTACCATGAAGATGTGGGTATTAGGTATTTAATTGCAGCTATGGGAAAGTGACTCATAATAATTATCTTTCCAAAAGAATACTTTTTGGAGGTAAATGCAATGTGGTGAGATTAGCTGGAAAAATATTTATTTTTGATAAATATAGGCAACTGTATACTTAAACATATACACAAAATACAATTAGTATACTGGAAAAAGGTGAAGATTGGTCTTACAAAGTAATTATTATGCTGCTGTTTTTAGCCCTATCTGCAGTAGCCTTTGCTCTTATCTACTAACTTTTTATTATGAATTATTATTTTACTTAAAAAATTTAATGAATCACAGTGTGATAATTTAATATATGTATGTAGTGTACAGTGATAAAGTCATGATAGTTTATGTGTAGTTTCTAATTTAGTTCATTTTATAGATCTGATCATTTTAATCAATAGTTTTGGATACATTTTAGAATTTGTATCACATGAAAAGGGAAAGAAAGAAACATAAATTTAAATTATGTAAGATTATCATCTTGATTTCCATTTCTAAAATGTTTTATTATGCTTAATGACAAAGTTAAGTGGAATGAATTTTGAATACAATCTGCTGACTGAAAATTAGCATGTTAAAAATATCAAAGAAAATCAAGATGAGAATGAAAAAATGATTTTCCAAAAGGAATTCTGAGAGTCAGATTTTTAAAAGAATTCAGAGTAACGAGATGTTCCAACTGAAATTGTTTTCTCATATTTCTGGTCATCCCTCCAGTGAAAATGTTAGATATTTCCCAGTAGGTTCTCATGGGTTTCTCAGCTGGAGATTTCCAATTACTTTTCAGAATGGGTAAATCATTTGACTGAAGTTTATGTTATATCTAAAATTTCAGTACTTAAAAAAAGGTAAATTCAGATTCTTAAATGTGTTAAAAACATACATGTGCTTCACTAAAATCTATACTTTTAATTTGCTTCATAATCTTAAGTAGGAAAATGAATAACTTGATTTCTCAAATATACATTAAGATATCTCTTAATTTTTGAAATTATGTCAACTTAATATGTGATTGTTTGATCCAATAAATCAGAAACATTTTTGTTTTTAGAACATGTATATTGCCCAATAATGAGCTATATTTTGTTGAATAGTGCTCTACATTTAAAGCTACATTGTTTACTGATTATTTATTCCATTCAAAAACTCTAAGAATTTCTCATGACCACATTATACCACAGGCTTTATTAATAAGAAATATTAATTCTAAAAGCTCATTATGTTGTTTTCTTTACCTATATAACTATATGGTATGTGAAAGCTTTATGTTATTCCTTTCTATATGTATTGTTTGTATTTATTTCTTGCCATTTTCAGAGTTTAGCACATAAACATTCTTACTTCAACCTGAGTCTTAGGGGAAATGTGGTTGTCTTGTGTCTATTAATTATGCTTTTATTAGTTTTTTATTCTCCTATAACAAATTACTCAAGAGCCATCTGCTTAAATGAGCATACATTTATTATCTAATTGTTTCTTTTGGTCAGGAGGTTGGGGATGGGTACATAAAACTTCTGTTCAGGGTCAAATTAAAGTCAACATCTCTGGTGGGTTGGATTCACATGTACAACCATCAATAAGAAAGACAGCTTTCAAGTTCATTCAAGTTCACAGAATTTATTTCTTTGTGGATAGATGAGAGTGTGCTCTCAAGTTTTGTTGCATAAAGCAACTTGTCGTTCTAAACCCAATGGGTTTCTCTGATGGGTTTGCTCACTTCATCAGTGACAGGATAATCAGACTGCAGAGTGATGAAATGATAAATTAGTGATGTACGGAGATAGAGTTGACATCCTGTCACCTTTGCCATAGTCTGTTGATTATAAGAAGGGAAAACAAAATACGCATGTAGCAATAAGGGAAGATCAATGGAGCTCACCGCGTGACTGTTCTGCCATGATTTTTCTCGCTTTATGTGTATATAATGCACTTTATCTCTTTGAGTAGGTTATTTTCTATCCTTAGTTAAGATAAAGCAAAAATTTCTTGGGTGTTTAACTTTAGTAAATGTTTTTCTGCATGAAATGATGAGCAGATCACTTTTACATTATAATAAATAAATGGATGATCAATTCATATTTTGGTTTTAAACCCATGTTTTATGTTGGAAATAAATCACATATTGTAATAGCACACATTACTACGTTTTACTGGTGAATATTTTACTGAAGATTTTGGATTAATGTGTGATTTACAGAATTCAGTTTTTTTATTATAATATTGTAACAGCTTTTTATATAATTATTGTTCTCATAATTTGAAAAATGTTCCCTCAATATCTCAAAACTTTGCAAAACATAAATACTGTTCAATTCTTAAAATCAGAATTTACTGGGATATGTTCATTCTTATTAATGGTAATATTTTTATTAAGTTTATTTGTGTTATATAAACATGGTCATTCAAAGATTTTTATGAGTATTTTATGCCATATATTTTCCATCTGTGCATTTATAACTACTTTTCCTTTTTTATTGAAACTGTATTTTTATTTTTAATCCATTAAGATAATATCTTTGTAGTGGAAATTATTAGATATCTTACTTTTTGTGTGGGTTTGTGTGTCCTCTGAGGATTTAACTCAGAGCTTTTACCCTGACCTACACACCCAGCTCTTTCACTTTGCTTTTAAAACAGTCTGGTTAAGTACATAAGTTGCCTATGCTGAAGCCAAACTTGTAATTCTCCTGCCTCATCCTCCTAGAGTACTATAACTGTAGGTGTGCCTCAACTTGTCCCTTTGTCAACTTACTTTTCAATTTCCTTGTTGTTATGTATATTTTAAATCTTACTTTTGTTCTTTTCTTTTCTAATATGTGCTTCTTTTCTCATTTGCCTGCCCTTTGTAGATTAGTTGAATACTTTTTATGAGTTCATTGTATCTTCATTGTTATTAGTCTTAACTATATATTATTTATTTTATTAATTGTACTAGGTTGTTACAATTTGCTTCCTAGTAATATTATTTTATTTAATTATAACATAATATCACTAAAGTTTCTCCTATTCTTTGTAGTTTTCCCTTTATACAGGTTTTAAAATTTTATGTTACTTATAACCAAAAGAAAGTAATTTTATTTTTACTAGTGTCTTATTCATTATTTCTAATGGGCGAAGGGAAAATCATGAATCAATAAGGTAAAGTGAGGGCTCAGTGGCATAGCGCCTGCCTGGCAAGCGCGAAGTAGTGAGTTCGATTTCACTACCGGAAAAAAAAAAATAGGGTATTGTGATATCAAATTGACATTGACAATTTTATTTTAATGATAAGATTATTAAGATTTTTAGTAATACAACAGAATCTGGCACAGATACATAGAGGCATTTCATAGGTCATTGACTTTTATTGGTATTATTGGCCCCTGTAAAACTGCACTGAAACTAATATGAACCCATTTATATTATTTTGCATTGAGAACAAAGATCCTCAATCCACTCCGGTTTCTTCTATCCAATTATTTTGGCCATCTAGTATATAAAAAAGGAAAAGCAGAAGTCATAGGCACAGGTAAGGATTTTTCTGAACAGAACACCAACTGCACAAGAAATAACATCAGAAGTCAGCAAATGGGATTATATAAAATAAAAAAGCTTCTGAACAGCAAAGAAAAACACCAACACAGTAAAGAGACAACCTACAGACTGTTAAAATATTTTACTAGATACACCTCAGAGGTCTAATATCTAGAATATGTAAAGAATTTAAAAAAACTGAAATCTCAAATGAAAAACTCAAAGAATGAGCTTCTTTAAAAAAGAATATAAACTTCTCAGAGGAAACAGAAGTGGCCCATAAATGCAAGACAAAATGTTCATCATCCTGGGTCATTTGGAAATGAGTAGTAATTCCTGCTGAATATTCTTCTTAGCTCATCTCAAAACCATAAAGTATCACGTTTACATGATATAAAACAAGGAAAATTAAATTTAAAAAATAATCTATTACTACACTTAAAATAGTTTCAGTGGATTTGTTTGCACAGAACAATTTTAAAAACAAGAATCATGTAAATAAATAAATATTTGGTAACCATATCTGTATTATCATGTTAATGACAATATTGTATTTAGATTGGTTTAAATCATCATTATATGCAAACATAAAATTATAGGATTGTAGTATACATTTTTAAAGTTGACTAACCTTGATGTTTTGCACTGATGTCAAAATTTATATCCAAGGCCATACGAGTAATTTAAAATCTTAATGTTGAACAAATCATGGGGATCATAATAAATGAGAGAAGTGGCAGAGGAGTGGTTAAAAGAACTCTGAACTAGAAACACAAAAAGAATTGTTATAAACTTTATAAATAAATTTTTGATTATTCACTACCCCTGAAGCTCTACTTATTCCATCCATAAACATTTATTTTTGTTTTGACTGTAGTCATGGGTCTGGATCTGCAGAGAAACTGCTCCCACAGATTTTAGAATTTAACCAGAAAACAGACAATTTCTCACATCAACCTGTATCGAGAGTTACAGGATGCATCATAGTACAAAATGGCAATATGTGTGAATAAGGGCATTCCCACAAGAGGACCTCACTGGTAAAATGACGTTTACACTGAGACCTGAAGGACGTGAGTAAACTTCCTCAAAATGAAACTTCATTCTTCAGAGGAGATAGCGTGTTCTACAAAAGTGGAAAGGAATGTGTGAAGATTAGGAGGTGAAGGGAGAAATATGTTATTCTGTTCTGTTCAAATAATGTTTATTGAGCATATAATACATGTCAGTCATTACATTAAGCTTTGGGGATTAGTAAAATTGTGCAGAACGCAAAATGGCTCACTTTGGGTAACACTAATAAAGTCTGCAGTGGAAACTTGATATAAATAGGGTTCAATTCATTCTCTGATATTTTCATTATGTACAGAACAAGTAGGACATTGATCTGTATATAGGGAGCCTTCTGCTCTTTCTAGCTTAGAGGAAGGTAGATTATTTGCACAAGTAATTATGACAAGATGAAGCTTTTGTTCAAAGTAGGAATTCATAAAAAAGTGAGCTCTGTTCAATACCTCGTGTAAATGTAAACCTTTCTCTTAAAGATGACAGTGTTTGGAACCTACAGGAATAAGGAATTGGAGGCCCATCGACTGTGGCAAGTTTAGCAGGTTGACAGTGCCCTGGGAGTCACCTTGAGAGAGTGCCAGCTGGACTTCCAAAGAACTTGCCAGTGCTTCGTCATTTACATGACATTTGTTGCCAAAGCTTGTACAATGTTTTTGTTCGCATCAAAGCAGCCTGTGGAAATATCAATTTAAAATTCTGACAATTTCAGGCTGCTCAGCTGAAGATCAAGAGTGTTATCGGAAGTACTGAGCAGTCACTCTGTTGGTTTAAGAATTTGTCAGGAAAAATATTCCAAGCATTATACACTTTCTCATTATTATTAGCGAGGTACATTTTCCTGCTAAGTGTCTTTTCTATAAGGCACTAGATTACTAACATTAGCTGGTTTTGCCACCAGCAATGCTTTTCCAGCATTGCACATACTCAGTTTGACTAAAATGAAAACTAATTTCAGCCAGTCTCTTTCACATGTTCTCCTCTGAATAACAGAACAAATAGTCAAGTGTCGTTGCTATAACAGTTTTCTGATGTTCCCCAAATTATATGAATGAACATTTATAAATTTTCAAAGAACCACTGTGCTTAGATATGTGATTACATATATGGAATTCAGCAACTCGTGACATGACTTTAAATTTTTTGATTCTTTAGAAACGAAACCCCAAGAAGAAGAAGCTAGAAGAGAAATATTTTCATTATTGTCTCAAAATCTTTTTATCCCCAACAGACCTCAAGTGAGATCTAACGTCTTCAAATGACCACGCTTAATAATTTCAAGAATCCTCATCAACATTGGCCTTGCTTAAAATTCTAGACCCAAACACCTAAAAAACTTCCATTTCCTTACATTGAAAGGACTAATTATTTTGGATTTGATTTACTCTTTCAGGTTCTCAAACTTAGTGAGACAATATGATGTTTATACTTGTGGGTCTGATTTATTTCACTAAAATGTACAATAGATATTGGGAATAGGGAAGAAACAGTCAAAAAGAAAAGAAAAACTGTGATGGGAGAAAGGGGAAAGGAAAGAAGGGAAAAGGCGAGAAAATAAATAAATATATGTATGAAAAAAATAATAACTGTACATATACAGCTAGTGTCTCTTAGTTTACTGAAAAGAAAGTTTTGTGGTAATATCATTTGGACAATATTTCATGTGTATGTCTTGTACTCTGAACAATTATTATGAATACAACAATACACAATGTATTAATTATTGTCACTCTGTTAGCCTGTGTATTGCTATTTTATTTTTCTCTTCAAAATGAAACAGAAAATGTACTAATGCACATGTCAAAATATGTTTTTTAAAAAAGACTACTTAGAAAAAGATTTCTTGACTATCCCCATCTGGCTACTTCCCTTAGTAAATTTTGACAACATTATCCCTGGTAACAAACAAATAACTTAACATCAAATATTATTCTACATATATTTGACTAGTAGATGTCAAGAGGATATACAAACAATGAAGATAAATTGATAATATAGTCTGATAAGTGAGTTCAGGAATAAAGCATCAAACATTTCAAGAATCAAATTTCCCAGAGATTCAGTTTATATAAAAATTCATAGAGAATGATTTTAATACTGTGAGACCTCAAATTTATAAAAATGATTTGGCCTTAATATACAACAGTAAGTATGTATATTCAACATTTATAAGACTAATTTAACTGTTTTAAAAGGTCAAGAAGAAATTTGTGTCCAGCATTAAATGGTCTTAATATGAAATGAAATTAATAAATAAAATTGCTCATTCATTAAACTGGGCCAAAAAGCAGAATTCTCAAAAATAGTGATGTCCAGTAAAGTACTTCTTAGAATTCCACCTTGACTTCCAATTAATCAGAGTATTGCATTAGGAATACACTCTTACTGGATTTCAAGTTGCAAAACAAAAAAGATTTTTTTCTTTTGTTCATATCTGTATTCCTAATATATACATAAATGACTGTAGTGAATTAAATTCTCAGTATACACATACTGAATGAAGTAAAAATTATATAAATACATAGTCTGTTCCCAAATTTCCAAATTTGTGCTACCAAGGAGAAGAAAATAACAAAATTATGTTATCATTATGGAAAACTGTTATGTTCTAGTTAGACCGTTATTCCATTATAAAATTGCTCTTTCTATGTTGTCTTAGAGAAGTGGAACCTAGTTTTGCCTCCTTACTGTCTGAGACCATCATCAAGCTTGGATCATCTTTTCTCCGTAAAATTTGCCTTTACTTTACGTTCTCTGGTCCTGTTATAATTTTGCTCATCTTTTACTAATGTCTTGTAGGGTTCCAAAACTGCTATAACATATTTTACATTATACCCAAAATAGTCAATGGAGGAAAAGAGTGAATGAATTTTGTAATTTCTTATCATCCACTATTTACTTAAAGTATAACTAATGTAAGTATATAAACATAGCATATTGTATCTCTCTTTTGTGCAACATCTTGTATAGAATTGGTATATATTCTGTGTTATTTGATTGAATTCAGGAGTAGTGGAAAAAATCCAATATAATAATTCACTTACATATAAACATAATTGTCTGATTGTAATAATTGTTACAAACAAAAAGTGAGTATGGAAATCGAATAGTCATCTTGATAGTCAAATAGAATAATCAAATATGATAATCATATAGGGTTGTCAAAGAAAGTCACATAACTTTATTCAAACTTAAACTGGCAAGAGATATTAAATGTCTATTTCAGGGCAAGAGAGACAAAAGTGCAAAATCTTTGTGAATATTATGTGCTTGATGATGAATAACAAAGCTAGTGAAGGCATACAACACTGAAAAAGGTGAATAATATTAGAAAATCAATCAGTAGTGTTATATATGTGACAGAGATCTGAGAAATTATTATGCCTACAAGTTTATTAGCCTTTATTTCAACTTAAATGGAAAATTTACAGTGTGAGGTGGTGTTCCATAACTAAATAAACAAAATAATTAAAGAAATAGGTAGTACTCAGTACTTTCAGATGGTACACATAAAACGACAGATGCATACTGAAAATTTGTTCACAGTTCTAAAATTCTAATTAGTTTTATGGTGTTTATTTATGAAATTAAAATTTGTCTATGACAATGGTAAGGAGTCTATCATAAAGCAGCAGCTATTCTGACACAATTTGAACCAGATGATCTTTATATTGTGTTGTATTTATGGCATCCAATGCAAAACACTTTGTTTTCCAAAGGAAAAATGTTATTTTATTGAAAATAATATCTTCCCATTGAAAAATACTGTATTTGGAGATTTGACCCTTTCCTCCAGCTGAGAAAATAACTCTCTGGGAAAGACAGGCTAATCATCCTAGTATGAGTTCAGCAATCCAAACCCAGACAAACAAGAAATTCACTAGTATACTAACGATTGATAAGACTCCAGTACTCTGTTCCAGCAGGCAGGCCGGAAAACAATGTTGCAAATGTCACTGCTTAATTAAAAAATTGTGAATGTATTGATAGGCTTTTTGTTGTCAATCTAGGTTAATTGTGTTGTTGCCTAAAGAGGAGTGGAATGGTTTAATAAGAAGATAAAAATATCGTCATCAATGTTATAGATAGCAAATGGAGTCTATAGTTAACTAGGTTTGCCAAGTGAATGTTGTAACCAAGTAGTTCAAGACAATGTTTTTCTGTGTGTCCCTGAGGCCCCTTATGTTTTTCAAGATTGTTCATCTTGCCAGCAGCACGCAGTACATTTTACCTTGCCTGGCAGATATAAGTTTGAGTGTGATACTTCATCAGTGTCAGCTATTTTTCAAAGGCCAGGAGCAAACTTGTACCAGAAATCACAGCTGTTGAAACTCAGTGTGAGAATTTGAACTGCATTATTTTGTACAGATGTCTGTCAGAAGATGACATGCCATGGACGTGGATTGAATCTATTACAGCTGGAAACCACTTGTCAGATACAGGTGCTCGATATTTGTATCTAGTTGAACTAAAGCTGAGATTTATGTTTTGATAACAAAAGAGTAAAAAGATCAATGCAGAAATTCCTGTCCTTGTAATTCATATGTATATCACAGATTAAAAATCTCAACATCCTAGAAGGTGAATGCACTTATATGTAGATAATACTGAAAAAATATCAAATTCCTAAAGAGAAATCTAAAGATAAATAAATTTAAAAATGAAATAGCAGGGCATGTAGAGTAGGTGATTTCTTGGGAAATAAAATGAATGTGGAAACACTTAACTAATTTTTAAATCAATTAGCTACATAAATACCAATCATTTATTCATTCATTTTTTTGACTTCAATAACCCACCTTGTTCCAACGCACATTCTTTCTGGATTTCACATAATCATCACTTCTGTATAACACAATATTGACTTCACTATTACACTGTATTGGAAAAACATGTTCATTAAATTTAAACATCCCAACATTCTATATTTCATGCAGAAATGTAAGTTACAGTGTAGATGGATTCTGACATGGCAAGAAAGAGAACACAAATGCAACACGCTGCAAAGTTCAGTTAGGTGTATTGAGTACTGAAAATAAAATCTGAATTAAGAAACATCTTCATGGTGTTTATAATGTATTTAGTATATTTTGTTACAAACAATTAGAACAAAATTTTAATCACCATATGTTTATGTGTTAAGATTAGGCTTACTGTGACAATACAGATCAGAACTTATAAATGAATAAGGCATTGAATAATAGAACACAAGTTAACTAGAGATATAAAAACTATCCTACAACGCAGGGACAAAATCAAACACCAGACATTTAAATTTAACATAGTGTACAAACATCCCCTAATTTAGTACTAAGAAAACATGATAACAACAGAACAGATAAGTTGGCATTGAAAGTTAATTTTCAGAGAATGTTAAATTGTTCAAATATTGGTGGAGTCAGATGACACCTAAGCATACTGCTTTGACGTTAGAGAGCTTAGAGGCAAGGGCTTCCCAGAAACAAGCACACACAACATCCAGATCTTGGTTATAACGCCTCCCCTATTGTAAATATCCTGTGCGAAAAGTGACATGGTCATTCTATGAATGGACAGAAAATATGCAAGAGGAGCTTGAAACATCTTGGAATATCAAAAGGTAGGTAAGTAGTAAATTTTTTTAAATGATAAATATTTGAATATGCAAAAAAAACCGCAGGAGTAAAGTTGAAAGAATTCCCCATGGCTAAAAGTTGGAATAATATGACACATAGTAAATAAAAGTAATATTACATAAAACCAAAATTGTTAAAATGTACTTACTATGTTGATATAAAAAGTGTTCAGTATAAAAATCAGTGGCAGATAATATGCAACTCTTTAGCACAGAAGAATTTCAAGTAAATTATGCAAAGTGCAGAAAAGGGCAATAAGAGAAGTGACAGCTCCATCTGTACTTTTTATATGACCATCAACTCAGTTATTTAATCTCCATGATTGGTCACAATTTACTTATTCCATAATTAAAATTTACAAGACCCTCCTCATCATTCAGTACTCAGGAGAGGGCTATTGGATGTAGCCTCAGTTGTCTTTATATTAATGAAAATACAACCAAATAGAAAGCAAATTTATAAATCATTTTGTTTTTACTAAGATAGTGTTCTTTTCCCATGACAGATAAACTGAATATTAAGTGTCCAGATATGCATTGTAACAGCTCTTTAAAGTTCGAAATTTTCTGCAACATGCCAGAAATAATGTTTACAATTAAGTGAAATTGGTTAGAAAGAGGTCGGTGTGTCCTAGCAAATGTATACATTTTTCACATAAATACTCTCAGCATGGCCACTTAATTCTATTTCTCCAAACAGATTCATAGCCATGACTGAAATTTAATTCCAATAAATGAAATTGGCTGTTATTTTTGAGTAAATGTGAACTATAAGCACAAAACAAAATATATCTGGCTATTCACAGTATTTATCAATGCCGATGGGATTAAAATGTTACACTATTATTCTCATGACTGGAAGAATTATCCTTTAAAAATTTGCATTCCCAAAATAAATGAGGAAAATTACAAATTTGGCACCAGCCTAAATTGAATGGATTCCTGATGTGACAATGTAAGAATCCCTTTCCAATTAAAATTTCAATTCAAACTTGGTTCAGTTGAGATCTGTCCTCAAAAAGATGTATTACCATCATTTTTAGTGGGGAGTTGGCTAAAATTCTAGACTTTTTAATGAACCAATAGGAGTAGTGGAACTCTTTTGAAGTTATATGCCAAAACATAATCTTTACATAATAAAGTGGTACAGTGCTCTCTTAATTTAGGAATTTTTGAATTTTATTGTATAGAAGTGGTAGAGAAACTTCTCTGTTACGAACAACTTACACTCAGGCAACACATTCCTCTTTTTTCAAAATAAATCTCAAGATCCTGACAGGTGCATACGTGTGTGTGTGTGTGTGTGTGTGTGTGTGTGTGTGGGTGGGTGTATCCTCTAAAAGGGTCATGGGATATAAACTTTAAATTAATTTAATTAATTTTGTATCTGTAATCAACAGGAAAGACCAAGACCTAATAACCCAGGATTTTTAAATGCCATGCCCTCATAAATTGTAAGTAAAGTCACAAGATCATGTGTGTAAGAGATCATTTTTATAGTGAGTAAATATGAAAATGAGAGACTGATTTATATATTAACCATATAACTGAATGAGAAACACTCCACTTGTCACCAACACACTTGAGCACTAGTCATCTGGGGGAACCCTTATACTTTCTTTGGATTTAATTGTATGGGCACTGCCCATGTGTCTCTGGTAAAGCAGTTTGTCATAATTATTTTAAATATTTGAGATAAACAACTTAAAACAAAGAAAAGTTTTATTTCATGCCACGGTTTCAGAGATTTTGACCCATGATTTGTTGGCTGCATTGCTTTGGGGCATGGGGCAAGTCAGTACAGCAAGAGGAAAGCTCAGGAGAAAGCAAAGCTGTTCACTCCAACACAATGGTCAAGCAAAAAAGAAAGGGTCAGCTGGGATACAGCTCAGCAGCATAAGCAGCTGCCTGGCAAGAGCAAGGTCCTGAGTTCAATTCCTGGTACCAAAATAAATAAATAAATAAATAAATAAAGGGCAGTGTGCCATTCTTCCTGCCAAGGGGCAGGTCACCCATGACTCAACTTGCTGCAACTAGGTCCGAGCTTATGTTTACTCTTTATCCATTAGATCCAAAATTTCCATTCTGCACTACATGTAATTTTTATCTGCACTCCCTTATCTACATTATTTTGTTCTCCTTTACATTCCACAGTTAATGGAATTCCATTCAAGTACTTTGATAGTGGAGTTTTCACATATTGTATTGAATTTTGATGCAAATTCATCTCTAAAATTTACTGCCTCAACAACAGACTTTCTACATCTGTACCATGCCTTTCATTCTTTTTTTTCTTTCCTCCTCTTTCTTTCATTTTTCCTCCTCTCTCTTCCTTTCTTTCTTTCTTTCTTTCTTTCTTTCTTTCTTTCTTTCTTTCTTTCTTTCTTTCTTTCTTTTTCTTTCTCTTTCCTTCTTGCCATCTTGCTTTCCTTCTTGCTTTCTTTCTTTCCTTCTTTTTTTCCCTCTTTCCTTGCTGCCTGCTTTCCTTCTCTTTGTTTTGTTCTTTTTTTTTTTTTTTTTTTTTTTTTTTTTTTTGAGACAGGGTCTGACTGTGTAGTTTAGGCTGGTCCTCAACTCACATTGTAGTAATTTAATCTATTTATCTTCAGTGTTCTTTTCACAAATAATAAAAGCAATAATGAATGGTATATATCTGTAATTCTTACTTGCATTACTTTCATTTTTGCTGGTGGAATTAACTTTTACTTTGTCTTAAATTATGTAACACAGGCTGACCTCATACTCACTGCAATCCTCTGGTCTTAGCCTCCCTAGTGCTGAAATTACAAATGTGTGTCAACATGCCAGCCTACCATACCTTTCAAATTCAAATTTTCCACATTATTATAACACATATGAGCATAATTCCTGGACAAGGGAACTATTTTAACAGAAGAAAAGAGCTTACCATTGCCACTTTATCCTTAGAGATATTTCAGAAAGAAGCTTTTTATGCATTTTCTTTCCCAGCACTTGACTTTTGTGGTATGTTTTGAAAAAGCATTGATTCTTTAGGACATGGAATTCTCTGTCCAGCTAAGTTTTTTTTTGTCCAGCTAATTTTTGAGGACAGAAATGACACATCAGTTTGATAAAACTTAGAAATTTGAGATTCTTGTTACCAAATAATTGCAGGGTTTCACAGCAAAAGCATGGATCAAAAGACATCCAAGTTCCAATTGCATCTACTTTACAAAGCTCAGATGTATAATGTCATGGACTAATGAATTCTAAACCACTATAGTCCTCAGTCTTTTTCTCCTACTTTCTTTTATTTCCATTTTTCTTATTTTCTCTCCTTAAATTACTAATACAATGGTAATTGATTTGAATCACTGATGGTTAATCTTTTAGAGCTTTCAATGACACAAACAACCCACTGTGGCATGTGTGCCACAAGTTTACCACCACTACTTCTTAAATCAAACCCTGATAAATGGATTGGAGCACCATTACTTAGTGCTTCACTTAAAGGTAGCTCTGGTGCCTATAATATTCTTCATTTTTCATTTTTTTCATTTTTTTTTTTTTTTTTTTTTTTTTGTTTTGTTTTCTGGTACCAGGAATCGAACTTATGACCTTGCATTTGTCAGTCATGCGCTGTGCTGCTGAGCTAAATCCCCAGCCCCTGCCTATAATATTCTTCATTGCAGATTTTTTTTTATAGCTAGGAATATGCTATTCCATTTACATTTATCCTGAAGCTGCTGTAAGTTTAAAGGAAGGTCTCTTAACTGTGATTGGTGTTTGCCTTTTTTGCGTTGTGAATTCTTTCTTTGTTTTGAACTTTTGACACTTTACTATCATAAGACAATGGGAAGAAAATTTTATATATGGACCTGAATTTTCATTTTTTCCCAAGATTAGGAAAGTTTCCAGTTATCATTTTATTAAATAGGTTTTCTATCCTTTTCTTACTCCCTTCATCTTCTGGAAATCCCATAATATCCATGTGTACACATTCAATGATGCTCCATAAGTCTTAGAGGCTTTGTTCTTTAAATTGGTACTTTATTTTCATTATTTTTTTCCGTCCATTTTTGTCTGACAGTATTATTTCAAAAGATCTACCATCTAAGATTGAAATCATTCCTTCAGTTTGATGTAGCATTTTGTTAAGACTTAATTTTATTTTCATTTGATTTATTGAGGTCTTTGGTTCTGATATTTGTTACTTTAACATAATTTCTGCTGAGTATCTCATTCATAGCATGGATTGTCTTTCTGCTTTCACCAACTTTACTATTAGTACACTCAGATCTCATTTGGTTTTTCTAGAGCCATTCTTCTGAATTATTTTCCAGGTATTTTGTCAATGTATTTATTTTTTTAAGTCTGTTGGTATAAAGTTATTACTTTCCTTTAGGTATATCATCTTACCTAAGTTTCTTCACTTTCTTTTGCTCCTTCATTGATACTGCCTTATATGATACATCAATTGTCTCTACTACTTTTATGTGGTGGCTTTCATAGTAAATTATTTCCTTTATAAAATGGATCTTAAGGATACAGTTTATTACACTACATTGGGTTTAGTCTCTCATAACATCCTCAGCTTTAATCCTGGTCTTTGGGCATGCCACAGTTTGCAGAGCACCTGTACATCTTACAGGCATGGATGACACTTGAGAGACCCATGAAAGTGCAGTGCCATGCACATCTCACAGGAGGAGTTTGTCTGTGGGTTGATCCGGAGTGGTGAAACCACAGTGTGATTTGGAACTGTGACAAGCACACTTGTCAACATCTGCAAGGCACTAGTCAGTCCCCATGTGTCCCACAAGACTGGCTGCTACAGTGGGACCAACACAGGTAAAACATAGCTCAAAGGGAAATGTGCCACTTCAAAATGCAGCAGCTATGTCTGTCCCTAGGGATGATGGGAGGCTGGCTTCACTTAAGCATGCCGAGAAGGTAAGGTGAAGCTAATAAGGAGGTAAGAGCAAAGTGCCAAGTTCAGTGTAAACTGGTCATCCTCTATGTACTGTATGGGCATATGGTCACTCTTCTATACCAAGTAACAGCAACATGACCTAACTACCCAGCAACAAAAGAGGCAGATCCACCACAGCATAAAGAATTGTGAGTCATGCACAGAATCAGGGGAAGGATGGGTTTTATCTGCATCTCAAAATTGCTCTATGCAACAGCAGCTTGAAGGGCATGGTATCAAAGGAACTAAATTTCTAGAAGGCAGCTCAGGGCACAGTAGGATTCAGGATTTCCCAGCAAAACATACTGCAAGTGTCCTTGGTGTCATTATAGGATTTGGGGTCCTCCTGTTTGTCTCTTCACTATAATGATAGAGATTTCCCAAGTTCAAAATTTTCCAGATGAGGGTGATGCATCTTTGTGACCAGGCATTTTATTTCTCTCTTTAACAGATTTTCTGATCTTCATATTTATGCATTTTATCTACGTTCAGGTGTTGTCCATTAGACACTCCAACCGGGAACAAGGTATTTCTTCTTCATTGTTGATCCCTTTTTGTTAGGCAGAAATGTGTCCATTCCTCTAGTCAGCTGTCTTGCTCTGAATTACACAATCTTTTTATTCATGCTGTCCTAATGAAAAGCAGAATAAATGATATGCACTATGGCTTAGAAAAGTTTAAGGCACCTTCCCAGCGCCTTTTTTCTCTCTCTGCTTTCCAACCTTCATGCCATGAGAAGTTTCTGAGCTATGCCATCCTGAAGTGGCTTCCTGCCTTACAGCCAGCCAACGATTGACTTAAACTTCTACAAACTGAGCCAAAGTAAATCTTTCCTCTTTTAATTTCTGGGTGTCAGACATCGTGTTGTAGCAACAAGGAATATGACTAAGGCACATATGAATTCAGACACATTGGGTATAATTCATAGGCAGATTTTTTAAATTGGAAAAATTCTCAGAAAATTCATAAAATGAATCAGACTAATATGCTGTCTATATCCAGGCAGGTTTTCTCCACCTAAAGGAAGTCTGTAGAATGAGTAATCATGATATAGGAAAATACATATATTCTATTTACAGAAATAAGGCCTAGAAGTTACATAAATTGGTTTTCTCACCATTGCACTGAGACTCCAATAACAACTCAATAGCATAATACAAATATTTTTAAACCTCACTCAAATATCTGTCAGTTGTGGTTTTGGATCTAAATTATCCCCCTATAGTCTCATGTGTTCAGAGAGGAGGGCTTTTGGAAGGTGACTGCACCATGGGAGGCACTGTACTCCTTGATGAGTTGTGGTCTAGTTTCAGAAGGTGAGCCCCTGGGTGTGTGTTTCAGAGAGTGGCTCTTGCTCAATTGCTGGCTGCATTGGGTTAAGCAGCTCTCTTCCACCAGGCTCTTTGTCCATGTCGCTTCTGAAGCCATGGACTAAATCCTCTGAAACTTTGAGCCAAATTAAATCTCTCACTCCATGCACTGTGTGTCAGTGCAACATTAAAATCAAATACACCGTTCATTTCATGTTAGAGGTTTTCTGTAATATTTATAGGTAATTTTCTCCTTAATAACTATTTAAATTAAACACAGTAGAAATTAAGATAAAATAAATAATGATTTGAGACTGTTTTATGACAAGGCAAGAAAAATCCCAAACTTTCTTGAAACCAGTACATATTTTGCAGCTTATACTTTCTAAAATACTGCCATTTTATGTATATGTAAAGAATTCTGCATAATTATTTTAATTCTGCAGATGAAAATGGTGATGCTCTGAGAGTAAAATCTGAGGCTCAAAGAATGAATTTTTCTATTTAGAAAAACAGAAAGAAGAGAAGACACAGACACACACACACGCACACATGGACATACACTGAGGGGGAGAAGGAGAGAGATACAGAGACAGACTCAGAGGCAGAGACAGAGAAAGGCACAGAGACACAGACAAAGGCAGAGAGAGAGCCACAGGGAGAACTCACATTCAGGAATTAGCTTATATGACCATGTGATTGTGCAGTAGCAAGTCCAAAATCTGCAGGATAAACCTTCTGCCAACACACTATTGAGTGCTTATAATCTGTGACCAAAGACTGTTTCCTGGCAAAATACTTTATTTCAGAGGTCTGTTCTTATTTTTCTAAGGCCTTCAACTAATTAGTTGAAGCCTACTAATAGTATTGAGAGTATATTAGTTATTCAGAATTGACCAATTTAAATGTCAATTTTATCTGAAATGTGACTCCACAGAAGCATTCAGAAAAATGTTTCACCAAATATTTGAATATCATGGTTCAGTCAATTTAGCTGACAAATGAAATTCGCTATCACACAGAATTTTGCTCTTCTTGACCTTCCTGCATTCCTGGAATTCTAGTTTGTCCTCACAATTTGAAGAATTGAAAATGGGTGATTTTTGCTTTCCAGTTGCTCTAGCAAATATCAGAAGCTTTGGGCAAAGTTAATCCAATCCCTACATATGGATGAACTTTGTGTTGCTTCAACAAAATACTTTACATATGCTGCTTGTGAAGAGATTTATTTAGCACACAGTTTTGAAGGTTAAAATATAAACAGTGGAGTTTAGGTTTTGAAAAGTTGTTTTTTGTTTACATATCCTAGCAGAGAAAAGGACGATCCCATTCCACAGCCCTCTGGAAGGCATGGTCCATGCTTTCAGGACACCTCACTAGTTCTCATCCTCAAAGTTTTCTCCATGTCCCGGAGCAGAAGTCTGGAGGACAATCCTTTTACATATAAATATTTTGAGGACAGTACCAATATTCAAATCACAATACACTAGAAGAAATTATTTCAGTAACTCATTTGCTATAAGATTACAAAGTGCAGTGACCCTGGGTCTGCAGGTGATCTAAATGTATACATTGAAAGCTTCTGCTAGAAGAAAGAAAATACATGATAAAAAGCTTAAGCCCTATTTCTGTTATATTATTCGTGTAACTTTGAATTTAAAATATTTTGTGTAAAATATTGAGAAAGGTATCTATATAATTAAATTATGATGATAAGCAGGAAATTATGTAAAAAGTGATCTTTCTGAGATATAAACATTCATGTGATGTGGAGTGAAAAGAAGTTTACATAATAATTTGGGGCCTAAGCTTCTTCAGCTGTCTTTTTTGCCACAACAAGAAAGGCTTCCTTCAAAATAGGATTAGGCAAAATATTTCTAATGAATTAAGGAAATGATACTGCTCAGCACAGAAGTGAATGTTTAAGAGAAGTCCATGTAAATAATGTGAACACTTTGATTATTGCTTGAATTTATAATTATTCAATGTCCTTAAAATTCTTTTTGCTTAACATGCTAAATTTAAAATTATTTTTGACATAGTACCCATGCCTGGAAACAATGTGAAAATACCAATACTAAAAGAAAAAAATGATTTCTAATTTATATCATTTTCTTAGAAAATAATCTGATTTTCATAAGTTTAATTTCTTCTCTTTTTTTTTTTTCCCAGTCTTTTTGAGGCAGGGTCCCGCTATGCAGTTCAGGCTGGCCTTGACCTCACTTTGTAACCCAGGCTGGTCTCAAACTCACAATGATCCTCCTGCCTCAGCCTCCTGTGTGCTAGGATTACAGTCGTGCACCACCATGCCCAGCTCTTGTATTATTTTTTGCATAGAACTTTTAATTTTAAAAATATGAAAATAGCCATGCAAAAAAAAAAAAAGCTTCTGTTCTAGCAGAAGCTTTATATATATATGTACTTTGAGCATGCTGGTGTATAACAGAGTTGTTTGTTTGCTTTACCATTAAAAATACTCTTATTAGCTGAAATTGATCAGTTCTCTTAGAAGGGAGACAGAGACATAGAGTCTTTAAAAAATTAAATTACTTTGCAAGTTAAGATGGAACTGTTTTATGCTTACATATAAAAATCCATATAAAGCTTGATCTTCTAGCACACTTTTATTTGCGTGAGTGAATGGGCTGATACAGACCCAGGGCTCAGACGGCCTAGGACAGAGGAACCCGACTGTTAGCACCAGGACGATGTGACACTCTCTCTTGCCCTCGCGTCCAAGCAGCAAACACAGTTCTAAAGCTCCGAGAGTCAGCACTGCTTCCACAGATTTGGAGCTGGCTCCCAAAGCTCCTCGGTTCTCAGTTAAATGTGAGCGCAAGTCCTCGTCCTCTTAGAGTCATTCTGAGCTTGCATATTACAACAAAGCTGCACGAAAACGCTTCACCTGGATTTCTGTGAACGCCCGAGTTGACTTGGTTTTCTTCAGGGTCTGAGGAAGGTATTCTTTTGAGCTGACTCTTTTAGGACTTCTCAGGTGCTTGTGGCGTGACCATAAGGTACTGTCAGCTCTCGGTGGGTAACCGTCTGCCGGGTTAGGGTTAGGGTTAACTAGTGGGCGAAAAGTCGTCCTTTTCTTTGAACAATACTGCATCTTTGTTGATTAACAGACTCATGGGTGAGTTCTTCTCTTTTCGACAGGAGTGGCCTGCGTCTCACCCTCCCTTACAGTGGATTTTGAAGAACCCAAACGGTGGGATGGTTGGGTGTCAGTCAGCTTAGTCGCTGAGGAGTCTCCGCCACAGATACTCCCGGAATAAGTGCATACAGCTTTGTGGCGAACGATTCTTTGCCTTTTGGAAGGCTATTTTATTCTCTTATTCATTCATTTGTTCATTCGTTCATTCATTCATACATTCATTCCTTCATAAACATTCAAAGCTATGTATAGCTCCTAGACATGTGAGCTATCATTTCAATCTTTAACATTAACTTTTTTTAAACTTTACTTTTACTAGTACATATTCATCACACATATTGATTGCACTCCTTATAGGGAATCTGTACCAGTACACAATATATCTTACTGCATTTCCCCATCCCCCCACCCAGTCTCCAACTCCTCCCCCTCTCACCCTTTACAAAAGCTGTTTCCATTTTTTCCTTCCTTTCCCTTCCTTCCCTTCCCCTGCGCGATTCCCTGTTCCCCTTCCCACTTGAACACATTCTTCCTTTTTCCTGATATCTAAAATCCATGTTGGGCCTTATGCTTTTGGTTTCTCAAACAACATTCTTAGCGTCCTCCCTCTGCACTTTAATCAAAAGTTTTCAGAACACCTTCTTCAAATTCTGGGCCAAATTAGCCTATTTGCTCCTGGTATTCTTCTCCAATGCCTCTAACCGCAGAGTAAGATTTCAGGAGTATGCACTAGTTCATTGCTCATCTATTCTTTAAAACAGTGTATGTCTTATATATTCTATAAAACAATGTAATGTCCAACATTGGGACACAGTTCTTACCGCATCAACAAAGTAATACAGTGGTGACTTTTCTCTGTGTTGGTAAAATCCATACATTCGTCATCCTTGATATGAAGATTTCATAGCAGACTTTTAATAATATCCTTCACATTTCAGAGTTAATATGCTGATATTGATTTCACTTTCTAAGAAGACAGACAGATTGCTGGAGTGCCATAATTCCTGGGTAATGTTTTCAAAGACCCCTAATAAAACAGTATGTATTTATCTTGGAATCTGCATGAGCCGCCCATCTATCTTTAGACCACTTCTTTGCAGAAGTATGCACAGAGTACCATGTAATTTGACTGTGTTGTGTGATAAACCTTTAGAATGAATTATGGATTTAAACAGCAATTCATTCTATAATGGATGAACCAAGTAATGTAAGAATGAATCCATAGTGACCATTTAAAATGGAATTCAAGAAAAAGAACACTTTATTTGCTTCATAAAAACCTGTGAGGCATTGCTAGTGAATAACGTAAGCAGAATGCAGCCATATAAATCTTCTTAATTTACATCTAGGGCTTCATTATGCATATTTGATAGCACTCTGCAGAACTTTAATTTACAGACTTTTGGAACTTTACCAATCCCAAAAGAAGTGCTAAACATGCCTGTTGGAACATTTAACTGAAGTAAGTCACTGGAGATTTCCTTAATGAGAGCAGAATTATCAGTTATTTGCATTTCTTGTAGATTTAAAGCATAGAGCCTATTAACAAGATAATAGCAAAAGCACTTTGAATGCAAGTATTTCTAGAATCATTTGATGGCATACAGAACTCAGAATATAAAGTTCCAAGCATTCTTTGAATTTGAGTTACTATTTGTTTACCTCTGCTAAATAGGTGATGCAATGGAAATGGTCACATTTTGACCAGTGTGCCATAAACCAACGTTAAAAAAAAAATCTTGACATTATCTAGGGGCTAGCCTTCAGTGTAAATTCTTCTTACCACTCAAGCTTATATTGACTAGAATAAACATATTTAAATGATATTAATTCTTATCAAAGTATTTTTAGAAAGTCAAATTTTATAGTCTGTTCTTCAATAACCAGTTGAAATCATTGTTCAAAATTTTAGAAAGCTTCAAATTTCAAAGGCTTAGCGCTATTTGTGTGAATTTACTCTTTCAAACACAAGTGTAAGCTATTTTGTTATTTTTTCTCAGTACTAACTAAATTATGATTCATAAGTAGATGAGAAGTAAGTTGATGATATAAAATTATAAAACTGACATTTGTTGAAAGAGAAACATTTATCTATGGTTATTTTGCTTTACTTCTAACAACCTAAATAATCTACCTACCCATGTATATACTGGAATGATGAGCGTAATCTTAGACTACACATAATTGGGAAATTGATTTCCATTATGAGGCATAAAATGCATTTGCCACAGTAAAATACCAGCTACTAAGTAAACCCCAGAAATTAGGATGCATTAGATGATACCAGGCTCTACAGAGAATTAGCCAGAGCTGTAGGCTGTGGTAAATGTAGTTTTATTTTCATAATTCAGATATATTTTACTTTTATTTTATAATATTGAACTCTTACAGATCTTTTATGTTCAAGGTATGGCCATGTCTCTCTACAGGGTAGTGTCCTCATGTAAAGGAAGGAGGTCAGCATCTTGTTTGACCGTATCTACTTGCAGAAACAATTACACCCTATTAACAGAATGTCTTTGCTCTTGTCCTTTTACTAAATCAAAACGGAACAGAATTTCCGGGATGCTCTTTCCTTTTTAATTTTTAAAAGCATCAAGCTGGGGCTGGGGATTTAGCTCAGCGGCAAAAGCGCCTGCCTGGCATGCGCAAGGTCGTGAGTTCGGTTCCTGGTACCGGAGAAAAACAAAAAGCAAAAACAAAAAAAATAAATAAAAAATAAAAATAAAAGCATCAAGCTAAAAATCTATAAGCCAAGGGACATATAGTTCATGCATGAATATTGATATATGGAGTCATTCCAGTCATATGAGCTTTTTTCTCTAATTGAAGTTTTGTGAAATAGATATTTCAATACAGTAAATGTACTTCTACATAAATTTAACCCTAAATGTGAGTAACAAGATAAGACCAGTTGTTCACATTCACTCATGTCTTCATATTATCATTGAAATTGTAGTTAATTGGGCACAAAATAACTCAAATAAAAGCAACAAAGTTCATTTTCCTGCATCTGATGTAATGGGTGGCTTGCATAAGCTGGAACTAGGAAATAGGTTTGGTTTTTATGTCAGTACAATACAAATGATCTCAAGGTATGATGGGTCTATTTAATTTTTTACCGTGATGGAAGAGCAATCAGTGGAAACTGAACTGCAACTTTGGGCTTTTGACTTATCCCCTTAGTGAGCTGTGTGCACTTCCATACTCTCCTATGATGCTGGGCCTGGGCAGGAAGCCACAATTCACAGTCAGCTATGGGACTGCAGAGGTAAACTCCCAGGACTACAGTGCAGGTACTCTGTTGGTAAGCTGTCGTATCTGATGGGTAAGGTTCATTTAACCCATTTTTTACTTTTAATATTTTGAGCTTATGATGGGTTTTTGGAAACATAGTTCCACTGTAAATCAAGGAAGATATGTATTGCTCAGAAAATTCAGTTTTGTAATATTATAAAAAATCAAGATCGTTTACTCATGTGTTATCCTATAACATCACCATGGGTGCAGTCTTGATGTGGACGTTAGGAGATACTATCATCAATTTTACTGAATTGCTTTTACTATTACTGATAATATGGTCACTTTCTATGGGCTCCAATTGTAAATTCAAAATCTGGCTTGCTCTTTTCTGCTGGCCGGCTCTTCAGTTCTTCAGTATTACCATGTTTTAAATGGATGTCAACACAGTGGTAATGATACTATCAAAAAATACTTCACCCAGTAAACTTTTAGGAATGAAGGAAATAAGATCGAGGGTAAGGCTGTATACTCTAAATTAACATATAATAGAAATTAATAGCAGGAGATAGAAAGCCATCAGTATAGTAATAACTGTCTTGGCATATATTACAGTACATAAAACAGTACATGTATTTTGTAGACACCTTAATTGGTATGAAATACACAACTGTACAGACGTATAAACTGCTGTCAACGATGTTACTCAGCAAAGAAAATAGGAGGATTACCAATACATACCAATACACTTATCAAAAGGCTCCCATTGGGAGATCTTTTTGCAAGGCAAATCCTTATTAAGGACAAGAACTTGTTAGGCTGTCAGAGCCTAAAGATTTCAGGCTTGAGGGTCATAAAATGAAAGCAATTTGCACCAAATTATCATGCTCACCATGGAAACTTCCAAATATTGTCTGTTTTCATATGAAGCCTGTTTCAGGTGAGAGTGAAGTTGATTGCTGAAGAAATTCTAAGTATTATATATCTCATTATTTAAAATCATAATGCAAACATATGTACACTTTTCTCACAAGCATGGTTATTATGAACTAGAAATACTAAATTTGATCACAATGAGAAGGTAGATAATATCTTTAAATCTAATCATTTTGGGGAGATAGACAATTACAATTGTCTGTCTTAAGTATTAAGAGTTAAAATTATAATTGGCTAATTCACATGGATTAAAGCTCACTGGTTACAATTTTTTTGGTAATTTGTTGGTTTCCCCTGGCGTATGTTGCAAAAATATTTCATTTTGAGTTGTATTCCTTGTGACATAGCAATGTAGCATTCATTCTACAAATATAAATTGAAAATGTTGCAAGACTCCTATTACCCCTTATAATAAATCAGACTAGCCAAGTTCAAGCGTTGCTTTACCTCTTACTATCTGGGAACTTATGGACATACAATTAATTGTTTTTTTGCTTCAGTTTCTTTATCTACAAAATGGGATGATAATGTTTTTTTCTACTTAGAGATTTAAGAGGATTAATGGCTGAATATTATAAAGACCCAAGATCAGTGTCTGCAATCTAATAAACTCTTGCAAACTTTCATTAGCTACTTTTGCACGATTTTCTACTATAAGACAGATTTCCCAGTTCTTAAAAATATTTAAGAAAGGTGTCACTTAGTGTATAAGTATCTAGCCTGGGCTAGAACTTTCTATTCCCATGCTTCAACCCCTTAGAATGACAAGATTATAGGTGTGGGCCACTATGTCTGTCTTATCCCTATTTCTTGATTCAATTTTTGCCACTCAAATGTAAACAATTTTAATACTTTCCACAACTTTCAGCCTACATAAAATATGTTCCTGCCTGATTCCATAGTGCCTCTAAGTTACAGCCATTCCCAAGACATGAATTAGATCATTACACTTCCTCTCCTCATATTTAACAGTCACTGAGTATTGCTTATGGAAAGAATTCTAAACTCTGTGGTAAGACATCCTAGGCTATCCACAATCTGTTCCTAATCTCACTCTTCAGCCTCATTTCACATTATGTCCCTCGCAATCACTACAATCTAATTATAGTCTTCTGCTGGTTCCCAACTGCATCCATAAAGTTTTCAGCTGGGAACAATGGCTGCATTGTTGTTAGGAGCCTAAGCGGTAAAGTCAGTTTCTTAGGTTCAGTCCCATGCACGGTCACTTATTTAATGGTGACATTTGGTAAATCACTTAATCTCCCTATATTTAATTCTTATTCATTTTTAATATCATAAGAAAATAAGACCAGCCTTACAGAATCAGTAAGAGTATATGTCTTTACTCTGTATAGGGCACTTATTCCATGACTGTAACCTTGAACCTATCTCTTTAGGGTTCTTTTGTGTTCTGTCGCCAACATGTCCGATATTTTCTATACCAAGTTTTCCATTATGTAAGAGGCAGATCAAGTGTAAATGATATGGCAAATATTCTGAATCTATCCAAAGCAGAAAAAACTATTCCTATTTCAGAATCTAATGCCTTATGCTAATTTTACTGATATGTCAAACTCAAAATTATTTTTTGTCTGTTTTTTAGGAAGAGACTATGTCTTGTTATACATTCTTTTCCTTTTAGCCCATTGTCTCAACATGAATATTGCCTTAAAATTTTAATCTCCCTAAACATAAGTATTTCTTGATTGAACCAAACTGAGGTAGGTATATAAATTAGCTGCCATGTCTCTTAATCTGATGTATTTCCACTTCACATTCATGTCACTGCTCTTTCTGCACTGTTAGCAGGCCCGTGACTTAAGAAATTTATCTCTTCTATGACTCAGTTTCTTTATCTATTTTATGTTCATAATAAATATACCTATTTTAAAAAGCTGTCATGAAAATTAATTAACAATGTTCACTTACTGCATAATTGTTTTTGAAGTATGTGCTTAGGCTCGAAAATTATTGTTATGTGTTTAGCTGATTTAGAATTTAGAAAGAGAAAGAAATGAGAGTAAAAACCATAATATTTTCTTCCCTACATCTACTAGAGAAAGAAAAAGGAATGCTAATGGCCTCATCAACGCAACTCCAAATGGAAACTGGGAAAATGGAGATGTGATAACAAGCAATATGAACATTAAAAATACCAGATGAAAATCTGTTTCCCTCCAGACAATCAAGACAATTTAGGACAAAACAGTAACATTACTTACTATTTATACTTGGTCTGGAAAATGCTTCAAAAATGGAATAAAGGTAGTTTTCCTTCCAGAAATTCCTCTAACAAAATGTGATATTTGATTTGTAAGTATCTAGTAAAAATACTATGTTATTTCCTTTACTATTCATTTTATCTTGTGGGAAAAAAGCAAAATCTAATTTTATAAATATATCCTAATTTTCTAAGGATTGGACATTCCTTATAGTGATTTATATAAGTAATGTATGTCTGAATCCAGAACCAAAATTAAGATAGCTTTGATTTTCCTTATGCCATTTCTGTGATGAGTCCATTTTCTCCCAAATATAATCCTTGGGGCTGGGGATTTAGCTCAGCTGCACAGCGCCGGCCTGGCAAGTGCAAGGTTGTGAGTTCACTTCCTGGTACTGGAAGAAAAAGAACAAAAAAAAAAAAAAAAAAAAAAAAAAAAAAAAAAAACAAATATAATCCGTATAGTCACTCATGCTCTTGCACATTAAGGAGAAACTAATATTTATATTTTCAATTTGCCTTGCCGTTCCATGACTCACACTGTACTAATTAATGGAGGTTATTACAGTGGATCTAAGAATTATGTGGTGTACTCAGTTAAAATGCAGACCATTGGGTTCATCAAGGCACATTTCTGGCCTTGTTAAGCTTGAAATATGAATTTTATGAGGATTCCCATCCTCCAGGACAAAACCAATGGATTTGATTGATTTTTTTTTTTTAGAAAAATATTGAATGTATGGATATTTTCCAATTTCAAATGATTTTATATAAGAGAAAATAAATACTTTACAATATAGTTTCCGCTAAGGCTTGTATGGTCATCATAGTTCTCAGAATTTTAGTATTATGTTGTTTCTGAGACCAATTTCATTACCAATCAATTTGGTGCTATTTTCATTCCATAAAGCATTGCTCAATTTTGTACTGAATTCACATTGCTGCCTCAGCTTTTTAAAGTATTCTACAAAGCAATTACAGATTTCCCTGTCTGCAGTGTCCTTTGAAAGCAAAAGCATTTCACTGTAATCAGAGGTTTCTGTTACAAAGGCCTCTGTAAATGCACCCAATTCCCTTGCAAGCATGCCCTTTCTCTGATTTTGTCAGAATTGAAACTAGCATTGTGTTTTAATTATCCTTAACCACAACAAGAAATAGTTCATTCATGTAGTTTTCCTTTATTTTTTTTTAAATTTTTCTTTTCCTTATTTTGAGAGCTGAGATCTGACTTTTTCATGATGTGATTCTATTTCACTTTAGTGTTTCTGTCTTGGTTCCTTTTCTCTCATTTTGGAGACAAAGTGCCCCACATCCGAAGTTGAAGAAGAAAACCTTCATTTAGTTCATAGTTTGTGGAGGTTTCAGTCCGTAATCAGCTGCCTCCACAGCAGGGTGACGTGGCACAGCGGCAATACTTCAAGACTGCAGAACACAGCAAAAGCAACGAGTGCAAAGGCGGGGAGCAAGCCTGTTTTCCACTCTTATTTTGGAAGTAGGCTACCCGCCCCCTAGGGGGAGTGTAGTACTCATACAATCTCCATGCCCTCTTTTTGCACAGGATGAAGATGTTTACAAAGTAAGGACCCTGGCTCCCTGTTGAGTCTCTTCTTAACCTTCTAAACTTCTCAAGTTGACACAATGAACAACATCCTAGAGTGGTGAGCGCATGTCTTTTTCACCCCAGGATGTGGAACTGCTGAGTTGCTTAGTTAAGCTTCTAGACTCCTCAAGCTGACACAGTGTCTCAACCATAGCAGTCTACAAATAAGGGGATTAGGTCAGAGAGTTATCTGATAGGTAAAAAAGAATAATTTGTTTGTCTAACCACATTCAGTATGCTAAAATTTTATTTCAGTGAATCAAGTCAATGGAAGCAGTCAATTCCTTAATTTATTTGTAACACACAAACAAAGCATTAAACCTATAATAATCATGAGTTCAAATGTGTTTTTTACCTCCAAAATTGTGTCTAAAATTACATATTTTAACATTTTATCTGATGATTGATTTCAATCAGAAATCCAACATGAATTAAAGACCAAAAACTGGGTTTTAAATAGCTCTTTATTCCATATAATATTAGTTCAATGAATTAACTGCTGATTATATGCCTGAAGTCAATTTATATAAACCTTTTATCTTTGAGTTTTTTGACGACAACCTCATTATCAGCAAACTTCATCTAATTACTGCTACATTGGCAAAATGGAAACCAAGGATATGAGAAGATAAAATGATATGCCTTAAATTGAGAACATTGTGGTTGACACCATAGTTTAAATTCAGGATATATAATTTTCATGAGAGGAAGAAGAAAATTGGCATATTGACAATTTGAGATAATTCTTTCTACATTTGGAACTGGTTATGATTTTTATCTCAATGCCACACACCCCAAGCCTAATGAACTCAAAATGGGGCTTTAGGGAGATGATTGGATGATGGGGAGGTGGTAATCATCAGTGGATTAGTCCACTGGTTAGTTAGTACAGAGTCAAATGTGGTTTGGAAGGTGAAGCTTCCTTGGAGAAGGTGAGTCACTTTCACACACAGCCCAGCAGGATCTATCGCTCTGCTTCCTCCCTTGATTGCCCACTACTTCCTGTGTTGTCAAAACATGAGCAGGTTTTCCTTTGTCATGCTGCTTTGCCTTGGAGCCTGAAGACTATGGACTGAAGCCTCTACACACCCAGAGCCTTTAACTTGCAGGTACTGGGTATTGTGTATCAGTGCTGAAAAAAGGACTAAGATAGAATTCAACATTGTAAATTCTGTAAAGCTAACACACACCACAGAATCTACTGTTGCTGCATCAGAATATTTGAGATAAACAATTTAGAAAGATGAAATACCTGTTTTGCCTCATGATTTCAAAAGTTTCAGTCCATGGTCCTGGGGTTCACTTGCTTTGGGCCCTGTGGGAAGGTAGTGCATCAATCATGGTAGGAAAGTGGTGGAGGAAAATGTTCACCCCATGGCAGCAGGGAAGCACACAGGTGAGGAAGGGAGAGAGAGAAGAGAGCAAGGTTGAAATATCTTCCTCAAAGGCTTACCCCAAAGACGTAATTTTCTTCCACTAGAGTCCAGCTCTTGGAGTTTCCCACAGCTCCCGGTAGTACCAAAGATGAGTGCATAGTCATAAGCCATGGGCAATGGAAAGATGGCTCATGTTATTTTTACTTAATGCCCCTGAGCAAAGAAGATTGATGTATGTGTGTGCACGTGTCCAAAACTTCATGATAATTAAGAAGTTTTTTATGCCTATTGGTACTAAACATGCCTGGTCTATTGTGTCACTGAAATGTAAGCAAATTGATGAGTGAATACTAGGACAAAGGGCCTTAAATCCATAGTTAGGTGTAAAATATCACAGAAGAAATTTGTAGGTAGGCTTTTAATACTGAGTCCTTAAGATTTCATGAACACTGAATTATTATGATATTCATTTAAATACATTTAATTGATTTTAATATGTGATAATTTACTATTTTATGTCATGTGTACTATATAATTATGTCACTGCTACAATTGATTAAATTTTATGACTTAAATCATTAAAGATATTTATTAAGCTATTTAATAATCTATTGATCTATTCAGTTACTTAGAGGAAAATACCAGGATTAATTTCAAGAAAAATAATTGTAAGTAAATGTCTTACAGTGGATGTACCTAAGGTCTTTAGTTCAGGCAGAATACTTTTCTCACCTTCGCAGTCTTCAAGATTCTCCTTTTATCCACTGTCAGTTTGAGGTGCTCACTGCACTCCTCTGGCAGAATTATGCACTGGTTTAATAAATAAGAACAGTTAAAAAAATCACAGTTGGGCTATTATGAGTTAAGATTATAAGTACATGTTTCAAATACCAAATTGTTCCTGAAAATTTTAAATTAATATAGTACAAATGACAGATTAATTGAAAAGTAAATTAATATTTTCTATTGCTTTATTATATAGTTTAGATAAAATAAGTATTTCTCATTTTCTTTGCCAAATCCACATCTTTTAGAAAGAAGTAGCATTCAGAATTCTATTTAACCACAATTAGTACAAAGATATCAATTAAAAATAGAGAGGAAGAGCTGTTCACAGGCAGATACAATACACTTAGATTTCATTCTAGTACTATAATAAATTTAGAATCTATTTAATCTGGCAATATCTTTCTGCAATAATATATAGAAGAAGTTAATTTTATGATGGTGTGGGAATTTCTGAATGTGGAGGTGTTTCCCAAAGATAAACAACTCCTGTGGTACCTGTGCTATCTTCTACGGCTTTCTCAGTGAACAGTCTTCCTTTTATATCTGTGGTGATTAATTTACTATAAAGCATGAAATATAATTACAGAGAGATTAGAGAGAACTACCTACATGGATAACAATTGTCTATGAAATCAGCAATTTTCTCCTAAAAATCCTGACATTATTTCATACTTTTGTCATCCTATCAAATGGAAAAGTGTTAGTTTGTCATTCATATTAAATGATAAAAAATTAAAATCTCATTTTATTGCTCTTTAGTTTTGTTTCACTATAGAATATTAACTGTTAGATGCAGTTTATTTAAATTCATATTGGTTAAGTTGTAGTTTGAAATCTCTAGCTGAAGCTTTGCTTAAATGTCATCTGTCTTAATAAATATGTATAAAATTAAATACAGAAGGGTTTTAGGGGAGGAAATTTTTTCAGAGTATGGCGTTTTTGGAATTGAATACTGTTGTAGTTAACTATACTGACAAAGATGTAACGTGTAGTGAGAAACTGCCCACACCTATGGATAAATCCCAAGAGTGAATGGTTGCTATGGAGAGCAAATACAATGAAAATTTTAAGTAATAAAGGGAAGTTAGTGTTTAGTTATCAACTCTTTATCTATTCCTCAACATGAGGAACTATATTGTATGAGTCCAGTGACTTCACCATCCTAATGAAACAATGTGGAAAGAAAGTATCTGCATTTTGACACTACCAGACACAGAGGCATTTATCATTTGGCAACTAGACTGTGACAAACACTTACTACGCATTCCCCTCCTCCATGTTATTGCTATCCTATCATTCACTGGGAAGTGTACTATGTCCTTGAACATGTAACTTTATTGATTCAAATGCATTAACTATTCATTGATTCTTGAAGTTCTCTGTATTGTTAGAGAACCATTGCTGGCACACAGCATAAAGGAGTAAGGATTGGAGATTGTATTGGTCACTTTTCTCTCATTGCTGTGACAAAATACCCAACATCCAAAATTAAAGAATGAAAGGTTTATTTAGCTCACAATCTGTGGAGGTTTCAGTCTCTCCCTTACATATGCAAACTATTCACTTCAGAGCGGGTGTAGCACTCATACCCATGATCCCAGCGTTGGATCAGGGATCAATCATAAACTCTAAAAGCCCACCCCATGATGGGATGAGGCTTTGGGAGGGATATCCAGACACAAACCATAACAGAGTTGGTTAAGATTAACTAGAAAGAAAGCATCCAAAGCACTGGAGGGGCAAGGGGGGGCAGCCTGAAGTCAAATGAGCATGTAGAGATCTAGGCTACTGTCAAAAAAATGAATTTTATTAATGTCTAAATAGTAATCTCTCATTCTTTTTTTCCCCCTTTAAACCTGATGTGCAAGTTTATATCTACTATTCTGTAAGTCAGATGATATTTGGAGAAATATCAAAGCATAAAAACATCAAACATTTCTGACAATAGTAATTTCCTGCAAAACTTACATGGCAAATCACACATCCTGTATTTACATATTCTAATGAGATTTGTTAGCGTGTCATAATCTTAAAAATTACACAGACTCCCTGTATGTTTGAGAAAATGAAATACCAAGAGCAAGCCAATGAGAGTAAACAGAATCTTCAAGGATACAATTATATCCTTCAAGGATACAATTATAATTCAAAATAAAAAAAATGAGACATATTATAAACACCCTTGAAATCCATATATTTAAATATAAATTTTATAGTCAAAATAATACCAGAATTCTAATAAGAAAAGGCATCTTGAGAATAATAGTATGTTCCTCAGCGGAAATTATGATGCACATTTCCTAATGAGTAACAAAACTAACTTTATTTTGCTAATGCAATTAAAGACTAGATTTCCAAATATTCTCATGTACACATGTACACATGTGTGCCCATGTGAATAAACTTTGAACAAAAACCTATGAATAAAATTTCTATTTTTAGTATTCTATTAGTTGGCTTTATTCTTGCTGGGGCAAAATGCCAGACATGCATAACATACAGGAAAGAAGATTTATGTTAACGCATTGATTCATAGATTACAGTTCATGGCTGACTAGCTTCAGTGCAAAAACATCACAGTAAAATGCTATGGTAGAAGAAAGTTGTTTACCTCATGAGACATTGAATAGGAAAACCAGAATGAGAGATCTGCTCTGCAGAGGCACAGTGTGTCCCCAGTGACCAACCTGTCACCCTAACTCCTAATAGTACATTCAACTATGAACTCATTAGTGGATCAACCTACTGATTACATAGAGCTTTGTGTCTTAAACACCTTTTAAAAACCCCACGTGTTAGCCTATAAGACCTCAGGGGGACATTTTATGTCTACATCCTAACAAGGATTATGAGGGAAGGTGCATTAATCAATTAACAAAATTATTAAAAACGTACTTTTTCTTCTTCTATTTTGTAAGGAAAAAAACATCTCATTACTGTTTTGCCAGTAATCTTGAAGTACAAATACTTTGTGAAGATGGAAGTTATTTGCTAACACAATGGAACAGAAATAGGAGAATGTTTCTCTTTGAAAATATAAAAGAGCTTTTGTAAAGGTTCTGTCTTGCTGTCTTGCTGTACCAGTTATGTTTTCCACTGATGGAACAATAGGTCTGACATGCACAGTTTAAAACAGTAGAGATTTAGTTTGGCTTGTGGTTTTAGGTTCTTTTGTTTTTAATTGTTGGCACCATGGCAGGAAAGTGGTGGGGAGATGTGATAGAGCAAAACTACTTAGTTTATAGTGGTCAGAAAATAAGAGACTGGAAATAACACCAGAGAAAAAGAACTAATGACCAGATGTAGTATCCAAGATTATGCATCCATAGTGCATTTAGACACACCTGTAAATCTCTTTCATTAATGAATCTCAGGCCAAGTAAATTGACAATCATGTGACACTCCATTCCTTGCCAACTTGATGTCCAAACACAACTCCTTAATCTATAGTTAATCTCTAAAGAAAGACAATAAGAGATCATAATTTTTCCTACCACTATTTAATTATCCTGTGTATGACTGAAAATGCAATAATTCATTTCCCAAAATCTCAGACATTCTAATAATGTTCAAAAGTCTAAGGCAATCTCTCCTCTGAAATTCAAAGAAAACTCTTAGCTGTGAATCCCTGTAAAAATTAAAGCCAGATACATAATCCAAAAATATGATGGTAGAGTACACATTTCCATTCCAAAAGGGAGGAATAGGGGTATAGTAAAAGTAAAAGAGAAAAAAAGACTGAAGCCCAGCAGGACTAACATTGAGTCTGATAGGTCCATGTATACATACCTAGCCTATGGTAGTAAGATGTGTGTTTCAAAGATTTTGAGTGGCCTCAACTCTATGGCTTTGTTGGTTGGACAGCACATGGCCTTTCTCTTCATGTGGCTCCCCTCAGTGGCTACAGCTTTCCTCAACATTCCTTGTATTTCTGGCTCCTTGGGGTCTCCTCTGCAACTTAAGCTTCATTCCTTCAGTTTCACTCACATGTCTCACTGGCACAGTGTCAGCCTTCCAGGTCTTGCTTTGAAACATGGGTGGAACACTCAATAACTCCATAATTATTTCTTTCTGCATGACTGAAAATTCGCCATCATGTAGAGGACTCAAAATCAACAACCAGTGTAAGCAATAGCTACTTCCCCTAGGAGTAGAACTGCAGTAAACCCTCAATACCTGGGTGGTTGAATACAGTGTAACAAATTCTGGCAACTGATTTCCTAATTGACCTTTCTCAACCCAGTGTCCCAAGGACTCTCTTTTCAAATTAAGAGTTTACTCTTTTGTACACTGGAGCCTGCTTGCTGTGGGTAGGGAACTGTCAGTTGCTGACATGCCTCCATGGGATCTTCCTTTTAATCTTATTCACAACTCAAAGTACATGATTTCTTTTTAATAGAGGCAATGTCTACAACAACCAAAGTGCATGATTTCTTTTTAATAGTGGCAATGTCTACAGCAACCACACCTCCTTTGACCCGTTTTTATATGTGGTTCTTTTTAGGGTAAAAATTTAAGATTTCAAATATTTCTTCTCTAGCTTTTGTTTCCAATTTGCACAATAAATCTAATTAAAAGAATCCAACACTACCCATGCCACAGACTGAACTTTGGGTTGCCATGAAATATCCAAAGCTAGGAATCAATTAGTCTACCATGTTTATTTATTTATTTATTTATTTATTTGCACATGTTTCTAAAATATAACAATCACACTCTCTATGGGGAGTTCATACTTGTGCATCATACTTCTTTTTTGTTTGTTTGTTTTGTTCTGGTACCGGGAATCAAACTCACAACCTTGCCCTTGCCAGGCAGGCGCTATGCCACTGAGGTAAATCTCTAGTCCCGTTCATGATACTTCTTGATTCTTTGTTTTTAACTCTGTCTCCTCCCTCTGTTCATCTCTTAATTCAGTTGCCATATAAGAAATATCTATCTCCTTCCTTCCTATTATTTTTATTTTGCTTTATTTATGTTTGGGGTTTCACATATGAAAGAAATCATGTAATATTTAAGATTTTATGTTTCATTTAATGCACTTAATATTTGGCCTAAGATGCATCCATTTTACAAAAAAAAAAAAATGACTCTGGTTCATCCTTTTGAGGGCTAAGTATTATCCCACTGTGTACAGATTTTCTTTATCTATTCAGTTATTGATGGACACTGTCTTAGTGACTTTTCTCACTGCTAAGATAGAATACCCAACATCCACAAGCTAAAGAAGGAAATGTTTATTTCCTCTCACAAAAGATCGATGTTTCAGTTCATAGTCAGCTGGCTGGATTATGGGTCCGATAACTGGATTAGTTCAGATTGATTTAGCATAGTTCTACTTGTAGATAATGGAAAGGCCCACCTTCTATGTGGGTGGCAACATCTAGTAGGCTTATAAAATGGATGGAATAAAAAAGAAAGAAAGGCTCACGACTTGGCAGACTCCTAACTTTGATGTCATGAACTGTTTCTCCTTTGCCATGCCTTTCTGCTGTGCTGCCCGGCCTTGAAACCAGCTAACTGTGGACTGAATCCTCTATATAGTGAGCTAAAAGAAAAAGAAAAAAGCTTTCCTTCTTTTAACGTGTGAGTGTTAGGTGTCCCAGCAATAAGAAAGTAACTAAGACATCAAGTTTTATTATTATTGGATTTCATACTGCTATCCATTCTTCCTGCTGTAGGATGGATTTTCCTGTAGTTTAATTTACATTTCTCTAATGACCAGAGATAGTGAATATTTTTTTCAAGTATTATTGACCACTTATATTTCCGAGAAGTAGCTATTCATTTCATTTGCCCATGCTGTTTTATTTTAAAGAGAATTTTAAAAATTACAAAATAACAATGACATAGACAAAAACAAAATAAAACAAAAACCATAAAAATGACACAGGTTTTTAAAACAAAGTGTTAGGAATTAACAGTGGTTGTCATATTACATATTGTTACCTTCAGTGAAGTTGCTCAGATTACCAGATGTAAGAAAGGAAGATTGATCAAGCCATTAAAAAGAATAGACAATAAAACAAAAATTGGAAATGATACAGAGCTTCACTATACAAGATGGTAGGAATTCATCAATAGTTGTTATATTGCATATTGTTGTCTGCAAATTAGTTGTGCACATTACCAGATATAAGCATGCAAATTTGGTCAAAAAATTTGAGAATTAACTGTTCCTTTTAATAAACCAGTAGACATCAGAAATACAATTATCCCAACAATCCATATATATATATATATATTTTTCCTTTTCTTCTTGGCCATATTTTTTATTGTGTCCTATATTTTGGATAATCTAAATTTATCTACTTACTTATATGTTCTAGATATTAGTCCCCTTCCTGAGGAATACCTGACAAAATATTTTTCCTATTTTGTAGGTTATATCTTCACCCTGTTAGTTGTTTCCTTTGCTGTTCAGTAGTTCAAATTTTTTTTATATACTCCATTATTGATTCTCGGTCAGATTTCATGTACAGCTGTCATTCTGCTAGGAACCTAAGCATACTCAAGACTTAAATATTTAATCTTCCAACACATTAAATGTTTCTATTTTATCATTTAGATCACTGATCCATCTTGATTTTTGTTTAGTTTGTGATAAAAGATGTAGGTGTAGATTCAATCTTGTGCATGTGAATAGTCAGTTTCTCAGCATCATTTGTTGAAGAGGCTATCTTTCCCCCAGTCTACGTTTCTGGGCCCTTTATCAAAGATCAAGTACCTGAATGTTTCTGGAGTTGTTTCTGCATCCTTGATTCTGTTCCACTGATCCACATGTCTGATTTTATGCCAGTACCATGCTGGTTTCACCACTGTAGGTTTGTAGTGGTACTTCAAATCTTAGATTGTGATGCTTAATTCTTTGGTCTTATTTCTTAGAATTGTATTTGCTATTTTGGGTCTCTTCACGTTCCATTTGAATTTAGGATTGGCTTTCCTAGCTCTCTGAGAAATGTTGTTGATATTTTAATTGGAAATGTCTTAAATTTGTATATCAGTTTTGGAAATGTGGCACCAAGCTTATAAGTATAAGAAAATATAATGAGACTATTCTCATGGATTATCTATTAGCATGATTAAACATGTATAGCATTAGGTACAGAATGATGAGGCACACAGAGACGAAAAAAACAACAAATATTATCATATTTAAAAATATATATATTTATTTTTTCTGGAGGCAAAGAGATAAATTGTAGAGCCAAGTAATGTTAAATTTTATCCCTTTTAGTACATATAGATATAAAATATATATATTTTATAACATGTTTTACATTTTAAAAATCATTTCAATGTATGTGTATCTAAAAAAATAAACAAATATATTAGGATCACATAATGAGCTCCATTACCATCAAAATGATTCTGAAAAAAAAATCCCCCTAAACAAAGCTTATTTAGTAAAATGTTTAAAACTGCATTTGTCATGAAGAGGGCAGAAATAACTAAAAGTAGAGATCAATGAAAGTAGGCCCAAGAGCAAATATGTTCTAATGATAAATAGGGTAAAACATTAGAAATAATTCTTATATTTTCAAGATGTAAAAGCTAAAGTGGGATGCTCACAAGATCCATGCTATCCAGGGATAGATAGTGACTGCCAGTCTCAAAAATATTTAAGAGAAATTGAGAGAGACAGAGAGAGAGAGAGAGAGAGAGAGAGAGAGAGAGAAACAGGAAATAAGAGGGGGAGAGAAAGAAAGATGGCAGGAAAAAAAGAAGTAAAGGTGGGAGGGAGGTAGGAAGGAATGGAGGGAGACCAGAAGGGAGGGCTGAGAGAGCTGAGAGAGAGGAAGCAAGGGATGCAGAAAGGGAGGGAGAGAGAAAAGAAGGTGGAAAAATATTTGCTAATCAGTGATAGGAAAGCCAAAATGGCACCAACTATAAGAGTGCTAAATTATATGTAAGTGTATGATGAGGTATAGATTTTTGTTTTTGTTTTGTTTTTGTTTTTGTTTTTTCCCGGTATCGGGGATCAAACTCAGGACCTTGCACTTGCTAGGCAGGTGCTGTGCCGTTGAGCTAAATCCCCAGCCCCTATAGTGGTATAGATTACATGACCCCCAAAGCCCCATGTGTTTGGAAGGTGACTGGATTATGCTGGCAGTATAGCTGGCTCACTGTTGGGAGGCAGGGTGTTCTCAGAGGAGGCCAGTCACTGGGGCATGGGCTGAAAGATTCTCATTTCCCTCTGCAGCTCCTGCCTACTTTCTCTGCTTCCTGGATGTGTTGAGTAGAATGACTATTCCACTGCCATGTCTCTGTGTGATGCTGCTCTGCCTTGGAGCCAGCCCACTGTACACGGAAATGTCACCCAGAGCAAAGTTCCCCTCCTGTTAGCTGTGGGTGTTGAATATTTTGTATCAGGGACAAGAAGTGTTTGACAGGTATACATTATTTGTAGGAAATCTATTCCTCTTTTTTTTTTCTCAAGTTGGAAAATTTATTCTCCAGAGTTGGGTTTTTGGTTATATAGTTGGCCCATTTTGCCTGGAAAGTCTCAGCTTATGTGTGGTATCCTAGTATAATGGTCATTAGTACTCACTGTCATTTTCCAGTGCCATACTTTGATATGTTAGATTCTACTATTCAGAGTCCTCAGTCATTGGGAAACATGAACAGAATTGTACTTAAACAGAAGGCTGCTTCCAGGTCTCTAAGTCAAATATCCTTCTTGTCTCCCTGTATATTATGCTTCAGATGGACATGTGCAAAATGAATGTGCTGTGTGGTTTTATTTATGGCAGGAAGTTTGAATTAGAAGAACAACTACAGCTGCAGGAATGAATTCCAGGACATTAAGTAATTCAACACAGGAGGAATCTGTTGATTTCTCTATAGAACTTTATAGAATATTCGTATCCTCATTCCTTGGAGTTTAAGACAGGATGCTTTTGATTAGGCCAAGAAATGTGTCAAAAAAGATGAAATAATATAACTTCACTATATTTTCATCTTTTCTTTGACAATCCTAAAGTCAGAACTTGCTGACATTGAGTTATAAAAGAGTCAAATAATAACCTAATTTTGGTGAACATGATAGCAGCAGGGGAATAGTAAAGGTTGGAATTGGGGTTATTGTACATATTGTACCAAAAATGCTAAAGACATTAACCATTTTCCCTCATATTTTTATATTTATGTAATAATTATTCTATGAAATGCACTAATATTGGAGTTGTTTTAGCATCATAATCCCAAACACCTTGAGTATCAGACATAATCCCTTCCAGTAAAGAAAAATATTTTGGTATATTTCAATATGTCTACTGTATTCTTAAAGCTTTCAGCAAGTTATTAGTATGTGACCATCTACACACTTTTATTAAATATATATCACCCTCAAAAGCAAAATGCTTGCTATGCCCAAATATTTGCTTGAACACAAATTTTCTCTTAATAATTTGTAAAATTCACAGGACAAGCCAACATTGGAGAACTAATGTTCAGTTTAACACATACGCAAAACGACAAAGAAATGTGTCCAAAGTTACTAAATTACCTTTAGGCTTGCTCAATCAAGGGATCATGTGAAATTGCACCAGCGAGGAAAAATAAGCATCTAATGAATATTTAGATGCTGTGATGTTGGTAAAAGACCAAGTAGCATGGCCCAAAGCAGTATTTGACCCATGTGTTGGTGAGGGAATGTTTCCTTGCTTCCTGCTTCAGAATGAAGCTTACATAACTTTGCCCTTGACAGAGAAGCCGTGTGTACCTGCTGGTATCTGCATTCCTCCTGGTACTTCCCACTCAGGAGTTGTCTTTGATATTATGCCTGAAAGAAGTTTCACAGAGCTCTGCTACATACTGCAATGCAGAACGCATCTCACAGACCCGAAGCTTACTGGGTGCAAGGCTTTCAGTAGTGCTTGAGAAAAATACAACTGGGTAAATCCAACTTGAGGTTGTGAGCAAAAATCACACTGCACAGACCTTATATTTACTGGGCAGAAGGCTTACCAATATCAATGAACAGAAAATCATCAGTCTATTCTCTGATCTGGGCAGGAGCAATGGCACTTCAGCAGACGCCAGGAGAAATGGATTAAAGAATATGTAGGAGGGATGATGAAAGGACAGGCAAGTCTGCTAAGAGATTAGAGTATTCTGTAGGAAATTGCTGTTCCACCCCCTCCTCTCATATCTAGTTGTATTTCAACTAGACATGACTGAATTTCTTCCAAACAGAGATAATGATGTGGCTACCATTATTGATATGTTTAGTTATTGAGGAAAAGAGGTGTTAATTGTATGCATATTTATTAAAACTGTACTTGATGTAGATGGCTTCTGTAATAAATGCTGGTCAGAAAATTAGATATCTGGGGGCTGGGGATTTAGCTCAGCGGCAAAGCGCCTGCCTGGCAAGCGCAAGGTCGTGAGTTCGGTTCCCCGGTACCAGAGAAAAACCAAAAAAAAAAAGAAAGAAAATTAGATATCTGTACATAGTAGATTGAAACTAGGTACCCACTCATGAAAAAATTCAAAATGTGCCAAAGACATAGGTGTGGGGCATGAAAATATGAAACTGCTAAAAGAAAATATATGGAAACTCTTGAAGTAAAAGGCAAAACTTCCTGAAGAGAACTATAATAGTACAGGAAATAATAGGAAGAATCAACAAATGATTAGATCACATTAAAAAAGCTTCTGTACACTCAGGAAATAACACAATGAAGACAGTCTACAGAGTAGGAAAAAGTCTTTACCAGCTACTCTGCAGGAAGATGATTAATATTCACAATATATGCTGACCACAAATGTAGACCCAAAGACAGATGAATCAGTAAATGGACAACTAAGCTGAACACATATCTGAAAAGAAGAAATTCAAATGGCCTCAATATATGTAAAATGTTAAATCTTTGGCAATTATAGAAGTCCTAAAACTACATTAATACTTAGTGTCACCCCAATTAGGAGGACTATCATCAAGAATAGAGAAAACGTATGTGCTAACAAGGATGAAGGAACCAGGAAATATTCTACAATGTTTGTGGGAGGTAAATTAATGTATATACTATGGAAATTAGTATGAATATAACTTGGAACAATTAAAAATAGAACTACAATATGACCAAGCTCTACCACTTCCTGGTATATAGCTATATGATTAAAAGCACTATTGGGATACATCATGCCCATGTTAATTATGGTACAATCCATAGTAGCAAACATACAGAATGAACCTCTAAGCCAATCAATGAATGGGTTCAAATTCCAGTAATAAATAAATTTTTAAAAAACTGATCACCAACTTTCTATGAAACACCCATCCTTTTTTTCTAGAGCATGAGTTTGTTCTTCGGAATAAACTGTTCAGTTAAAGATTACATTTCCAGGACCCATGTTTTTAGATTCTCCACTCAAGTGTGAAGCACAGATGGCAAAAATCTATGATGTAAATTGCTCAAAGGAAGGAACAGCTGGGAAGAGGGAAAGGAGAACAAGAGAGAAAGGAAGAAGGAAGGGAAAAAAGTATATGTATATATATCTGGGATATATCTGGGATATCTGGGATAACTGTCCTGCTGAAATCTAGTGGTTTATTGAAAGGAACAGTTAAGGCCTATTTTTTTTTTTTTCTTTTTGGCCAATTTTGTATGCTTATATCTGGTAATCTGAACAACTAATTTGAAGACAACAATATGCAAAATAACAACTATTGGTTAATTCTGGCCATCTTGTCTAGTGAAACTATCATTTCTATTTTTTTTTATTTTTTATTCTTTTTAATGGTTTGATCAATCTTGCATTTTATTTATTTATTTATTTATTTATTTTTGAAGGCAAATTGATTTAACGGCAGAGGGGCACAGATTAGGAATGAATTGTCCCTCAAAATGTCAGGTCCTGATTTCCAGTGGTCTAGGGCTAATGTGGGATAAGCAAGCAGGAAGTACAGTGACAGAATGGCTTGTCAGTTGGGGGTTGGTTTATACCATGTGCATCACAGTGACCAGCCATTTCTAAGAGACCAGAAGCAACTGGAACTGGATCAGGAAGTATCACCTGGGCAACTAACTTACTGAAGTACATTGGCTGGGGCATCTTCTGCTGCCTTACTTATACGACCTGCTCTCCACTGCGCCCGCATCCTGAGCTAACCCCGCCAGCTCTCCTCCCCCAGTTCTCTGTCCTTGGCTTTGGCAAAGGTGTGCAGTTCGCTGCGGCGGGGGCAGAGCACCACCAGGGGCAGCACTGTGAGAAAACCAATCTTGCATTCTTACATCTGGCAACTGAAGCAACTTCGTTGGAGATAATAATATGTAATATGACAGCCACTGTTAATTCTTATCATTTTGTTCTGAAACCCTGTGCCATTTTTATTGTTTTCACTTTGCTTTGTTTTTGTCTACCTTGTTGATACTTTGCTTTTATTCCTTTCTAATATTCTCTTTAAAACAAAAAGAAAATCTATGATCTATAACCAACATGTAAAGGAAAGTCATGGTTTCCGTAATGACAATAACATATTATCTTCGGTTAGATTGTATGCTTATGGTTTTCAAGTTTGTGGAGCTTTTGTCATCCAGGGAACATTTACTGATACCTGGCAAAATTTCTCTTTTATTTTCATAAGTATAGAGGAGAATCTTGGCACCTCCTTGGTAAAACCAGAGGTGCTCTTAAAATGCTTTAGTATGTGGAATAGGTATATAGTATGTGGAATAGGTATATAGTATGTGGAATAGGTATGTAGTATGTGGAATAGGTATATAGTACGTGGAATAGGAATATAGTATGTGGAATAGGTCCCTGTTGTGTCGATTTTCTAGAAAGACGTAAAAGAAACCTCTCTTCAGATACTTTGTCAAAGATCAAATAGTTGAATATGTTTGGGGAGGTTTCTGATTCTCTGTTCTGTTCCATTTTTTTCTAGTACCATATTGATTTTATCACTATTATTTGTAATATAGCCTTGAAGTCTGATATTGCTATGCCACTTGCTTATTGCCTAAAATTTCTTTTGCTATTCAGGGTATCTTTAGGTTCCATATGAATTTTAGGACTGTTTTCTATAGTTCTGTAAAGTATGCTATTGATATTTGGATTAGGACTACATTGAATCTGTATAAAAGTTTTGGAAGTATGGTTATTTTGACAATATCTTTTCTGCCTATCTCACCATTTTCTGGTGTCCTCATCAATCTCCTTCATTTTAGTATAGTTTTCTTTGTAGAGTCCTTTCATTTCCTTGGTTAGGTTAATTCTTAGATAGTTAATTTTTATTGAAGTAACTGTGAATGCCAGTGCTTTTTAGAATTTTCTTCTTACCCTTCTCATTGTTGGTATATACAAATGATAATGATTTTTGTGTGTTGACCTTACAGTCTGCCACGTTGCTGAAACTGGTTATTAATGCTAAGAGTTTTTGGCAAATTTCTTTGGGTCTTCTATTCAGAGTATCATGTTATGTGCAAATAATGATAATTTCAGTTCTTCCTTTCCTATCTGTGTCCCTTTTATTTTTTTCTCTTGTCTAAAGTTTCTGGCTAATGCTTCAAGCAGTATGTTGAATAACAGAGATGATAGTGGAGTTTGTCAAAAGATTTTCCGTGTCTATGTATATGACCACGTGGACTTTGACTTTCTTTTGTTTGCATGATGGATTACATTTATAGACTTAGATATGTTGAACGATCCTTGTATCTCTTGGGGTGAACCTACTTAATCATGATGTGTGATCTTTGAGATAATGTGTTGCATTCTATTTGCTAACATCTTGTTGAGGATTTTTGCATCTATGTTCATTAAGGAAATTGGTCTTTAGTTCTCTTTTTTAGTAGGTCAAGGTGATAATGACTTCCATAAATTAACTTGGGAGCACTTCATCCCTTTCATTCTTTTGGAAGAACTTGACGAATTGGAGGAAAGATAGCCTATTCAACAAGCGGTGTAGGCAAACTGGTTATGTACTTATAGAAGAATGAAACCTTATCTCCCATCATGTGCCAAATTAATATAAAAATGGATCAAATGCCTAAACATTAAACCATGCATTCCTATAATCCTAGCACTCAGGATGCTGAGGCAGAGGAATCTCCATGAGTTTGAGGCCAGCCTGGGCTATATGGTGAGTTCAAGGCCCTCCTGAACTATACAGTGAAACTGTCTCAGACAAAATAATAAACATTAGACCAGAAATGTTAAACTTTCCAGAAGATAACATAGGTAAAACAGTTGAAGACACAGATGAAGGAAAGGACTTTCTAAAAAGAATCTAAATGTCACAAGAAAATAGCAGCAAGAAGCTACAAATGGGATTGCATCAGGTTATAAGCTTTTCCACAGTGAGAGAATCAACCAATAGAGTGAAGAAAAAACTTACAGAACAGGAAAAGTTTTTCTCAGCCACTCTTCAGAGAGAGTACTAATGTCTAGAATATACAAAGAACTCAAAGAAAGTTAAATCACCTAAAATGAAAAGCCCAGGGAAGAATTGGTCTAGAAAAATGAACAGTCACTTCACTCAGGAAGAAATAGAAATGTTTAACAAACATATGAAAAAATGTTTAACATCTCTGGTCATTAGATAAATGCAAATTAAAACAATGGTAAGATTCCATCTTACTCCAGAAATAATGGGAACCTTTAGGAAATCAAAGAACTACAAATGCTACAGTGGCTGTGCTGAAAGATGAACCCTCCTGCATTGTTGGTGGGGATGGAAACTGGTACAATCATTACAGAAATCAGTATGGAGATTTCTCAATGAAGTGAAAATAGAAATTCCATAGGACCGAGCTATGGTTCTGCTGTGTAACCTTTCCAAAGAACTCCAGTCATCATCCTACATGGACACATGCACACTGGTGTTTATAGCAGCACAATTCATAATAGCTAAACCCTGGAAGAAGCCTGTGTACCCATCAAGAGTTGATTAAGTAAACAAAATGTAGTATCCATGTATAATGAAATATTACATTGCTGTAAAGAATGACACATCCGAGGCATCTGTAGAAGAATGGATGTACCTGGAAAATATAACATTGAGTGAAATAAATCAGACACACAGCTTTACCATGTCGTATCTCTCATTTGAGTGAGGTGTGGTACAAACAAAGAAAATGATAAAGTGTGGCTAGAAAGGCACAAGCAGACCTATCTCATACCATAGGGAAGTGGTCCGAAGGAACAAGGGTGAGGTGTGAGCAGGAAAGGAAAGGGAAACAAGAGGAATAAGAATGTGCCATGCACAATGAAAACATTATATGCCAAAACATGAGCTAAGACAAATGATATCAATAAGCGTGCAAACGGTGATAGAGAAACCAGAGGAGGTGGGGAGGGGAGGGGGAAAAGGAACATGCCTGCTGACTGAGGGGCTGTGTGGGAAACAGGGGTCCAGAGGTTTGGTTGACAGCCGTGGCGCAGGAAGGAGTCTAAACAGACTTGGACTTGTTATGTCCTCAGCAGACCGAGTGAGTCTCCCCGCCCGGGCTGCCCCGCTCTGCCCCTCCCTCGGTGCCTCCCCTCGATGATCATGCCTTCTGCCACGCCCCTAGCCTGCTCTATAAAACGCCTGGTACTTCCGCAATAAAGTAGATCTGCGCCATCAGCCTGGTGTCTGGGGTCTCTTTCTTCACCGTGCCACCGCTTGCCACGGGCCCAGGTCCCTCGACCGGAGAGGTTCAGCCTCAGGGCTGAAAGCCTGGGGAGCTGCTTGGAAAAAATCCACCTTAGCTGGTCAATATTAGAGGTAACTTAAGCAACAGTGGGCAGATTGTGTGCTGCCGCAGCATCCAAATCACCCCCAAGTCCTTCCTAAGTTACTGCTTATAGATCACTAGTTAAACAGGCAAATGCCAGATAAAATCAAGGTGGGCCCTTGGGAAATGCTGTAAGTGCTCTTCTCCTATCACATCCTTATCTTTATTGGAAATATCACCAGCCTCAGCACTGGCTGTCCACAGCGGTGAGGAACCTGACTGGGCTAAGGCTGGCACACAGTCTCCACCCCTAGTGAGGGCTCAGCTGACAGCTAAAGAGTGGCCCACTTCATGATGGAATTAATTCTGCCAAGAGTAGAGGCCAAAGTATTACTAGCACCAAAGCAATACTATCTATTTAAAGTCTTGGCTTTACAGACAATACTATCTTCTGTATGCTTTGTAAGTAGACTAATGCCTTACAAACAATAGTCCAATGTTAGTAGTTGAAAAGGTTAGTGGATAAAACAGATATGGATTTTCCTGGAATAGTTTAATTTTTCTCACAGACTAGCAGTTCTAACTATATTTCAAATTAATCTGGATAAAACTTATGCATAAAATGTCTCTTCCAGACTACTTTCCCCAGGGGAAATCACTTTAAATGTGATATTTATAAAGAAATTTTAAAAGAATTACATCAGAAACAATTAAGATATTGCAATGAATGCTCTATACTAAGATATTTCATCTTTCCATTGAGACATGTCTAAATAATATTTTTGGTTTGCTTCTGAACTATAACAGTGTTTGTTGCTATCATGTAACTGTTTTTAAAAGTATTAAGATGTTTCATTTTTAAAGAGTAATAGCAGGTTTTTAGTCAATAGAAATACATATTGGAAGACAAGTGCTAAGGATGTTCAATTTAATGCACTAAACATATATCATACTTTGAACATCTCAGTGTTAGCAAGCCTCATCTTCATTTTCCATAAAGTAGATATAACTTAAATTTGATCATCTCTTAGATTATCCTTAGGGTTGCAAATCTAAGGTGAATGTCTTATTCTAACTGCATTCAGTATTTCAATTCAGAAGTAATTGATTTTCATCTTCATTTAGAAGCATAAAGCATGAGAGAAAAATAGACCTATTGCAATAAAATCAAAGAAGTATAAGGGAACATATTGAAAGGGCTATTTAAAATTAAGGCATAAACTGAAACATTTAGTAAGTTCTTTGACTTTGAAAGGGATTATTTTGAGTTCTCTTGTTCATTTTCTTATACAAAGAGAGTAGTTCTGAAATTGGTTTTATTCTTTTCATGGTATGCCATTACCATGTATATTATTTTCTATATTTATTTATATTCTTAAAAGACAGTTATTCAAAAATGATTATTCAAATCTTTTTTATATACTTTTGACAGAACTGATAGGACTCAACAAAATAAATGATATAAGTACTCACTGTAAAACAGTTTTTGTTAGAAAGAGAAAAACACATGCATATGGTAACAGAGAAGCACCTTGATTCTTGAATAATCCTGAAATTTATTCCTAGCCTGATCCTACTAATGAATTCTGATGATTAGTTGGCATTTGCTGCTAAGAGAAAATTAATTGAATTTACAAAGTAACTTTCTGAAGAATTTAATTACAATCTTTATTGTCTATATATTTTAGAGCTACTAAATATTTTGGTCAAATTTAATTTCTATCTCTTATATAATACCTGATTTCAAATACCTATTTTTCTAAATTATCAAAAATTTTAATAGTATCAATCATAAATTTTAGATTACATAATCTTAACAGGGGAGAAACAAACAATAAAGATTTACTTTCCGTGAATAAAAGACACTAGAAGTATAAGTGAAACACATGAGTGTTTACCTTAATACAGCTTTGAAACAATAGAATAGATAATTAAGGGAGTTATTTGAACTTTTCCCTACTTCTTACTTATCTACTTTCTATTGAGAGAGAGACAGAGAGAGACAGAAAGAGAGAGAGAGAGAGAGAGAGAGAGAGAGAGAGAGAGAGAGAGAGAGAGAGAAAGGGAGAGGGAGATTCTCATATGAAAGAAACCATACAATATTTAAGCTTGTGTATCTGCCTTATTTCATGTAATGCTATGTTCTCAAGTTGTATCCATTTGCCTACAAATGCCTCAAGTCTATCTTTTTGGAAGAATAGTACTCTATTATATATAAATACTGCACTTTCTTCAGCCATTGTTCTGTTGATAGACCTATAAACTGTTTCCAAGATTTTTATGACTTAACTCTGAGTACATTTTGGCCATTCTTTTAGAATCATGATAGACAGTATATTAACCACTACTATTCTCTATTTTTTAATGAAATTTTGTTTTATTTGTTTTGTTTTTTATAGAAACAAAAAGAGATGTAAAGGAACAATCTCAGGGTTTTTTTTCCTCCAACAGTTGTCCTTACAGGAAATGCAGAACTGATAGAGATGTCCTAGTGGATCCACTTTGCTTTGCCATTTCTTGCACTTTTAGATGTTCTCTTTTCTGAGTGGCTGCTTCATTTTGAGTGAGTCACCTCTTGGCTGAAAGGTACAATTTTTTCCAAACTTAAGATGACAATAGTCACAAAGAGTCTCCATTCTGTCATCTGCTTGGATATCATGCCATCCGCAAACTCCTTCTGCAGAAACTAGACTCCCCTGTAGCTTCCAGTTCTATCATCTACACCAGGGCACTTACTGGTGCTTTTTCTGATATTTTCACCCTTTTTAGGACTTTACATTTCTAACTCCTCTATAATTGTGTCGTGTAATTTTTTTCAATAATACCCATTGTGAATATGCTCTACTAACAGAACCCCGATTGATTCAATAAATATTTTAAGTTCCAATGTTTATATCTTTGTATTTTATTAAAATGGCCTTTCATCTTCTGCTGCCTTAATTTATTTCCACTACTAAAATAGTTTCTCTAGTTATCCAAAAACACTTTGTCAAAATAAAACCATCTAGTATATCTCTGAACTTCCCAATTAAGTTTCTCATCAAATTTTCCATGGAATTTTATAAAAAATAGAGGTTTAGAATAAAAAATATTAAACATATATTATATATCATTTTACATATGTACAAATATAATAGTATATGTGCATATCATATATAACTACATGTTACACTACATATATTCAGTAACTGTAAGGGATCAACAGTGTTTACAAACTATGATAATGAACTATGAACATTCACTTTTCTTGAATACTATTTTTGTATAAAGTAACAAGAACATTTCTGAATCCTTCTAAATTTTAGTTCCTTCATATTGAAAATTAATAAAACCAACTAAAAGAGTAACAATGAAATAGCTTTCAAAGTTATCATTAATATGTCTAATACTAAACTAAATAAAATTAAACAAATTACCAGTGATAAAACAGTAATAATTTTTAGTCATATTGCAATAATAATGTCAATCTAAAACACTATATGAGGAGTTTATAAATTAAAAATCTCCAACTTATTCCATTGTACCACTGACAAAAAATAATCACATTTCCTTACATCTGTCAATGAAAGTCTGTCATTTTATGATTTTCCAGTGCTCAATTTAGATATAAATTTTTATATGCTTAGGTCAAACCAAGGGACTTTTTCATGGGAAGCACATGATCATCCACTGAACTACCTGAGTCTTTGTGGTAGAACTCTAGACACAAACTTTAAAGTTGGTTTCTTAGTATTCTAAACATTGGTGTTTGAAGCCAGGTTATAACCAGGAGAACAACATTCTATAGCTGAATATATCTTTTAGTAGTGAAAAATTTAAATTAAAAATTAATTAAGAAATACGCTAAGAAATGAGAGTTATCAAGAAGAGAAATAAAACCAGAAATCCAGAAGAAAATCCAGCTCTTCTGAAGACACAGATATTTTTTTTGAAAATATTGACTTCATCTGTATCTAGGATATAGGACCATGAAAGATATTATACATAGATTTCATAATGAGTGTATGATTGGGAGTTTAAATTACTACTGTATTCCATTAGAGCACTAAAAGTGTTCTTGATAAATATATTATTAAGGAAATAAAATTCCATAAAATCAAATATTAAATTTACAGTGCTATTGTTTTGCATTAAGTTACGTAGATGATTTATAAATAAAGTTTTAAAGAATCTGATGGATAAGCTTCATTCTTAGTTAGATTGGCCTGGTTCTTGCATAAGGGACTAACAAAGAGGCTTCTGGATACATCTGTACAGGTCATGGTCTGAATATTATATCTGCTCCCTTGTCCCTTCTTCTCTAGAACTGTTGTTCCCCTGCTGTACTTCATGGCATCTGTGGACTAAACAGCTTTGCTCCACTTTACTTTTCTACCATGATGATCTTACCTTGTCACCAGCTGACCAAGGAAAGGAATTTTATGAAGCCAGGAACCAAGCAAATCCACCCTTTAAGTTTTTTTTTTTAATCTTTCCTCCTTTTTGTGTTTGTTTGTTTGTTTGCTTGTTTGTTGAGACAAGTCTCTCTATGTAGTTCAGACTGGCTTTGAACTGACTTTTGTAGCCCACCCATGATGGCCTCAAACTCATGGTGGTCCTCCTGTCTCAGCCTCTTAAGTGCTGGGATTGCAGGTCTGTGCCACTACAGCTGGCCACCCTTTACATTTCACATACCTGTCAAGTATAATTTTCTAGCGAAAGGAAAGTTGACAAACATGGAAACTTGATACCAGAGAAGTGGAATATTTACTGAGACTATAAGTGACAGTCTGGTTTAGAAGCCTTTAGAAATGGTTTGCAAGAGGATTTTGGAAAGATTGGAAGATGTATGCAAGAGAAGCTCTAGAAAACTCTTCGGACTTCAGAAGACCAGAGTGCTTCTAAAAATGTTTAGAGGGTGGGAATTTAACTCAGCGGCACAGTGCCTGCCTGGCAAGCTCAAGGTCATGAATTCGATTCCTGATACCAGAAGAAAAACAAAACAAACAAACAAAAAATAGCGTGTGTTGAATTTGGGGCTGGGATGTGGCTCAGAAGCAGAGCTCCTGCTTTGCATACACAAAGCCCTGGGTTTGATCCCCAGCAACACAAAAAAAAAAAAAAAAAGAATGTATAAAGGCAGGACTGATAATGTTTCAACTTGGTACAGGTACTTAATTGGAAATGGGACTAGAGACTACATACATTCTCTGGAAAACAAAATAAAATAAAAGTGTCTACCTTTTCCAGTGCCCTAAGATGTTGCTGAAACCTGGGTTGGAGGCAGTGGATTAATTGATCTATCACACAGAGAAAAAGTCAAGGCAGCCCAACATTCAAGTGGAGTGAGGAGAACTGCTCACTGCTTCTACTGAGGTATATATTGAGAACTGCGAACAAAAACACGGAGAAGAATGGTTGGAAAAGCTTAACATTTGGTACAAGAAGAACTACCTATAGAGTTGGGGCCCAAAGTGGTGTGATTGCTGAAGAGATTATTGCATTAAAAGGAAACATGAAGTTTTAAGAAGGACAAAAAACAAAAGATGCCATGAAGGAATCTCAGAAATTAGCAATACTGCATTCATTATAGAATCAAAGGTTTAGAAGAGCTTCATTTGAAAAGAGAGCCCCAAGGGTTTCTTCTCAAGGTCTTCCTAGGAGTTTTGTTCCTAGCATTCATTCTATGTTCAGCCGTACAGGCACATGGAAGCCCCTGTGACAGATCTTGATGTGGAAAATAGTATAAGAGTTTTGCAGACATATATCATGCAAGAGTTTTGGGTTCATGGATACTTCTACTCAGATATCAAAGGAAGACCTGGGAAGCCAGGAAATGAGCCCCTGGGTGGGCATAATGTGAAACAGTGGGAATGAACACAAAGTCGCAGTGGAGCTTCCACAAAGGTGGAGAGCCATTAATGTGGACTATCTGTCAGGGAAAATTGCAGGTAACAAGCAAAGACAGCCCAAGAAAGTTTGTGAGTTCTGTGACCAGCAGAAACATGAGAGTGACGTCACTCAATCCCGGTGGAACTCACATCTTGCAGTCATGTGCCCAGCTACAGTGCATGGACCCCCTAACCAGATTCTTCCCTAATGATCTTTATTTGTGATAAAAGGTAATGGAGTAGAAATCTTCATTTATTAGGGACCAGCTGCTATTTACAAAGTCTTACATGTATTAGTTAATCCACTCAGCAAACAAGATAAAATTATTATCCTCATTTTGTGAATAGATCAGCTATATTACTTAACAGGTTGAAACTCAGAATAAGTGCTGTAGCCAGTAATTCAAGCATACATGATTAATTACAATTATGTGATTCCTTATGAAAAGTCCATTCTGCTCTGCCACACAGCCACTGAAATAGGTACAAATTAATGGTATCAACTACAGGAGAAAAAGAAGAGGAACTTTCAATTCTCTGAAGTAATGGGATGGTCAGAAAGTAAAGGTTAGGTTAACACTCTTTTTGGAAGAAAAACATTGAAAGTAAGTCATAAAAATTTTTTCTTTTTTTTTTTCAAAACTAAGAATCAAACTCAGGACCTCGTGCTTGCAAGGCAGGCTTTGTGTCACAGAGCTATATCTCTGGCCCCCAATAATCTCTAGGGTATTCATGCATATATATCATAAATGAAACCTAGATTACAATTTTAGAGAACAATTAATAAGCTCGTTCAATATAAGGGAAGGTATTTTTTCAGGAAAATGTATTTGTTCATCCTTAAATGATTTTTGAAAACATAAATTCATTTCTAACATTTTTGTTAAGTATTAACAAAAAAAGTATTCTGAAAGCCATATTGACCATTCATAATAAAACTCTGATAAAAATATGTGTAGAAAAACCTTTCCTTGAATGGGCAAAAGACAATTATGGCAAACTCACTACCAACATAACAAATGGAAAAAAAGTAAAAATGTCATTTCTAAAATTAGGAACAAGACACAGTGCTCACTTTCACCACTCCTGTGCATTGTAGCACTCAAAACTATAGCCAGAGTGATCAGGTAGAAAAAGAAACAAAAGGAATATGGATAAGAATTTAAGAAATCAAAGTATCCTCATTCAGAGATGACATGATGCTTCTCACAGAAAACCCAAAAATCTCCACCAGGATACTCTAGGAACTATTAAGCATATTCAGCAAAAAAGCAAGATACAAAATCAATACACAGAAATCAATAGTTTTTATGCATGCCAACATTGAACTTACCGAGAAAACAGCGAGAAAAAAATCCTGTGTGTGATAGCATCAAAGTGTAAATGAAAGAGAGAGAGAGAGAGAGAGAGAGAGAGAGAGAGAGAGAGAGAGAAAAGAAAGAAAGAAAGAAAGAAAGAAAGAAAGAAAGAAAGAAAGAAAGAAAGAAAGAAAGAAAGAAAGAAAAAAGAAAGAGGCTAAGAATTGACCAAGAAAGTTAAAGACATCTGTGATGAAAATTATACTAATCTGCAGAAGGAGATTAAAGAAGACTCTAGGAATTGGAAAGACATACCCTGTTCCTGGATAAACAGAACAAATATCGGCAAAAATATTCGTATTTCCTAAAAATGTAAACAGCTTTTATACATATTCTAATCAAAATATACTCAATATTCTTCATGAAACTAGCAAAAATAGTCATGAAAGAGAATCACAAGAAACCCAGAATTGCAAAAACATTCCTGAATAGCCAGAGCAAACAGGAGGCACTATAATCCAGATTCGAAGTTATACTGCAAAGCTTCAATAATAAAAACAGGATGGTATAGACACAGAATAGAAATGTTAAACAATGGCATTCAGTACAACGTGTAGAAACAGCCCCAGGTACATTCAGTCTTCTGATTTTGACAAAGAGCATCACAGAAAATATACGCTTTAAACAAATGGTGCAGAAAAACTGGTTATTCATATGTAGAAGCGTGAATCTATCCCCATGTTTCTCAGTCTATACTAAAGTCAAATCAGAATGGATTAGAGACTAGACATTAAAACAGAACACATAATCTGATTGAAGAAAACATTCAAAATACTTTTGAATACATAGGAAGCAAGGACTTTCTGAACATAACTCCAATTGCACAAGAAATAATACTAATAAGCAACAAATGGAATTATATCAAATTAACAATTTTATGTAAAGCAAAGGAAACAACCTATAGAAGGAAGAGACAAACTACAGAATGGGGAAAAATTGCTAGGTAGTTTTAAGACAGAAGATTTATATCTAGAATACATAAAAGAACAGAAAAAAATAGACCCCTCTAAATAAAAGACCTAACCAAAAAATAGGCAAATGAAGTGAATATATACACCTCAAAAGAAGAAAAAATGGCCAATACTGTAAGTATATGAAAAAACATTCAGCGTCTTTAGCCATTAGAGTAATGTCAGTCAAAACCACAGTGAGGTTTTATCTCACTCCTTCAGAAACAATGGCAATTATTAAGAGAAATAAATCACACACAAGTGTAAACATCACATAACTTTTATATGAGAAACACAAAAATATGAACTAAGAAAAAAGATAAAAATTGATCATAGAAAATAGGCTGGTAGATCTTTTGCAGAAAAAAAATGGAAAAAAGACATAGAGGAAAGCAGGAGCAAAGCAAAAAGAAAGGAGGAAACAATTATTATGAGTTATGTATATGTAACAATTCCTCAGGTGGAATATAATCATTATATAATGAAACATGTACTAAAAAACATAACAATTTTGAAAATATGTCTGAAAATCTCAACTGTAAAAAAATGCAAAAGTTAACAAATACTAGCCACTTTGTGGGAGAAAAGGAACACTTCCACATAGTTGGTGGGAATGTGAAATAGTGTAACTGTTATGAAAGGCACATGGAGGTTCCTCAATTGGACCGAGTTTACTTGGTGTTAAGTTCCCGATACTATAGTGATGCACACAGACGTATGCTTATTGTGGGGCAATTGACAAAAGCCAAATTTTGGAGGTGGCCTATGTGCCCACTGAGAAATGAACGCGAACATAAGGTGATGCGTATATCATCCATAATGGAGGGTAAATTTGAGCTTTCCGTAAGAAACTGGATGTATCTTGAAAGCATAAAGCTAAATGATATAAGTCAGAGATGCAGAAGGTCAAATATTACATTGTTTTTGTTAAGTGAGAAATTCAATATGAGTAATTTAAAGTAATTCAATATGAGTAATTTAAATGTTGGCAAAATAAAATGAGGATGAAAGGAAACGGAGAATCTGTGGACATGGGAAGGGAACCTGAGGTTAAAGTGAGAGGAAAGGATGGGAATGGGAAGCCGAAGTAGGAATGATTAAGACCAATTTCCAAAGATTAAAGTAATTCTTCTGTATCACAAAGAATAAATGCAAAGCTAAATTTGAGAGAAATTTTAATTGCTTCTATTTATTTTTAAATATGAGGATTCCTTGTCTGTTGCCACATAATTATTTCCCTTAGGTTTGTAGATGTAGGGATGTATTTCTTCTCTCAAGCAAAGTGTATACCTTTGTATAATTCAGCGATAAAGGACGCTATCAAACTAAAAATCTTTCTTATGCAAAGAGATGTTTAATTAAAATAAATTATACTACAGTGAAAGGACCTTTTGCAATATGGGAATGGAAAGTACTGCATTAGGGCCAAACAGTACAGAAGTCAGGCAGAAGAGACTTTCTTTATCGTAACGTAGCACAGACTAGAAAAACAAGGAATCTAGATATGATGCAGCATGATCCAAGGACAATTAAGCAAGGATGTTGCATGGGGGTTTTTTTGGTTTTTGATATTGGGAATCAAACTCAAGACCTTGTGCTTGCCAGGCAGTTGCTTATGCCACTGAGCTATATCCCTAGCCCCTTAAGCTTTTTTTATGTCCTCTTTAAGCTGATAATATATGAAGGAGATTGTTACAAAACTGAAGGCTGGTGCTTTGTAACACTTGCACAAATTTAAAAGCATTGCCTCAATGATGTTTTCACAGGCCAAAGAATTCTACACCATATTATGGCTGCAGAAAATAATTTTAATTAAATTTAAATTTTCTGGATGATATTTACTATTTAGTCTGAGAATAATTGCTTTTGTTTGACTTCCTTTTTTCAATAGGTTACCTACAATTTTCATGAGGAATTTTACATTCCAAATCTAATATAAAATAATATCTAATGAGCACCTGAACAAAATATCACTGCCTTTCAAAATTCTGAAGCAAATGATTGCTGAAATATTATCTGTTGCATAATTCCAAGGCTGTGGAAAGGAACCTAATATGGTAAAGTTTTTAGAAGGATATTTAAGATAATATATATCATTTATTTTTAAATGAAACATATTTTGCAATTGTAAAGTCCCATATCCTAGTTCTTTAGATTCCTATTCCACTGTTCTTTCCAAAATTTCCATTTCATGTGTGGGAGATGGTTTTTAAAGTACAATTCAAAAAAAAAAATGCCTTCAGTAGTCTTCAGTGATATTCAATCAGATTCACAACAGCATTCCTGTAATTCCATACAATAAAAATATTTTTCTTATTTCTTTCTCTTTAAAATAGTGACAACTTTCTCTAAAAAATTTCTAGAGAAATATGCAAAGTAGAAAGAAGAAAAAATTTATCTTCAAAAGTGATACATCACTTTTTATTCTACATTTGAACATTTCTGTAAAATAATTATTGGATTGTCTAATAATTATTACTGAATCATGTAAAATAATTGCGATATGAAATAATTGTTACAGAATTATGTAAAACTATTATAGTCTATAAATAATCTTTAAACTACAGAATGGTAAAGCAAATGATTTTCAAGTTATATTGACTAATTTAAAGCAATAATATTATATGTCTCAAAGCATATAATGTCTTAAAACATGTTATTTTATTACTTCAAAATAAGCTTGGTATTAATTTATTTTTAGTTTCTATAAAAAGGATTTGACAAGTGGTAATGACTGATTATTTCTTTAAAATCAGCAAAGGTGTCGAGTAACACTTATTCCACCCAGAAGCAAAAGAAAAACATGCAGAGAGAAGGGAGAGAGGCTACATGAGAAAAAATGAATAACTGATCAAGAGAAATTGGAGGGCAAGAATGGGTTAACTTCAATAAGTAAACTGGCCTGGGCCATTCTCTAAATTCCCTTACATATATTCTTCTATTTTCTACAGTCAATTAAAGGACCACTCTCTTCAGAATTGCAATTATATTGTTTAAAGTACTTCATTAAGTTTTACTTTTAATCAACATTCGAATTGCACCCGAGCAATAAGTTTTCTGATATTTTAGTGCTATTTCCACAGTACTAATTTAAATTGTATTTGTCTTAGGTATGGCTTATCAGAATGCTCCAAAAAAATTGTTTTCTTTTAAATGTCATTCTTTCACTAAACAAGATGGTAGGAATTCAACAATAGTTGTTATATTGCATATGATTGTCTTGAAATTAGTTGTTCAGGTTACCAGACATAAGCATGCAAAGTTGGTCAAAAAATTTAAGTAATAACTGTTCCTTTCAATGAAGATAACCATGTAATCGTTAATTTCCTATCATCTTGTTTTGAAACTATGTATCATTTTTATTGTTTTCATGTTCTTCTGTTTTTCTCTTTGTTGTTATTTTATTTTTTCTCTTTAAAGTGAAAAATACCATTCATTAAGTATATTTTTGCAATCCTTCAGAAAGAATTCAGTATATGGAAATATTTTCCTTAATTCATTAAGTTTATAGATAGTGCTTACCTATATATACAAGATACTAAATATTTTTTGACATGTAATCAGTACTACAAACCTATGAAGGTAATAATTTTACTCAATATATTTCTGAGCAAATTATCCATTAGTGGAAGGTAGAAATAAATGAGTAGGTATTTTGTCTACTTCTCCTAGGTGTGGAAGCAGAGTATTTTATGTCAGACTGCATCTCAGTATTCATCACAGGTAGCAAGGCCTGTTAGGCAGCTGCAGAGTACTTTGTGAAAGGGGAGACAGGGCTCCGTTCTAATATATGTATGTCTGATGACACGTGCGAAAAATACTTAAGAAATATGAGCACAAACACTTAAAAATCACATCTAAAAAGAAGAGAAAGGCAATAAGGGGCAACTGAATGTACAGAAGTACTGACAAGTTACAGCCTAGAACAACAAATGTATAAGGAGATGATAGCAAGTTGTTTCAATTTTTCATTTAGTATATATTTGCAATGCATAGTGAATATATTCATCATGTGATATGCATATGTATATATCATCTGATCTTATTTCCCTGCCTTCCACTCCCTCTTGTTTTTTCGCATACCCAGATCTTCTTTCCCTCTGCACAAATCCTAGTCTCCTTTCTTATTGTTTTTCTAATTTTGCTCTTTAAATCATCTATATAAAAGAAACCATGAAACATTTAATCTTCTGTATCTGGTTTACTTCAGTTAGTCTTATGGACTCAAGGTGCTTTCATTTTCTTACAAATGACTCAAATTCATCATTCTTCATGGCTAATTGCACTCATATCTCTACTATCTATTCATCTGTTAGTGGGCATATGGATTGCTCAATAATTTAGCCTTTACACATGGTGATGCTGTGAATATGGGTAGCATGTGTCATTGTAATATCATGTTTCAGAGTTTAAATTTGGAATTCTAGAGAGAAAGGTTTGTATGCCTCTGGTAATCATGGAAAACAACCATGGGGAGAGATATTTGAGAAATATTAGTAGATAAATATTAAATTTTGCCTTGAATGTCATTGAGATTGCAGGATGAAAAATCATTTGTATTTGTACTGAATTCTATAAAATAAAATATAAGTGATAGGCAGAAACATAGTTTTTGCAGCAGAAGAGAAGGGTGAGGTAGAAAAAACATTTACAGAACGAGTGGTCTTTAAAAAGAGTGATTGAAGTTCAAATGATTCTATAAGTTAAGGCTTATAAGCTTGAGACATTACTGCCTTGTAACTATCTGAGCTTCACTGTGTACTGCATTATCTCCTATGCTCTACCAATGCAACAGTGGACTAAGTAGACAGGCTCTGTTTTATTATGAAAAGCTCATTTAATGGGGAAGATAATGCAGAAAGAAAAATCGTCATCCTAAATCACGATGATTCATAAATAAAAAATAGTAACAATGGCAAGAGAAAATAACTTTTGCTAATTGATATTTGAAAGTTAAGACAGGTACATCAAAGTAAATATGAAACTCAGATCAGAAACATGGCAATTTAAAGGTGACTCTAGGGACTATTTTTTCAAGGAGATACAGAGGTCAAATTCACACAGAAGCAGACTGAAAAAATTAATATGACATGAAAATTGAACTCACTTTAAAGAACATTGACAATAGGAAAAGAAAACATGGTGATCAGGAATGTCTGTGGTGTTTTCACTTAGTTATCATTAAGATACTGAGATAATGACAAGGAAAAATTGTATACAAGATAAAGGAAGACAAAACCTCCAGCAAACTAGGCTATCTGTTAGATGCATGTGCTGGAGGAGAGCACTGCAGGAGGGAGATAGAAGGAGAAAACTTAACAGACAGTATCACTGGGAGAAATAAAGTAGCACTTTATAAATTACTGTTATAACTTAAATTTTACTCTGGGAATCCAGTAAACTTATAGAATGTGAACAATAATGACATAATCAGGTTTACATTTGGAATATTTTTCTGGAATACTATTTGTGGTATAGACTGTGATGGTTTAGAGAATAAAAATAGAAGTCAGGAAAATGTTGAGGAATTTACTTCCTCTAAGCAAGATAATGTAAAGACTTGTAACAGAGAATTAGTGGGAAAAGGTTTCACATTCTGTTTCAGCTTTGAAGTTGGATCCAATCAAATTGCAAGTATTCAGCAAATATTTCTCATTGACTTACTTATTGCTATATTTTTGTATGTTGTGGTATACCACAGCACTTGTGAAAAACCGTATTTATTTTACACCTTTGTGCACATATTTAAGTGACCTCTGTTACTCTTTTTGGGGAAAGCAGTTTAATAGGAACAACCTTTGACCTTTAAATAGCTTCTTTATAAGTTTGAAACAGAATTCATTAAGAAAGTACTGTTCATTTGTTAAAAGAAAATATCCAGACAAAAAAACCTGTTAACACATCTGCAAAGAGCCAATTTATTGTTAAATAGAAAAAAAAAAAGTGTTTCTCTGAATCAGTCAGACTGAGTGACACTGCTTTTCTCCAAAGAGGGTAACACATGTCCTTTCCTCACTAAAGTGTGCCTGCTGGTCCATCCTGGATCACCCCTTTTCAGACCTTTGTGAAATTTCTTGCAGATTTCTGACCCTGGCCTCAGGTTTCCCGTTCCCTGAAGAACAGAATGCAACCTTCCCATCAACTTTGGGGACTCTCCTGTGACCCCCCCCATCTTTGTAGTGCTAGATCTTTGATATTATTCATCACACTGCAGAATTTGTTATTTCCTTTATCTTTGACTCTGCCTCGCACAACCTTCATATGGGTCCTGAGGGAGATCAAAGGTCAGAGCATATCATCTATGAACTCAGGACCCTTGATACATAATCTAATACCTGTGCAATAGCTAGAGCACTGTGGGAAATGCTGAATTGAGAGTGTGACATTATCACACAAAGAGAACACAGGGTTTAGAGTATTAATCATGAAACAGGAGGCAATGGAAGATAAAGAACAGAGTGATTTGTGCAAAAATGTATTGGAATCTTATTTATCATTTAGTGTTTTTCCCTCCCCATGAATCATTTGCTTATGTGAAGCTCCTTGTTTCTGAAGCCTCTGTTCATAACATTCCATTCTGATCTCTGCTTTCCTCTCATTATCTGTTCTATTGTGCTGATGTATAAAGTACAACATGTGTGGATTGATGTGTTTCCTTTCATTCAGTTTCTGATCATAACCACCATAAAACTGCAAAAAACACCCACATTTTCTGCCACCTGGACTTTTCCTTACAAAAGCTTAAAGATGTTTAAATGTTTATAAATGGTATCTAGAAGTTTACCTTTATGTAAATTATAGGTCTCTTATTCAGGTTTGATATTTGTTACCAACCATCTTAGAAACATCTCGTCATGCCTGTGTGCACACTGAGCAAATTTTAGAGTTATTTTATAGGCTTAACTCAATTTTGCCAAAAGGATATTTTTCATTGGATTGTTTTTAAATCATCATGGGATTCATTTTATGATTTTAGTAAGATTATTTTAAAATTATTAGCCTACTTTTTATCATAATGCTACATATCATTACCTATTTCTGATTCTTTTTGGAATCAATAAATTTGTTATCATAGGGCTCATGTTCATTGTTAGAAGTAATAATAAGCTGAAATAGGAGAAAATGCCCACTTTAGACTTCTGGTGTTCTGCAGTGTGTCCACCCCTCTCTGTTTATCACCCAGCTTGCCAAAATCTGATGTGTCGTTTCTTGCATCTCTACAAGCTAATAAAAAGCAGCTAAGTGGGAGAAGAGATGCTGAAAGAAAATATGGTATCTGACTTACTTTGACCAATGGTAAATATACACAGGCATCAGAAATATTTGATAATAGTTAATGAATAAATATGTTACCCAGCCTCCTATAGAAGTAATGTTAATTAATTTAATTTAATAATGTCTGCATTTTTATGGGATTGAATGTTCTGCAAATTACACTGTCTTCTCAGTTAATACCTAAAATACCTAAAATGATTTATTTCATGCAAAAAAATCACAGTCATACCATCACCAGTATTTAAAAAATCAAATTTTCTTTTACAACCTTCCTGTGTCATTTTTATTGCAAAAGATATCTTCTGTAAAGTCCATCAATATTTGAGAATATAATTAATATTGGCAATAAAACACATTCATTTTGGTTTTTTTTTTACTGTTTTATATCATTCTTAGTTTAAAGAGAAAAAACAAAACTAAAAATAAAGCAATTTCAAAATAGGTTAAAAGGATAGTAATCATAATTAATACAGTGCTTATTGGTTTTTGATTTTTAATTTTATTTCATTTTTTAAAAGAGAATACAAAATAACAAAATAGAAAAAACAAAACAAAGCAAAAACAATAAAATTGTACAGTGCTTCAAAGCAAAATGATAGAGATTAACACTGGTTGTTATATTACATATTGTTATCTTCAACAAATTTGCTCAGATTACCAGATATAATAATGTAAGATTGATCAAACCATTAAAGAGAATAATGAATAATATTAGAAAAAATTAGAAATGATACAGAGCTTTGCTAGACAAGATGATAGGAATTCACCAATGGTTGTTTTATTTCATATTGTTGCCTTCAAATTAGTCATTCAGATTACCAGATATAAGCATGCAAAACTGGTCAAAAAATCTTACGCTTACTGTTATCTTCAGAGTAGTTTCTCAGAGTAAAAGATATAGGCATGAAAAACTGTCCAAATAATAGCACAAGCCTTTCTTTTTAGTGAACTAAGAGAAATTAACTGTATAACTCTATCTTGTGTACATATATATATGTATTTATTTTATTTTATTTTATTTTTTCCTTTTCCTTTTCCAAAAAGCAGCTCAGTGTTAAAATTCCACATTATTACTCTCAGGGCCAGGGATATAGCCCAGCAGCACAGCTCCTGCCTGGCAAGTGTGAGGACATGAGTTTGACTCCCAGTATCCCCCTCGTAAAACACACACACATAAGCACACATGAAATAAATGTTACTCTCCCCTATTCCTTGAATGTAAACTCTCAAATATTTTATTGATGAATTTGTAGCAAGTCATATTTGCAGTATACTTTAAACCATTCTGCTCTAAGATTGTCCTCTTTTGACTGAGGAATTAAATTCAGAAATAGTAAGTAAATTGTAAAAAGTCAATAGCTGAGTCAAATTTTCTGACTCCCAGTTCATCACAAAACACTATCATTTTATATTTGAATGTATATATGAATGGACATATCTTAATTGACTTCAAATGTAGCAATGAACTCATACTGAGAATAACCACCAAAAGGTTCATGGATACATTTATAAAAACACTCAAAATGTCTTGGTATGGTACATGGTTTTATTTTTTATTAAAAATTCCATATGTGAGGTGATATAACTATAAAATACCAATTTTGGTATAAGTCATCAAGTAACATAAAGCAGATGCTTTCATTTATTAATTTCAACTTTTGGTACAGAACGCTTCTGTAGAAATTTTTTTAAATTAAACAGATTCTCCTTTGAGGCTTTTTGGAATGTGTAAAGGAAAAAGTGCTTGAAAGATATGTTAGAATTTTCAGAATATAGGTTGTGAAGAAAAACAAGACTTTACGGTGGTATAACTTATTAGTCAAATAAATAAAATTCTGTATTTTAGAATTTTGTAATAGATATCATTTATTAATTACAATAGACATTATTTTAAAATATTATACAGTCAAAATTTGAATATATTTTCTGAATGTATATTCTGCATCTCCTATATGCTTGCTGTTTAGGTGTAACCTCACTTTCATCAGTCTTGTGAATTTTTATAAAACTAGTTTCATTCATTTTGCCCTAAATGATAGAATTTGGCATTTTTATGGCTCAACAATATTCTGTTCTATGTGCTTACCACATTTCCTTACCCATTTACTACTGATGAACACCTCAGTGAATTCTATATCTTAGCTACTGTGAACAGGGCTGCATAAAATTATTCACAAACTCCACATAAGGAAAAACATTCTTTCCCTTCTGGTTTTATCTACACTGTGTGAAAGTCAGTGTTCTAACTATGTGAATTCCACACAAAGGTGAAAGGAGTGTCTGAGACATAGTGAGTAATCAATAAATGTCCACCGAATGGCTTGGACTCCAAGAGAAACATGAGCGGCACTTCACAAATAATGTATTATACTGGATGATATTTTCTGAAGAATGAACAGAAAAGTTTATACTCCTTCATGGAGGTTATAAATTCAATTCTGCAATTTAAGAAATTAATGTGTTAGTATCTTCATTATTTCAAATCAGGCTAATGTAAACAACTGGGTTTCTTAGACTTAACAAAATATATTAAAATATCAAGAAAGCATTTTGGGTGTAATCTAATGATACTGAATGATAAGTATATCTAAATATTTATAACAAAGCATTTCAAACTATGAATTTGAACATATTTAAATAATAGTCAATCATTAAAAACTGCTCTTTAGTAAATTTTTACAATAAAATATAGCACAAAATCATAATCTTAAGTGTACATATTAATTTATTATGAACCAAGAACTTATAAACTAAGAATTATAGCCCAGATAGAGAAATCAACATATCAATATCCTATGAGCTCTCTTGTGCCTTTTATCCACCACTGTCTACTCCTCAGAGTAAATCTTCGTCCTTTTAAAATGCTTATATTAGTTTATTTGTGGGCTATAGATTAATTCAATCTTTCATATTTAGCTGCCTTATCTTAATATTATATTTGTGACAGTCATAACATCATTTCTTATAGATTTATTCCATCTTCATTTTATGCATCATTTTGTTGTCTACATAATGAGGAGAAAATTTATTATGCAGCTTTTGAATATTTGAGTTATTTCTTAGTTTTGGGACCATATCAATATTGTTACTCTGAATTCTTTGTATATACTTTTTATCTTCATATATTTCTCTAGGTTTTTTCACTCCTTTCTATGTATACAAAACACACACAACAGATATCTGTTTTGTTTATACAAAGGAAATTATCTAAAATATACACTATGCAATGGATCAATTTTAATAACCACTGCCAAAGAATTCTCCAAAGTAGACACATCAGCTGACACTGTTAAATCAATTGAAAGTTCTAATTGTTCCACATCCTTAACGATATGAAGTAATATAAATTTTTAAATTGTAACTATTCTGTTGGCTTTTTTGGTGCTATGTAATTATACAAGACAGTCTTTTTACCAGAAGAATCAACATATTTCAAACTCTCCTCAGGTGCAAGAGAAACTATTTACACACATTAAGTTAATCTTGTAGATTAGAGACTATTTGTTACTTCCAAAATTTGCTAACACATTTTTAAAGGAAATTCATTGTTTGTGAATAGATTTGTTTGTACCAGAGTTAAATTTCAAAACTATTTCCCAATTTAAAAAAAATATACAGCTATAAGTATCCTTAAGTCTTATAACTTATAGGTGGTACCCAAAATCAGAGATGGCTAGAGAAAAACAATTGAATTTAAGCAAGTCAGGAAAATAATGAGAGAGTGCATTTAAGTATCAAAAATCATCAGGAAGAAAATGGGGAAGAAAGGATTTATCTGAAGAAAAGACGATTAAATTACTGAGAAAAGAACACTAAGAAACTAAGTGTCAAATTCGCCAGATAGAATTTTGGCATCCAACAGTCAGATTAGCAATAAAAAGGATATTTAAAAATTTGAGTCTGAAGTACATTATCATAAAAAATACGTCATCTAAACATGAAGGCTGACATTTTGCCAAGTGCATTAATCATATTGGAGCTGAAGTTATTAGTCAAGAACTCTAGTGAGTTTTGAGCAAAGTATTCTTACCTGCTATTTAAAATAATCATAGGAACGTCAACATGGGTACATGCTTATTTTAAAATAAGCAATGATTTCAGGATGAAATATTATTTTTTTCAGATTAACAGAATTATATTTTTCCAGCACCTATTTTTATTATTCATTTTTTCTTTTTTATTTTAAAGAAAATAGTACAAAAAAAAGATCAATAGCAAAATACAGACAACACAAAGCAAGGACATTAAAAATGATACAGGGTTTCAAACAAAATGATAGAGATTAACTGTGGATGTTATCTTACATATTGTTATCTTCAATGAAGTTGCTCAGATTTCCAGATGTAACAATAGAGGATTCATCAAATCATTAAAGGGAAGAAGAAAATAATAATTTAAAAGAACGTTAGAGCCAGGGATTTAGATCAGTGGCATAAGTGCCTGCCTGAAAAGCACAAGGTCCTGAGCTCAATTCCTGGTATTGGAGAAAAAAAATAAAGAAAAATAAAAGAACATTAGAGACAATACATAGTGTCACTAGACAGGATTATAGGAATTCACCAATGGATATTACACTGCAAATTGTTGTCATCATATAAATTGCTCAGATTACCACATACAAACATGCAAAAGTGGTCAAAATATTTTAAAAACTTTTAAACATTAACTTTTTCCCTTAACAAACCATCAGACTCCAACAGTACACTTATGTCACAAATCCATAATATATAAAATGCCTTAGTACTTTCTTTTTCTTCTTTCCTTCATCCTAGTTGTTCCTTCCATTGAGCAATTTTATTCTTTATCAAGTGAATAATTAGATTAGAAGGTCTGACTTTGCAGAAAGCCAAACTGTTTGCAAAGCTCCATTTTAGTTATAAAGTGTTGTCCTTGAAAGAAGTTTTCTAATAACACAGATTGTGTCTCAGTCAGAGGAATGATACCAGTGAATGATTTTTAATAGGCAATAACAAAGTAAATACCAGCAGGTAAGAAAAGACTTTATTCCACTTTTACTAACATGTCCACTGGGGTGAACTAGAAATTCTTTTATAGCAAGATTTTAGCTTCAGAACATAGAACAAAACAGGATGATATGTTTCAAAAGGCTTCTACAGTATCTCCCAAGTCAGTTCTTAAAAGCCCCCAGAAGAAACTCAAGGAGAATGTTAAAGTTTAGAAGATTTACATCTATATTTTTATTTTAATCTTCTGACTATTAGCTTTGTGTAAAGGAAATTATTCCTCTAGAGAATTTTCATGGTCTGGAAATAAAAAAAAACTTAATATCTAAAGAACACAATGTCATTCATGGTCAATAGTCAGATTAACACACCACTTATACATACAAAATGAAAATTATCTTTCCTTAAATTTATCATAGTCTCCAATAGTAACATTGTATTTGAAGTTGTATCATATCTCTTGTATTTAGAAGTTAAATCATTTGGGAATTTTACAGTTATTGCTCTCTATGATTTTTGTTTTAAGTGGTAATGTTGGGTACAAACTCATGCTTATATACATAGTATATATAGAGTATGCATGTACACATTATGTGGTTATTTCACAAAATGATAAAAAGGGATGGCTAATTTAGGTATTAAAAATGAATGTTTTGTATTTCCCTTATGTACAGATAGTTATTGTTTGAACTGAGAATGACCAAAATGATCCAACAGAGGTATTTGCCTCGCTTATGTAAAAAAGTACTAAATAAGTAGTCCTGAGCTGTCTAGCTAGAAACAGATGTTCTTTGCATGTTATTTCTTCCTTTTATGTAGCCTTCCAACCTAGGTGTCTTGAAATGGCTTCTCTCCCTCTAGTTACTAAAATTCTGCCTAATGACAATAGGCAAAACCTAGAGGAAAGACAACAATTTGCCTTTAAAGTCACTTCTTAGAGTTTGCTCTCAGTGTCCAGTGACAGTCATTTCCTACAATTTGAATGTACTATTGTGTTCTGCAAAAGAGGCTACAAAGTAGGCTTTATCTACAATGAGTAGGTAAGTACAAATAAGTGAATATGCTATGATGATAGAGTAGCATGAAAGGAGAGTATCTTATTGAGTAACATTTTCAAGTTTATGCTATAACATACTATGTGTATTGCCGATATCTGGGTGCCTTTTCTTAGGATTTTCTTTCTCTATACATTTATATAAGTATGTATGTGATATAATGCCAGTATGAAACACACACACACACATATATATAAATTTTGTGTCTTAAAAATGAATTAATAAGAAATTTTTTCCAATATGAATGATTTCTAGTCAAAAATTAAAGGCAGTGAAAACTATTATTATGATAGTCCACATTAAATATTAATGGATAACAAGCTAGTATAATATCTAGGATACATAAATTATAAATGAAAATATTGTTCATATATATTTAGAAATATATTTAGAAGAATGATGTTTAAATTGAGATTTTTTTTGTATGCATACACTTGGGGCAAAGTAACATTATATATATTGTTTTTAAAAATATGACTACTTTTAATTCAGTGTTTTAAAAACAGTGACATTGAAATGTTACTCTTGAGTGTAACACAATTTCAGTGTTACTTTTCATGTTGATATCAGCTTCAGATAAAGATGTAACTTTTAAGAGTCATTGGGGTATTATAATGAGAGAGGCATAATTAAGTAAAGCTCTATAAAGACTTCTAAAGAAAACACTAAAGTAAGGAGATAGAAGAAGCTATTATTGCTGTTCAATATAAAGTTTGAGATCACAGTCAAATATTTTTCACAAAACTTTATATTCATGTGAATTTAAGGTCAAACATAGTTTCCAGGAAGGTGCGTAAAATATGTCAATATAAATGATCAAGATGAGGCATTTTGTACATAAATTATAGCACACCTTGAAACGTGTGTACTAAACTGATGTCAAACTTTCACTGTATCCACAGCACCGTTCTAGTGCCTTTCTCAGTTATGGAATGAAAGTCTGGGAGAATGTATTGGTCATAATAAAGGAAATATGAGAAGTTAAGTTTCAGTGAGAGCTAGTGGTCAAAGAAATTATTTGGCCTTTGACCCATGTGGTAAATCCAACAAAGAGCTTAAAGTTAGAAGTCTAGCAAGGTGGTACCCATTTATAATCCCAACACTCTGGAACCTGAAGTGGGGGCATTGTGAGTTTGAGGCCTAAACTACATAGCAAAACTGTGTTAACAACAGCAACAGCTACCATGACATAACAAACCAACAAACACAAAAACAAGATCTCAAATTTAAGCTTATCAAGCTATGCACTGTTTCACATATATAGGAAAATATAAACAATTAAAGAGACTATTTCTAATATAACCTTAAATCTATATATCATAACTAGTTATACCAGATATCTATATCATGTACACAGGCCTTATTTTGTATAAAGTAAATCTAATAATTATTAAGTTAAGGGTACATTATTTTATATATTATACTGAATTGATATTTAACATATTTGCCACTGGATAAATTTATACTAGACAATGGACAAGAGCTGCTTTAAGATAAATAACAATTTATTTCCAAATATTCAGTTACATTAGGGAAGACTAATAGCCTCAGCAAGGATCAGTTCAGAAATAAGAGTACAGCTACCTCTATTGTTTAAGGATTTTATTGCTCACCTGTGAGGATCCAATAGAAGAGAGAGGATAAATGTGGAAGTCTAGGATTCCAGAATGCTGTTAAGCTAACACTAGAATTCAAATTTTATAATTTCTACTATAATATTATCAGAGGCAGAGCAGATAAGGGTAATAGAGATACAGAGGAAAAAAAGAAAACAAAGCAAACTGAGATAATTGACTTTACTGTTACTGGAATAAAGTATCAGGCACCTGCAACTCACAAGAGAGATTTATTTGGAGTAACAGTTTCAGAGATTTCAATCCAAGATCGACTGATTTACGGGCGTGTTGGAATCAGGGTAGTGCTAGCTTATAGGAATGAGTTTGGAAGCATTTTTTTTTTCAATTGTATTAGAGTTTGATGTATATTGGTGTTATATATCCTCCTGAGGATCCTGCAGAAATCAGCAATGAATCCATCTGGACCCGGGCTTTTCTTAGTTGCTAAGTATTTCATTACTGACTCAATTTTATTGCCTGTTATTGAATTGTTCTGCATTTTTATATCTTTTTAGTTTAGTTTTGGTAATTCATATGTGTCAAAGAATTCATTTATTTGTTTAAGATTCTCCAGTTTTTTGAAGAAAAAAATGCATACTAGTTGTGAATGATCTGTATTTCAGCAGTGTTCGGTGTGGTTTTGCATTTTTATTTCTAATTGCATTGTATGGGCCTTTTGTTTTGGTAAGTTTGGCTAAGGGTTTGTCTATTTTGTTTATTTTATCAAAAAAGCAGATCTCTCAGTCATTGATTCTTTATGTTGTATTTTTTATAAGTACATGTTTTCGGTGCATGCTGAGTACAATCATCTTGTGAGTGAGTATATGTACATAATACAACTTGATTGTTTTCTTAACCTCCTTCCTTTTCCCTTCCCCCCTATACCTCCCTCCTCCATTTCATCTCTTCCCATTTTCATTTTACTGATATTATTAATCTTCATTGTTTATTGAATATAATGTTTTTGTTCATTTATAAGTTTCCTGTATATGGCACATCTTTATTCTACTTGTTTACCCTTCACTTTCCCATTAACCCCTTGCCTTTAGTCTATTCAACTACTTCTCATTTTCAAGAGATCCATCTCTGTCTCATTCTATCCATCCATTATCAATCACTTTGTTTGTACTTTGCCTTAGTCAAATGAGAAATATCATACTGTATTTAAGCTTGTGTGTCTGGTTTATTTTGCTCAACATTATATTTTTCAGATGGATCCATTTTCTTACAAACGTCTCAAATTTATCCATTTTATAGCCAAGTGGTATTCCATTCTGCATAAATACTGCATTTTCTTTATGTAGTCATCTATTGATGGTTACACAGGCTACTCCTATGATTTCACAATTATGAATGGTGCCACTATGAACATTAGTATGCGTGTATCACCATAGTATAGTGTCTTAAGCTTTCTGAAGAAGACACCTAGAGGGAGAATACCTAGGTTATATGGAATTTTTAATTTTACTTCTTGGACAAATCTCCGTAGTGATTTCCATTATAGTTGTGATAGTTTACAATGGCTAGTTTCAATTTCATTAATTTCTGCTCTGATCTTTCTGATATACATTCTTGTACTTGGTTTGGTTTCGGACTGTCCTTGTTTTTCTAGTTTTCTTGTGTGCATCATTATATATCATCCTGTAAATCTAATTATTTTTTACTGGTTTAATTGAACATTTTAATAAAGCAATCTTAAGGGAAAAAAGGTCAACATGTAAAGATAAAGATATGTAAAGATAACTTTGTACATGACTTCATACTTAACCTCAGAAGTTAATGCAATATCTTTAATATAGTAACAAAAATGCAGTTTCTGAATATCATTGCAAAACATTAACTTTATTATACATTTTGAACAACAAAATCATTTTGAGTCCGGAGTTGAACAAAGCATCACCAAGTGTGACATACATTTTAATTTAAATATAATTTATGCATTCGAGTACAATTGGTCCTGTAGAAAGTCGTTTTAAGAAATAAACTTCAGGATACATTGCTTCAAACCACTGTCTTTAGTCGATAGTTCCTGAATTCTCTGTTGGAGATATTATGGTCTGCAGTGGATTCCAGTTAATCAGCACATCTCAGTGGAAATTGAAATATGCCAATTAGAACAATGATTGTCTCATTTAAATACGTAATTGCTCTTATGAACTATCAGATACATAAGAAATGAGAATAGATGTTTGAGATGCAAAACATTGACCAAATTGTATATGTACATAATTAAGACAAATTAGAATGCAGATGTCTGGCATGATAAAACGCATTATCATCAAAACATATTCCCACTTTCTGTGTGCAGCAATTTAATGAGTATTATAATCCATCTGGTCAACACAAACCAACATATCCCTAACAACAGCAGTCAAAAATGAATTTCAATTCCACATTAATATTTCATACTAATATTATTTCAGATTTCCACCAAAGTTAAAAATTTAGATCTGCTGCTTTTTTTCATACTTAAATGTTCCTAATTAAGGTATCAATTATTAATAAATTTCTCATACTAAGAATAAAATAATGATTTTTAAAATTTCAAAAGGATTTTCATATATATAGGAGTACAAAGTAACAGGAGGTTTTTCCAGTAATACTAACATTATTGATTTGGATAAGTCCACTTTACTTACAAAAGATATCAAATAAGGATACCTATTGAGAGTATAACTGGTTATCCAGGCACTAGTAATAATTTACCAGGCATTTTTCCCATAAGTCACTATAAAATTAGTATTTATGTTTATGGAAATTGACATATTCTGAGAGTGTTTTATATATTCTAGAGAGTTTTACAAATATAACAGGCTAATATTTTGATGCTTCCAAATGAAATTAATTCAAAAAAATAAATAATTATATATCTGTGCTATTACTTAGAAATATGTGTACATGTATACATGTATATATGTGTATAGATTAGAAGAAAAATTTAATTTTCTACAATTACAGCCAAACTAGCAAAGACAGCCTAAGCAGTGAAAGTTTACTTACTGCTATTTATACTGTTCTTGCTGTTTATATATGCTATTTATACTATTTTTAAAAATTTAAATCTAGCAAAAAGCAAAAGAAACAATGGCTATCAATATGACTGAATGAAAGTTACTTTTCTGTGTTTACCTTTGTGTAAAAACCATTCTTCTTGTTTAAATACTTTCTTTGGCTTTTCAGTAGCATTTAGCAAATAATTACAATAAATTTTTAATTTTTGTGTGCTACAAAAATAATCACAAACTCTGAGTAGGTTTTATCAATGTTATTTTATATTTTGCAAAACGTTTTTGAACACCATAATAGATTCTATCATCAGAAGAAAAGTTTTATAATGTAAGATTAATTGAATAAATGATATGAAAATGCAATAATTTTAATACAAATTTTATGCTAAGAATGACTTTTTAACCAATTATAATTTCACATGAACTGATAACTGCCTTAGTGAGGAAGTTCTAAAATAGCTAGAAGGCTCTTGTCTCCCAGGGTATAGCTCTTGTCTCATTCTTGCACCTGAGTGCTAGTGAGATCTTGTGAAGATAACAGACTATTGCTCTCTTCATTAGGATATGCTATAAGCAAATAGTGATGGAATAGCCACTGTTGTGATCATACTATGTTCTAGAAGACTCTCTTGTAACTGATAAGAAGGGAAGAAGCCAGAACAAACCCTGTGGCACAGAATAAAGCAAATACCTGGGCTGTCAACTGCCTGTCACAGAGCCAAGGAGTAAAGAACTGAAGAAACATCTAGGAATGCAAGCAATCCCTATCCAACAGCTGGCACAATCACAAGAAACTCACTATGACAGCTGCAAGTAATTTAGTTCTGCACTGGAACCACAGTCCAGCCAGCTCTTAGATTTTTAGCTCTCTCCAGACAACCCCACCAACCTGTGCGTGAAGTCCATACTTAGAAAAGTGCTAAAATAATGTTATATTATTTTATGCCACTAATTTTATGGTGATGTTTTATGCAACAATTAGACAACAAACATATTAGATATGATAATTTTAAATCACTATCAAATAAAAAAACATAATTTTCATTTACTTGGATTATTATGGTTGTCATAACATCTACTTTTGTCTTGAGTTTTTGTTAGTTCTGTCTCATCTTAGTTTTTGTCATTTAGTGATGTCTTTCATTTGGGTTGTTTTAAGATAATAGTTATCTTTCTCATATGATAGTTAAAAGTTTTCACCAGTCTGTTTTAAAATTTTCTTTTTAACTTTGTCTATGGATAGTTTTATTGCCATGGTTTGGCATTCTGGTTTATTTTGTTTTGGTGCCTAGAAAACTCTCTCCATATGGAGTAATATTTGCACTGGTTTATTGTTAGGTCCTTGATATTTCATTTTTGAAAGTCACCCCGTACACATGAACCTGAAAGACACAGCTGATTATTCATAGAACTAGATTTAACATTATTCTTTATATTTTCACTCTTTATTCACTGTGCAAAAATAGTTTCTTTTATTACATACCAACTCCAGAAGTGCAATCCTCCTCACTCCACTTTTCCTTCTAAATCCCGACCCTGCGTTTCTTCAGACCCTTGCTTCATTATCTGAAAATTACCTCTGATTTCTGCTTCTTTTGAAATCTGGCTCTCATTTCATGACAGAATCCAAAACCACCTTCATGAAATAAATGTTGGTGAGTGTCTCACTTCCTAAGGCGCTCAGGGTTACGGGAGTGAAATGAATCACTTTCTTCTCCATGTGAAAATTTCCAGGGCACTGTTTGATGACTTTAATAAAATAACTCCCGATCCTTTGATTCTTACACTACTCTTTTTCATTCTTATTACCTGTTCCACATTCTTCCTCCTCTCCTGTGCTTAGCCTTGAAGAGATTTAGCTCCAGGATCCAACTCTTCATTCCCAACACTGCTTGTTACTATTGAGGTTCTTTGAACATCCATGTAAATGGCTCCTTCTCCAACCTAGGCCATTTTTTTTAAATGTTACCATAGCGAATGAATTTATTTTTCTACCTCATATAATTAAACATTTACTTTTATTCAAGAGAATGTTTGGGGCCAGGAATATAGCTCAAAGGCACAGCACCTGCGTGGCAAACATGAGGTTCTAAGTTTGATTCCTGGTACCCCTCTCCCCAAAAAAGGAGATGTTAACTGCAGAATTTAATTGCATAAAAATAATGACAAGTTTTAATCAAAATATCTTCAGTTTATGTACTCAGAATAATTGTTCTTCAACTTCATTAGCAGTAACAGTGCATCAGTCTGTCTAATTATATAAAGGTTCCTCCCTTTATTTTCCTCCTTACCCAACTTATATTGCAAGATTAATCACTTTAACACACATAAATGATGTTTCCTTTTTCTGTTGCTGTAAAAAAAAATGCTGCAGTCTTACAGGCTAGAAAAAAACACATTGCTTTCTATACAATGGCTGTGGATCAGGAGAAACTGAATGCTCTTTATCTGGAACCTGTACACAGACTATCACAAGACTGAGGCTAAAATACTAACAATTTTTCAAATCTCATCCAACCCTCAAAGTCCTCTTCCTGGCTAATGTGACAATTGGCCGAATTCATTTTCTTGTACCCAAAGAATTCATAATGTCTTGTCTCTCTAAGGCTTGCAGGGAAATACCTGTAACTTCAGGCAAGGCCCAACTTCTTTCATAGGCATCAAGAAGATTAGATTTACCCAACTCAATTTGCCTTTCAATCAGTCTCAAACTAGGTAGAGGTTCAGTCTCACCTAAAATATTTCTAACTTTTTACTGTGTGAAAAAAGCTAATCCCAGGTTCAGCAGAAGTGGAGATTTGGGGAACCATCTTTGAATTTTGTCTACTAGAATATCTTCATGAGGGCAGTATTTCTTATGTATTTTGTTTACTGTATCCTACAACATGGAATAGTACCTACCACATAATGGAAGCTTATTTGATATTTTAACATACTACTCAGCATAGATGTAATAATATGATTTTTTTTTAGTTATACATTAATTGTGAGGCTAAAATGATTGAAATTTAGAAATGGTTCTTAGGTTCTTTTACATATCCTCCAAATAAATAATGTAAATAAATTTCAGGGGACCTTAGCAATAAGTATGTTTTCAAAAATCACATAAAAGAAGAGAATAAATTTAAAATATGGAAGTTAGAACTGAGTAATTATTCCAGTAAGTGAATTGGGACATATCAAATGCATGAATTATCTGCTAATGAAAGACTTTTCATTATTCTCATCATGAGAATTTTCTTTAATCCTAAAGGGCTCTAGCCCAGTATTCTTTTTTCTCTGCATTCTTTTGCACAGTCTCCCCATCCTGCGCCTACAAGGTCACCAAGTTAATTGGCTGCTGAGTACTTAAAGTAGTTAATTTCATTTTATAAATTATCTGATTTTCAATTTTAAAGTTCTTTGGTCAAGGTTACAAGATTAACATAACCCCAAGTCAGGAGCATGTTTCTGGGTGTGGCAATACTTCACTAGTCAGTAGCTCAGTGAAACTACTGACATTGATGACAATTATTTTACAATTTAAATTTATTTTACAATTTAACTGCAATTCCTCAAAGTTGAGAGTATCTCATATATATATATATAAAATAGTTTTGTAACATTTTCCAAGTTGTTGTAACTGAAGAGTAAGTAATTTAGGGATGGCAAACACATATCTAATAAAAAAAAGTTTAATTTGGCTTTTCAGTACTTAATCGATGCTAGTAAATATGCAAAGTTTATGAGTCAGCTTTGGTTTGTTAAGTAAGACTTTCCAGATGTATCTTTTGAGAATAAGTTGTCCAGGGTACATCTTAATTATCTTCCTGTTTGTTTCTGGGACAAAATACCTGATTCCCACAGCTAAGAGGGAGAGAGGTTAATTTCCATTCATGATTTTATTCGATGGCTAGCCTGCTTCTGCCTTGAAGCAGGATGTCAGAAAAGCATGGTGGAGAAAAAAGTGTGCAACACAAGGAGGGTGACAAGCAGAAGAGAGGAGGTGAGGAGGAAACTGTGCCCTTCTAGGTCATCTAAGTTGTGTCCTAGTGACCCACCTCTTTCTTTAGACCAGACTCTACCTCCTAACAGTACATTTAGGTAACCTTTCAAAGGTTCATGAAAATTTGGGGGTGACATTCTAGATATAAACCAAAACAAAATATATTAACTAGTTTTAATTCTCACATAATTGTGCAAACCATGTTCTGTTTTACCTCCTGTTACCAGTTATAGTGACATGTCAACTTACTGCATTAAGAAATGCCCAGGCTATGGGTTTGACTGCGGTGGGGTGGGTCATGAGGTGTTAACTTGGTTACGACATCTGGTCCTTTGCCCATTCCTGTCTGGAGCTGCTCACCTGCTCCCTTTCCAGTCCAGTATGAGCTCAGCATCTTTGCTCCATCATGCTTTTCTTTCATGATGTTTCTGCTCGGAATCAGTCAACCATGAACTGAATCCCCTGAAACAATGGATCAGCTCAAAACCCTCCTCTTTTGAAGTTCTGAGAGTTAGTTCATTTGTCCAGCAAGAGTAAAGTTGACCGATATACATTCATTGTACAGGTCAGGTTCCATGATCATCAAAAATTGTCCAAGACTTAAGGTTATACTAGTTAGTATTAGAAATAGTAATATACCACTTACCATTAGGAATTAAAGCTATCTGACCTATATAACCTTTCCTCTCTTTTATTAATGGAGGTTGCAAACTCACACAGGTAGTGTTAAATTAATGAATCATAATGGATGAGTGAAAATAGAAGATGAAGAAATTGGTAGATCAAGAGCACATACTCAGTCAATGAGAAATACAAACTGTACGATCACTGTTGCCCTGCAGTATCATAAGCTCAAAACTGTAGGATTTCCCATTTTAAACCACATCATAGGCTTTAAAATGCACACATTTGTAAATGTTATAATTTATTTTTGACAGTTTTGTGGCAGATTACGAGCTCCAGGGCTTAAATTTTGCACTGTACCATATTCTTCCCATGAATTTAAATGAGTAGCTGACAATTTTTTTCTTCAAGCTTTCATTTTCCAAGCACCATTATTACTATCACTCATCAAATTATATCCTCTTCAGATCCTCCAGATGAGTGGTTTCCAAACAGAGTCCCACTCAGCTCTGGACTCTACAAAAGCAGTTAATGACTCAGTGTTGTACGGAATGAAAAGAGCACTGAATATGCAGGGTTGTTGACTTCCAGGTCTTAATTCAATCAGTGTTGTTTTGGAAAAATATGTACTGATTTCAAAATATTGTGTGGATGAAAATTTTGAAATTTATTGTCCAGTCATGTGATACTCAGAACTACCAAATTATAATGAAAGTATTGATATAAAATGAAATTAAATTATTAAAGGCCCTGGTCATTTTCAGTCTATTATTATCCATGCTAAGAATTGCCATATGAACCCAGTGCATTCAATGAGAAGCTTAGAAGTGTCTCTTCAGCTATGTTTCCTATCTCAGAATCTAACAGCATCAGAATCTCTAATATAGAGAGCTGCTTGATTCTATTTCATTGAGTAGATTTACCCACTGTGTGGAGATTTACCCAAGAGAATAGCCTGCTGACAGGTGTGTGACTTTTCTCCTGGTTAATCTTGCTTTGAATTGGAGTGTTTGGCCACGTGCTAAGTACTATTATCACAGCACTCATTGTCTTTACACAAACAGTTTGTATAACGTGTGCTTCACTGGGTCTTTTGGTGGTTCTCCATAAAAAATTCTACACACAAAACCTACAATATATGTGTTCTGGATAAAGGGATGCTAAGTGGCTACTACATCTACTCACATATGGAATACCCATGATATCAAAGTTAAATTTATATTCCATCTAACCCCACTTATAATTTTTTTAGTACATAGCCTCACTAGTAATAAACCTATCATCTCTTTGGCTTATCTCAGCAGATTTATTTAATTTTACTGAACAAATTTCCTGTGTCCAAAAAATACTTTATCACAAATTGTCATTTAGATTCTATCACGATATAAAAAATAGTGTTCAAACTTCTCTATCTATAGCTGCCTGTCCTTTAGCCATCACTCATACCCCAAGTGCTATATAAAAAATATCAAGTGGTCCTTGGGAAAATGTCTATACTACTACAACTCCATCAGTGTAAAATTGAAAACTAGCAACACCCCACCTTGTCTGACTATCACATTTTCTTATAGCAATCACTGCAGATACCTCTAGCCATAAAACACTGTTCCATTTCTAATACATCTTCTACCCTGCTCCTTTCCTACAGCAGGACTGCCACAAAACATCAATGCTCAGTCAGTACCTAGAAGATATTAAGAGTAGGGCACACAAAAACACAAAAGAGTACCTGACAAATTGTCAAGAGTTGCTTACTATATACTGATAGAAACTGAACCCTCAGAGATAAAAATCTGATTTCTAAATGCAACTTGAATTTCCACCTGACACATTCATACCATCTGCTTCTGGTGAAAATTGAAAGACTGCTTGCTAGGTCTGGTCAAAAATTGTTAAGTCAATCAAGCACAATGTGTTCTATCTTAAAATGCCTTGAAAACACAGTCTTTCTGTCTTCTATGACTCAATGCTGATCCTTATTCCTCTAGACCATGCATTCTATTTCTATGTCCCAAGCTCTCACATGAATAAACAATTAACCCTAAAACCTGAATAACAATTTCTTAACAAGATTGATTTGATGAATCAAAAATGCCCATCTATGCCCTCATTCCAAATTGTTTCCCATCTTCTACACATGTTATCAGCAGCACATGAGCTACCACCCGAACACAGGGTTTATGTGAGCAAAGTCTGGATTTATTCTGTGTGGGCGCAGACAGGCTGAGATCATGAATGATTTCAGCTGCTGGCCAGAGGAGAAGTTAAGTTTTTATATGGTTTAGGTATGAATTTATAATCACAAGAAATCTGGGTGAAATGTGTGGGGTCAAATTTTTCAGGATGTCAGTGCAGTTGTATAGGTAATATTGGAACTTCCAGTGCCAGGGAGATTGTATGTCATGTCCTAAATTTTCTTTATGGCCATCTGTTCTGTTTGCTGAGGGCAGCATGGCCCTTTAGTGGTTTTCTGTTGTTTGTGGAGGGTGGCATGTTTTCTGAGAGGGTCTCTCTGAGGTCAGGCATGTACTGTATTTTTAAACCATAATAGTATAAAACTTCTTAGGTCTATGACTATAAGATTAATCTACTCTCTAATCATTTAGACTTGTTTACATATGGTTACACTGGTATTGAAGGTTTAACTTTGGCAAAATTGATTCTTACTTTTTATTTTTATTTTTTGAGGTAGGGTCTTGCTGCATGAGCTCAGGCTGGCCTTGAGCTCACTATGTAGAACAGGATAGCCTTGAATTCATGGTAATCCTCCTGCCTCAGCCTTTCAAGTGTTGGAATTATAAGCATTTGTCAACAAGCCCACGTGATTCTAAATTTTATTATATATCTATTTTAGTTTTAAAAGAGAAAGATAGCTCTATTTTCTGAAACTTACTTTGGGGTAGCAAGAAAGGTGATATTGAAGGTACAGTATTTATAGACTTTAGAAAGAATAAATACAATATTTAGCACTATAACCTTGAGAAAATGCTATACCTTCAAAGATGTGTCCACTTAATAGTCAAATATAGGGTTGTATTTTTGATGTCTCTAGTAATGTAATATTTCATGTCCATATTCTGAGTTATTTTAACTAAATTGTATATTTTACTTCATGTAGCTGTCTGTCTTTTGATGTGCAGGAGTGCTGGAGGGAAGTACTTTGCTAACAATGGCATTATTTTATGATTGTCAAAGAAATTGAGAAAACAGCATTGATAAATGTTTTTGTATCGAAAGTAAAAATTTAGTTTGGATTTGATATTTAAGACATCAGATTAATTAGATGTAATCTCAGTATAGTCAGTGTACATGTTTTGCAGACAGAAACACTTACATCCAAAAAGCATAATAATTACTGCCTATTATAAATTCATTTGATATCATGAAAATATGAGGACTTTACCCATTGTTTCTCCACTGTTTCTAGCTACCTCTATACTTCTAGATGTTTCTGAAACAACTGACCACATGTGGAAATTCATAGATATCAGATGTAAAGACTAAAAACTTACTCAAACCTCCCAGGGTGTGAAAGCACCTCCATCCTCTCATTTTGTCAAGTTTTAGAAACTGATTAAGTTAAATAGTTCTCAGAGAGTTGCTTTTCCTAAATAATTAATGCAATGTTTTTCAAAGTATTTACCTCGAGGTTAGTCCTGCCCTAGAAGCTTAGAGATACCTATGTCTTATTGTGTAGATAAATGTTTAGAGGAGAAATCCATTAAGACTAATCAAACCGGAGGCACTGTGGCAGTACGTTAATTTAGTTCACCCTTGTCTGTTTCAAACCATATTTTACTTGACAAAGCATCTGGAAATAGAGATAAAACCATTGCAGCACTTCTACAAAATGGCATATATATACATATATACATATGTGTGTGTGTGTGTGTGTGTAAATACATATGGGTGTATAAATAATATACAAATATTGTGACATCAACTTTAAAATAATTATAATAAAATAAATTTAAAATAGTAGAACCTGTAAATAACTGTTAGAAACTTTTTTTTTTTTAATCTCATGTATGAAAGCATCTTTTGGAATCTGTTAAATGTACATTTCTTCCAAATGTGAAATGCAGATTTACCCAATTGCTTCATATGGTAAATGGCACCATTGTGTCATTGCTACCTAAAGACAAATTGTTTTACATAAGAGCTGGTCATTCTCTGCTGCCTCTGTTTGCATAGTAAATATTCAACATGAAAGTTAACATTTCTCAGTATGTTAAGTGAAAAGATATGTATGTAAATGATGTACTTATTTTAAATTGCTTACAAATGTCAAAAATATTAATGATAAACTGTTAAGGTTCACTGAGGCCAATTTTAATTACTGATTTTAGTTATGTATAACTATTTACAAACTCTAGTGTTTCAAAGTTCTTATTCTTTCTTGAAGATTTTCTTTGAAATAAAATGTAAAACATTCTATATCGCAGTTATGGGATTTTTAGATTTTCTACATTAAAAAACTAAGCTATAAAATTTTAATATTTTCCTCAGTTTAGTACTTTGGGGTTTTGCAAGGAGAACAATATAGTATAGGGTACTTAATTATAAGATTATCTTATAATAGTCACCCAAATAGGCATATACAAAAGGAGTACATGCAGCAAATCTGTATACACACTAAAGACCAAAGAATCCAGCTGAGGGCCTGGATATCAAAGTAATGTCCTGCATGAATCCAGCTGAAGACCTAGAGCCCATAAGAATGGCCCCCCATGAGTCTGGCTAGAGGCCAGGAGCCCACCACGGTGCCTCATGCAGGCCTGTTTCACAGATCTGAGCGGGAAGGCTCAAAGGTTAGTGGTAGGAGCTAGGAAATCTGTGCTAGTGGGATGAAGGATCTTTGCTAGTAGGCTGAGGGATCTGCACTGGAGCCGGGAAGGAGTGCTCAAAATAGGAATCAGAGCTCCCTTGAAAGATACCACAGCCATCCTAATGACAGTGAGATACTGAGATCCTCCAATGAAAACAACCGAGCTCCTATCAGGAAAGCCAGTGCCACGTGCTTCTCCAGGAGACTTAGCAGTGCACTTTCTTCCCCTCTGGAGCCAGGAAGCAATGCTCAAAGCGAGGAGTCGAGCCCCCCCCATAGTGAACCAAAGCCGTTTCCAGCAACACCAAAGTCCTGAGCTCCTTCCATGATAAGAAACTGAGTTCATCAAGAAAGTCAGTATGACAAGGTCCTCCAAGAGAACCAACAGCAGTCCCAGAAAAACCTAGGTGCGTCTTCCCACACCCAGCACTATGCTGGTTCACTTCAGCTGGCTGTTACAAGTTGACCACCAGCCATCAATCTACCACATTTGGTATCAGGAAATTTTACATTTAGTCATCATAAGGATTGTTTATTTCTTAGCTATTATTTTAACTCTGCCAACACGATTACAATAAAAAGAAAAGAGAATGTTGAAGTTACCTAAAAGGTAATACAATTTTATCATAAATGATCACTTTATTGTGTTGCCCCAAATTTTGCATCTGTTTTCCAAAAGGTATGAAAGAAGTGGAGAAATATTATTTATGATATTAACTATTTTTAGGCTTCATGAAACAGAGGCAAAAATCCAGAATTCTTATTTTTACCATAATGGTGAAGAGAAGTAATTTGACAGAAAAGGATGTATCATTGGTACTTGCCAAATGAGATTACCATAAAGAGACTGACTGGTAGGTCACCTTAGTCTCCAGTGATGAAGCTTATAGAATGACAAACTGAAACAGTGTGTATTCTAAATCTGTATCAGTATTTGAAAATGACTATATTTCAGGTTATCAATGGTGGTTGAACATTTATTTGGATTCAACAGATTCTCAACATTTTCCTAGTGGGTCTCCCACAGACTTCTATTGTGATGAGCTTTTTAGTCATATAATCTTTTAATTGATTCAAAATAGAGGAGTTATCTTATAAAAAAACAATATAGCACAAAACTTATGATGATCTCAATCTTTCACTTCATAATTTTTACATGTATCCAGTAAGAAACTTTGCAGTATTTTATTATTTTCATGTCAAAAACTATCTCTTGTATTAGTATGAGTTATTGCAAATTTCCTGAAAAATGGGGAAGATTATTGTTATGTTTACTCCTGAATAATAGTTATCACATATTATTTATTTGTTCAGCTAAATGCAAGACATTATTCAGAGCAACATGTAAGGGATAGGAGGTGGAAGAAAAATTAAAAAGTCCCTGTCTTCATGATCCACACAAATTCTTGTAGAAACAAATATTGAACAAAAACAAAAGATGTCTTTCAGCTGAAAGTAATTTGCATTATGAAAATAACACATACACAAAATAGAGAGAGTATCTGTGGGTGGTACTTTACAGATCTGAATGATTCTTACAGAAGTAAAGAGAGTTATATCTCTAGTTCCACACCACACAAAAGACTGCAGAAGAGCCATATACATAGGGTATTTTAGGAGCAACGAAGAACCATTGTGACTGGTATGGAGGCCTAAAGGCAAAAGAGAAAGGAAATGACTGCCAATGCTAAACCGTATCGTGGAGTTTCTGCAGACCTCAACATGGATGAGGTCTCATTCCTCAGAAGTTAGGCCTGCACCACACATTTTCTTTTTTACTGATTTTTAGATTAATTGCTTTAAATTTTTTTGTAATTCTTATTTTTATTGCTACATTTTTGTAGCACACAGTGATTATATTTCTCATAGGGAGCTGGTACATGTACATAACACATCATATTTCTGTTTTTAACCCCCATCTCTTGACCTTTGATAACTCCATCTATGGATAATCTCATCAGAGAACTCACTTTCTCCCTGTCATAGGCATTTTTGGTAAGCTGCTATTAACTGATTAAATCAATGAACCAATGAATATCTTTGGCCAGTGCATTCTGCAAACATGCTTCTGTAGGTCATGCATGAATGTTTGAAGCCACATGGACACTAAGAACTCAAGTATCCCCGTTATCTGTTAAAACAAAGACAAGGTGCTATGATTTGTGTCTAAATGTTCTGCCAAAGCCTCATGAGGTGGATTTTTAGAGTTTACAATTGATTCATGGTCCAATGCTGGGTGTACAGGTGGGAGTGCTATACCCGCCCTAGGGTGGGTAGCTTACATACAATATAAGGCAGGGAAAGAGTCTTGGTTTCTGCTGCTCACCCTTGTGCTCCTGCTGCTTCTGCTGTTTTCTTCCACCATCAACTGTTGCCCTCTGCCATGCACCACTATGCCTTGGAGCCAGTGGAGTATGAACTGAAACCTTCACAAAGTATGAGCTAAATAAACCTTTCCTTTCTTAATTTGGGGCATTAGGTATTTAGTCTCAGCAATGAGAGAAAAAGAACAAAGATAGAATTTGGTACCAGAGAAGAGGGATCATTGCTGTGGCTATACCTGACCATGTGGTTCAAGAACCTTTGGGAATGGCTTGTGGGAAGTGTTTGGAAAGGTTCAGAGATGTTGCCTGAAAGAATAGACCTAGAACATCTTAGGCACTTCTATATGGGGGATTCTTGTCAGAGCTCAAAAGATCAGAAGGCTGATCTGAAGGACCAGGTTTGGGAGGTTTCTAGTGGGAAGAAAGACTACACTGGCTGTTGGACTCCAGAAGATATGTGTTATAACTTGGGAGGAAGTTTGTCAGCATTTTGCTTGTGTCCAGAGACTTTGCCAAAGACTGAGATTAACTAATCCAGTAGAAGGAATTTCAAGGCCGTGAATATTGAGGTTGTGACATGACTATTATTAGGGGCTTTTATCCAGATTTATGATGTGAATCAACAGCAAAGAGCCCAACAAGATGATTTAAAACATTGTGAGTTCGGCCAGGAAAAAAGCTCCAGTAAGCTATGACCTGCAAAGGTAGAGCCAAAGAAACCTTGATTGCTAAGGAGGAGCAAGAGAATTGAAAAGATGGCTTGAGGGCATCAAAAGAAGAGAATTTGTTCCTCAGAACTGGATTCAGAGTGTCCAGTGATCCAGACACTTGACCCTACAGCTAAGAGAGAGGAAAGCCTGGCTACTGTTCCAGCAGGAAGCAGACCTTGGAATCATCCACATGGTGCTGATTTTAGGCATATGCAGAATGTAAGAGTTTTGAGGTTAAAAAGACCACTTAGCTCTCAGAGTGCCTGGGAGGCCAGACAGTCTGCATCTGAGAGGGCAATGTGTGAAGCTGTGAGAAACCAAATGTGCAGTGGAGACAGCCAAATTTCAAGAAGCCAGGAACATGGATCAACTAAGGAAAGTTGCAAGGAGGGAGCAAAGCAGCCTTAGGAGAGAAACCATGGGAGCTACAATTACCAGAAGTGCCACAGGGGCAGAGCCATATGGAATTCAAAATTTGCCACAGATTTCCTTAGGTGTTGCATATAGAACTACAGGACTTCATGTTTATCCTGCTGGATTTTGGATTTGCTTCAGTCCCAATGCTTTGCATCTAACTGCTTGTACCTTTAAAGAATGGTAATGTTTATCTTATGCATTGAATGTTGGCAGTGTTTAATTTTTCATTTGTGCCGGGGCTTACAGCTAATAGTTTACCTTAAATCTCAGAGGAGACTTGGAACTTATTTTCTTTTCTCTCCACTAGTGGTCTTGACTCCTGTTGTTGTTAATAAAACTTTAAGGTAATGTTAGATTGTTGCAATCATTTATTTTATATGCTTACTGCCATTATTTTGGAGTTACTGCTTAATCACTCAGAGGTCACCTTTATCCACCATGTCTGCTGGATGGATAATATCATTCATTAATTAGTGAGAAAGCCTCTGGAGCTGGAGGGGTAATGTTTTCATGAGGGGATGAGAGTAAGTACAGTTAGAGCATATGTGTTTTAAGGAAGCTTTTGACAATGAACAGATTTCAGTTCCCAGAGTATTAATAATCCCAGACTAAATTATAAATATAGAAACTAGAAAAATAACTAAACATTATTCTTCATATAATCAAATTACTAAATATTATATATGCAATAAAATAGATGAATTAGATACTTATGTATCTGACTTTAAGAATTTTCAGAGTATTGCTACTGGGATAAAGAAAGATGCAGTGTGATGTGATGATTTTGTAAGCATCAGTCACAGAAAGAAAAATACTACTTTGTGTATATGCTCTAATAAATATAGTGATACACACTGAAAAGACTGATAGTTTGGGGATTATACATGCAAACTTTAAAAAATGATTAAATGCTTTGTTACCTATTGCTGATATGGACAGAGAGGGAATGCTGGTGTGGAAACTTATTTGTAGATAAAAGAGAAAAGGGAGAGAGTGAGCAAAATGAATGAAGAACAGGACGATGATCTGTTAGATGATGTTGTGAAAAAGTATCCTATTTAAGACAAAAGATTTAGAGTCATCAAGTGTGGTTAGTTCTTGCACTCATTGTCTTTTAAAAAAATACAATGATTGAAAAAATAGCTAGACAGCCATGTCAAAGGAATGTAGAGGTAGAATTTTGTTTATTTTTTAAATCAGTGAAAGGAGAAAGATATTTAAATGCTAACTAATGTGTCAGGTGAAGTATAAATTTAGTGGACAGAAGATGAAAGTTGATGATTTTGTAATATTTTTGAGATGAGCAAAGTGAATGGACTTGAGGATAGAAATGGAAAAATCTACATACTGCAAGAAATTTTATTTCATCCACTTAAAAATTCTAAGTCAATAATTGGTTGATTTGTCAATTAAGTACATAATACTGTAGAGGTGAAAAGTATTATTATGTAACCATAGATAATTATAATGTATTTAGACTTGAACATCTCTGATATTAATTCCCATAAACATCTTAGAGATGACATTGAAGAGTTGAGAAACATGCAATAAGAAGCCATTTGATAAAGGAACAAATGTGGTTTGACTTTTTCTTTACGACTAGCTCACTGATCATTGTGTAAATGTTGCTATCCAAGTTGAAAGTAGGGGAAGGAGAAGTCATTTTGCAGTTGTTCGGGTTAAGAAGTCATTAAATGATCCCATTTATCTTGTTTACTGTTGTTTAATTTATGTCAATTAATTTGTCCAATATTTAAAAAATTAAGTAATTCAACATGGGTTTTCTAAGAGTCCAGTTGTGTTTCCAATTCTTCAACAATTGTTGCTTTTTAATAAAGTTCCCAATTTAAGTATAACGTGCAATTTGGGAAATCAGAATTTACTGTTCTTTTTTAATTCTTTTGTTTCTTCTTCTTTGGCAGCACTCAAACTAGACTTACAGGCACCCAAATTTACCCAAGAATTTGCTAGAATTTGAATCTCAACAGCAAAGAAAACATCTGTGTATTCTCCGTATTTACATATGTTGATTTTCATTTCCTTATGTAAGTATATTAATTCATTTTCACCTAAATATTACTATTTTGATGAATGATAGCATTGAAATTATTTGTAACAAAATAAAGGAATATTTTTTAAAGTAGTCTTATAAAATAAAGGTTTCTTTTGTGCATAATATTTATATTGCATTAACTATCATTTCATTTCACAATTAATCTAGTATTATTTATTATATCTATGTCTCTATAGATAACAATTTAAACATATAACAATCTCTGTGAGTCTATTCTAAATAAAATATTTAAAGCAACCTCTATAAAGAATTGAAGTGATGTTTTATAACATCACATATCACTGGGAAACTTTTGGAGTATGAAACTTTCTAATATGTAAATCTGACTGTGATATTTTCTTACTTACAGGTCTTTTTTTTTTTTTTTTTTTGGTTTTTTCTCTGGTACCGGGAACCAAACTCACGACCTTGCACTTGCCAGGCAGGCGCTTTTGCCGCTGAGCTAAATCCCCAGCCCCTTACTTACAAGTCTTAACTGGCTTCTCTTATTCATGGGGCTGTGACCAGCATTTATTGCTTTGGGTAGAGAGGTGGGAAACTATTCATCACTCAACCTTTGTCTAAATCTTTAAATAAGTCTAAGCTATTTTCAACCCTTTCCACTGAGCTCCAGCCAATCTAATGAATGTAGTTTACGCAACAGACTATGGTTCAATAATACCTTGTGTTAGCATATATAAATTATATTTTTTTGAACGCTCTGCCTGTGTTCTAACTGAGAAATCTGAATTTTTACCCAGATATGAAGAAAACTGTTTAAAATTTCTAGTCTACAAATGTATTACTAAAATTCTGGGAAGTTTCAGATTTCTGTGTCATCATTCACATTTTACATAACCTTAGAAATCATAACAACTATTAAATTCTCCACTCCTTGACTGGATTCCTGTAGGCAAGTCTCATTATATTTTATTCATTTTTAATATTTCTGTATTAAATGTAACACCCATTTAGTTGCAAGGAAAATGATTAATGGCTTTCTTTTCTTAAAAAATTATTAAACTATGTTGAATCATTCTCTATAAATACATCCTATAATCTCATCTACTTTGCTTCTGTAAATTAACTATAATGATTAAAAGTTAATAACAAAAAAGAAGTTACAAAATAGAAATATTTTGAAAAGATAGTTTTATTTGATTTATAATGCTTCATTAGCAAACCTATCTTTCTCTTCACTTAAATATGTGACTTTTTCTTCTTACCAAACTCTTGAAAAGTATATAAATCAGATTGTGTTCTGCTCACCTTTTGTCACATTACTTTTTCGTTAAATTCTGTTTCTAACTCTAAACTTATTTTAATGAAATAAAATATGAAAAGTAAATATTTCACTGCTTGTTTCTTTAAAGGGTAGGTAGTGAATAAAAAAGGAAAAAATATTTCACTGCTTGTTTCTTTAAAGGGTAGGTAGTGAATAAAAAAGGAAAGAATAAAAAAGGAAAGAATAAAGTCTTAATTTCCCCTTTATCTTTTTTCTGCCATTGTTTTCATGAACTTTTGTGATTTAAACATTTGAAAGTCAATGTTACATTCAATACTCCTGGAAAAACATCTAACTGGACTCTATTAATAGTCAACCAAGAAAATAGTAGCTCTACAATTTGGTACAGCCTTTAATCAGAAAAACAATCTAGTTTAATTTTATTTCATTTGGTAGGGAATCAGAATTTAAAACAATAGATAGAGCTATGATTAATGTCTGAATCAGAACACAGTAAAGAATTAAAGATTAAAAAATAACATTTTTAGACCAGGGATATAATTTTGTAGCATAAGTACCTGCCTGGCGAGCCGAAAGTCCTGAATTTGATTCCTAATATCTAAATAAATCAAATGAAATAAAATAAAATTGTTCTAGAAGGGAAGTGTACTACAGGGAGCTTGTAGGCAAACAGAAGTTAGTGATAGATACATGAAGGATAAGAATGAAGGAAATACCAAAAGGTCTTCCTAAAAACACATCTATTAATATGAGAGAAACATTGATGGATTTTAATACAAAGTTCAACGTTCTATAGTTAATGTCTCAAAATATGCCCCAAAATAGTAAGAAATGTGCATCTATGGAATTAAAGAACTATGGCAGCATAATCAAAAACAACAACGAAATGTCATGAGTCTTAGTAAATAGTTCATTTAAAAGTTCAAGAAAGAATTCTTTGAGGATCCAGGCAAAATGTGATTCTGAAAAATAATATAATTACGTGCCAGATAGTACAAATCAGGAAATTTTGAGAATGGAATGGAATGTTGGTTACAATTTGATGGAGAAAAACACGTGAACAGTACTATGATGAGTGAAGATGGTAACAGTCCAGTCTTAACGTAAGCAGACCAAGCATGGGGCTGTCCTTGAGATTTCCCTCAGGACTACCATCTCAGGTGTCTGCATCCCTGAAGAGTTTCAGGAAGGAAAAAGTGATCCAAGAATATTGGGCACTGCTCAATATTTTTAATATGTGAAGAAAAGATAAATTATTTTTAACTTTGAAGAATATAAAGGATATCCTTCTAATGAAATCTTTTAACAACATATCTCTAGACAATTATATTCAACTAAAATAACAATAGAAATACAGTAAGAAGAGGGCTACTACTATATATTAAATGGGTTTAATTCTACTAAAGTGACTGTGGAAATTGTACTTACCAACCAAAATGTAAATGATATACATTGAAGGTTATTACTTATAGAGCAATTTTGAAAGATAAGGGAAAGATACTAAGAAAAAGAGTCTTTGTTATTGGGACATAAAATTTGAATTGAAATAAATTAACAAGTAGACAAAATATATACATGTATTTAAAGATATGTTTCTAAATTAGTAAAAATTAAATTGTTAAAGTTAGGAGATAAATTCATAAATTGAATAGTAAATTTATTTGCTTAAATTAATTATTAATATTCTTATACCTATATAAAATGTATAATGTAATTACTGTAAAAATAATATAATTAAGATGAGAAGTGAAGGCAAAGAAGTTGGATAAGCACAGTTCTACTAAATATTAACAAAATCATTGCACATTAAAAAGTAAGACCCACATATTGCAAAGCTTAAAAGGAACATTCTCAAAATAATTCAACTGATTGTTTTTAAAATTATTAACAAATAAAAATATTTTAAACTAATAACATACAGGAGATTTTTGATGTGTGTATACATTATGAAATGGCTAAATCAAGCCATTTAAAGTATAAATTGCTTCACATACTTCACCCTCTTTTTAATGAGGACACAAAATCCATCCTTTTTACCAGTTTTCGGGTGTATAGTACTGTCCTTAACTATAGTCATCCTGATGTGCAACAGATCTCTCGAACTTACTCATTTAGTAGAAAGTTGATCTCCTTCAACCAACATCTCTCCAATCTTCCCACCCACACTCAGCTTCAGCAACTACCACTTTATCCCTTGTTTGTATGAGTTCAACTTTATTACATTACAAATATAGGTGAGATCGAGTGATATTTGTCTATGTCTGACTTGCTTATTACATTCATCCTAAGTGTTCATAGGAGAAGGCACACACACACAAAAATCAGAAACGATGGTGTTTGGGGAAAGGATGCAGATCTTCCAAAGTTCCCTCAACAGTTTGAGCTACTTGAAGAGAAAAATTAATAAAATAGTAATGCACTATGTCATAGATATGAAATAAATGCCTACATACAAATGGATCTATGAGTAAACAAACTACTGAATAAGTAAATATATGAAGGAAAATAGACAAATCTACAGGGCTTTCTTCATTTCTTGACCTTCACATGCTTCCTTCAACTTAGAATCCTTCCTATAAGTTCACATTTCTCATTGCATTAATACAATACAGCAGAGGACCTGGAATCTCGCTGCAGTGAGTGAAGATTACATAAGTAAAGATCCACTTGAATAGACTATTTAAAAACTCTGGCATCTTTTTACTCTCCTTTTATATAATGAATGCGGATATTTTCCTAAGTTCCACATGGTCATGTGACAAGGAATATTTTCTTTTCCATTAATTAAAAAGAAAATTCCCAAAACACATTTAATATCTGACAAGGTAAAGATGGAAGTATTCACTTTATTACAAGATGTGGCTGATTAGTTTTCAGTTCCATAAATTGTAATTTTTCTGCTTTTACTCAAATTAATTTAATACACAGTCATGTACTGCATAATGAATTTAACTCAGTGATGGATCATATGCATAATAGTAGTTCCATAAAATATTAATGGAGTTGAAAAATTCTTGTTGTCCAGTAACATCATAAAATTATAAAATTAAAACAAAACAATTAATTTTGTGTTTTGTTGGATGTTGGTGTAAATAAATACACCGCACTGTTAATAATATAAAAGTATAGCATGTCAAATCGTGTACTACACAAAATATTGACAGCAATAATAAATGACTACATTTAGTTATTCCATGATATATTTTCTCATTATTTTGGAATGTAATTCATTTTTTCTGCAACTCATTTTTCCTACACTTTCATGTTTTCAAATAATCTTCATAATATTATGTGTATGGGTACATTTGACTCGTTCACTTTACATGAGATATGCCTGACTTTTTCCTTCTAAGAATTGATCAACTGTATAATAAGCTAGTAAATGAGCATTTAGATTACGTATACTTTATTGTTATTCTATTTTTGTTGGTTAAAGAGAATTTTAAAAATAAAAACAATGCAGCATTTTAAAACAAGGGAATAGTTCAAAATGTAGCCCTATGTGTAAAACCAGAGATGTTCAAAACCACACTCACATATGATCAGAGTAAGCTCTGATTTCTCATGAATTATACTTCCCCTCAAATTTAATTTACTGATAAACATTGCTAGAAAAATTCAGAAAATAATTTAAAGTGCTTGCAATATAGGTAATTAAATATATTGTGTAACCACTAGGATTAATTTTGATAATGGTCATTTCATTTTTAGGATTCAACGTATGATTAATATCTCTGAATTTTCATAGCCTTAGAGTTAAATGCTCACTGGGAAATTATTTACCTTTCTCCCAAATAAGAAGGACTTGTTCCTTTCCATCTTTGCGGGTCTCTCTAATGCTTTCCACATTTTCAAATACTATCAATTAATCTGTGTTCAGGTCAAAGCTCATGCTTTTTTTCAAAAAATCATGTAAAATTATTCCAAACAAACTGTGAAATATATCCTTTTTTCCCATATAGCTTTTTCCTGTATAGCTGTTTTTCTAATCAAGATTAGCTCCTGATTATGTAAAAGACAAAAATACTATGATTCATATTGAAATATTTTTGAAATCCATGTTTATTTACAGCTGCTATTATTATTTTATTGTGTGAGTATATTATATTTTTGCCCAAAATACACAGTTTGGGATTATTTAATTTATTTCTAGTGATTTGTAATTTAAATATCTTAAAAATCATTTATGCATGCCACTATATGTTGCTGTTTTATATTTGGGATTAAATCCAGAAAAACATCTATTGAGTTGAGGTTTTAGTTCACAGATATTTTGTTATGTATACCTATTTGTTTCCTTCCTTTTCTACATTCCTCAGTCATTCTTTCTTTCCTGTGATTCTAGTTATTTATCTTTTTGTTTCCCAAAATAAACTCAAATAAAAATTAACAAAAAAGAAGCTACCAAAACAAGCTGCATAAATATATGCAATTAAGAAATATAGGGCAAATACAACATATGTGACTGTTTTACAAATCGTTTCATCAAGGTCATAAAGTTAATCAGTGGAAAGCCAGAATCTGTATCCTATTAACTGTGATCACAGAAACATTCCACAAAACTATTTTGTTTCTAGAATGAACAATTAGTTATCCTAATTTAAAGGCATATGATTGTGGTCAAAGGCTAACACAAAAATAATATTGCTAAAGACTAAGTGATCTTTTGTTCTCTGAATTTATTTACAAAGAGTTGCTCATCCAATTTGAAAATCTTTGCAATGTACATATTTAATTTTTGTTAAGATATTTATTTTTGTAGCACTTGGCAAGAATGGGTTTTAGGCTACAGATTATTCCTCAAGATGAAACAATCTAAAAAAATTATCCATTACTTTAAGAGTTTGTTTTAAGTTCATATTTCCAATTCCCACATAGTGGAACTGACTTAAGAATGTTTGTTTTTCTGATGAATAAAATAATAGACTTGTCACTAAGGGTGAGTGTTATATTTTATTTTTAAATTTTTGTCTAACAAGTCTTCATATTAAGAATAAGAGCAACAATGGAAAACATAACCATATAAAAAACTGTTTTAAATTATTCTTTCTTGCTATAAAACTATCTGCCATAATTTACCTTTTTAATAGAGCAATCATTTAAAAATTTAATTAGAATACTTAAAAGGCAATCAGCATTTCCTGTTTATTACAACAAAATCAGGTTCTCTGGGTAGTACTTTAATCAGAAAAGTCTGTTTATACTTCATAACATCTTATCATTGCCAAATTATCAAGCTGGTGTAAAGATTAATTATAATGGTACTGCTTTAATAAAGTGCAAATATTACCTCCCTCAGATTCACCAATTAATTCCTATATCTGTGTAAATTCATATGATGAGTTAAAAATTTTCAAATTCCTAAAGACTTAAATGTTTGTGTAATTGTTTCCTAACTGAAAATAATTGAAGTCAAAAAATATTTGCTTTATAGTGCCCATTTGTTTGGGGAAAGTTATACACATACATACTGTATTTTGATCATTTTCTGTCTGCTTTTGCCCTCTCCTTTCCTCTTTCTTAACCTCCTTTTTCCTGTTCTCTAGATTCCCTACCTAGTTTCGTATTTTAAGAGACTTAGCTTATTAGCAAAAATTATTTTTCTAGAGCTGGGCATGGTGGAGCACTCCTGTAATCCCAGCACTCAGGAGACTGGGGCAGGAGGATCACTGTGAGTTTCAGACCAACCTGGGCTACAAAATGAGCTCAAGGCCAGCCTGAACTGCATAGTGAGATGCTGTCTCAAAAAGACAAAAAAATTATTTTTCTATATTTTTGCCTTGATATTGTTCTTTCTATGTTTATCATACAATATATTGGTATCATTTTAGATTTTGTTGCTAGGAATTATATTTATGTTTATGTGTGTTTATATGCATGTGGATGTATATATGTGCAAATATATGAAACAAGTTATTTTTTTGTGTAATTCTGAAGATATCCTCAGGATATCTCTTCTCAATACCAAATTATACCCAAACCCTGACATATTTTCTATTAATCTCTTTTGGATTTTATTTCTAATATTAATATCATCATGACTCCTGAAGTTATTTATATAGAAAGAAGATACTTTTCAATTTTCCCTGCTGAATAGCTATTCAATTTTTCAAAATATTCCTGAAAAATGAATCATTTTCTTAGTACAGCAAAACTAAATTATCATAATTATTAAAGTATTGTTTTCTGTTCTATTTAGTCAGGCTATACTTACATAGCTTTCTTTAATGTATATGTACATTTACATATCAGCATTAGTCACTTTTCAATATTTCACTTTTTCAGAATTTTATGGATAGTTTAAGTTTTTGTCAAATTTAGCATCAGTTTGTCTAGTTACTAAAGAAATTACTCAATAAGCTGATTTTGTTGATATATTTATTAATACTGTAAAGTAATTACTTTTACAAAGTTGACATCTTTATGCTAACAATATGTACTTTTAAGTAAAATAAATTTTTTAATTGATTTAATTAAAATATGTCCATACTTGTATTTCAAACAATTTGTATAATTCTTGCATGTGTTCTTTTAATATGTAAATATTTTCTTGTTAGTATTATACCCAAGTAAGTTAAATAATTCCATATTTTCTTACTTTTTAATTTCTTTGGTTTTAAAAATTTAAAGTTTTTAATATGCACAGCTATAATCCTAAAGTTATATAGCATTTTGCCTATTAGCATTTATAATTCTTTCATTTCTGAAATAAGTTTGGTTAGGATATTCTTCTAATGATGTATGGGATTCTGATTATTAATAATTCATTTATAGCTTTTAAAACTGTTCACAGGCAATTTGGTCAGAGGTAACTTTTCATGAATTCCAAGTTGGAGTTCAATCTGTCAAAATTGCCATTTAATTATTCCTAAGAAGATCTAGCTCCAGTCGGTTCTGATCCCTGTAAACCGACTCAGAGTTTTCCACTCTAAGATTTCTCTAAGATTTCAAATAGGTGTTTTGTCATTTGCCCTCTAAGGTTTCTCTAAAATTTCAGATAGATGCTGTGCTATTTGCCCTACACACTCAGTTCTCCTAAGAGTCCAGGATTAAATGCTTATTTTCACTTGTGTAGTTTTATAACTGTATAAGAAGGGTAAAAAATTAAAACAATACTATTATACTTGTATCTTCTTAAAGTTTAGATAAATTTCAACTCACATTACTTAAAACATGTAAATACAGGGTGATACATTTCTGAAAGAGACACTGAGTAGGTGGAGAGAGTATTTTTTGAGAAACATGGGATGCTAGGTTTATCACTATTTTTATTTTCCCAGGAAAAGATAGGCATTAAGAAAGAGAAGAAAGTCACAAAACTGTATTTAAGCTTCACAAGGAGGTATGCTTTTATTAAAATAAACCATGAGTTTAAAAATCCATTCAGTAATGATATTTGAGTATTTATTATAATTCCAGAGTCTTTTTTGGCGGGGATGGTTACAGGAAAATATTTTCTTACTTCAATATATCACACAGTGAATAAGTAAAAGTCTTGTATTTTTTGTAAGTGTTAGGGATCATTTTCATTCCTATACTGTTAACAACTTATTTTTCTATAATTAAAACAAAATATTTCTCTTTCCAGATATTAAAGGAAGCTATTTTCCTGTATTTGAGGTAAGAGTTTGGAGAAAAATTACTCCTCAGGCACCCACCTCCTCTGTGGATACCTTGCAGTGAGAGCAACAAGTACTGTAGAGAGTGCATCTTCGATGCGGTGCTAAACTCTTACAGTTGTTGATAAAATCTTCATAGGTCTTTGCGGTCACTCTATGTAGGTCGAAAGACAATTATACTTCATTGCTTGAAGTGGACTTCTGTAATATCTTCTTAACTATATTTAGTCTGTGTGAAAGTATGTAATGATCCAGAAAATATTAAGTGCCCAAAGTAGGAATTAGAAAATTAGGGAAGAAATTGCTGTCACTAGCTGTCATTTATTTATTCACTAGTGGAAGCATAAATGAGTCAACAGTTTGTCACTGTAAAGAGACCTTAGGCAAACTGCTCATGAAGAGAATTTCACTATCTAATAGTTCTGGAGTTGAAGTGTCAAAGGCAGCCCTGCTGAGGGAATTGACAGTGAAAGGGTAATATCTTGTCAGGAGTGTGTGAGGAATCTCATATATTGAATAAGGAAGCAGTAAGACCTGGCTGGGCCAAGATCATGCTTTTATAACAAGTTATTGTGCCACTTACCAAGGGGACACCGGAACACTACTGTGATCTCTCCCAAGGGTTCACAAAGACCTCAGCACCTTCCACAGGGTTCCAATCCTTAAAGCCTCCTTCAGCTCCTACACTGATACACTGGGAGCCCATTTCCCAAAACAAGGAACCTTAGAAGACATATCACAGCCCAAACATAAAAAGAACATACCGTATTTTAGCCTATAGTATGAAGACTCTTCATTTCAATGAAACATGTACACATACCTCAGAAATCTTTAATATGCTAGTCCAAAGTTTTTTTGCACAGCATCTTTCAAAGAGCAGGAAAACAAGAAGGAAAGAAATTGCATTTTGTAACTCACACATAGAAAATCCAAAGCATGCCTTAAGTAAGAGGCAATGGTGATAATGCATGGGAAAAACCAAAACGCCAAAGAGGACAGATGTGTGGAGGAAGAACCTCCCCGAAATGAATGAAAAGTAGGAAATGAAATGAATGAAAAAATAAATAACATAACTTTATTATCATAGCACTTAGCTTAAGAAAAATCCAACGTTAAAAACGGAAGATAAATAGAAGTGGGTGACACAGGGTTTTGATATCTTAATTATAAAATTTTCATTAAATGAGCCCTTCTTTATAAGACTTAAAAACTTCCACATTGTTTCTTAAAATTATGAGTTATTTCACATATTTGAATTAAGAAATAACAATATGAGTGATGAAATATCTCATAACGTGACAATTTTCAGTGAAGAAACAAATCAATGTGTTACAAACTCAGGACGACATTGCTGTTTTCCTTATTAAAGAAGCAATGGTATAATTTAGAAAGTGACTTGCACTTTTTTCTAGATAGTGAACATGCAAAAGTTTATCTCAACTCATTATGGATTTATTCTTTGTTCGAATACATGGTTTGTTCAAGTATATCTGCTGCCAAAATGCAATAATCTATGAATTGTTTGTAACTTACTGAAATATCTAAAGTAATTGAAAATTGGAAAGTTTAAAGTTAACATGAAAAGCAGTACTGACAATTTTACCTTTAGATAGAACTCTATGAAAAAATAAATAACAAAACTTTATTATCATATATTGGAACTTTAAAATTAATTTTATCTGTAATGTTAGGAGAAAAAAAAAAGACATTTAAATTAAAAAGACTCTGTTATAATTATTTTGCTTTCTTAAATAAATTCACAATATAAAAATGCCATAATTTCAATTTTTTTGTTCCAAATAAATAAGTTTTACACTTGAGTTACATATTTCATAAAATAAGCAATTCTCTTGATTTTAATAGATTTTATGTTGAAAGTTAAGAAAATCTGTGTGAGTATATTGAATTTTTCAACTAGTATGTTTATGTTTTTTGATGAATTTATTATCACAAAATTACTTCCCATTTTTCTATTTCATAACTGGTGATTTTGATTTGTTTTTCTGCCATAATTAAATAAATTGATACATCATTCTTTGTTCTAAATAATAATACCCATATTTAAGGAAAGACATAGTTTTGTTTAGTGACAATGAATTTTGTACTTCAGTTTCTTCTGGTGTACTAAAGAAGAGTACTGTTTTTCTCTTCTTCACATCCTTAATAGCTAGAGCATTCTTCTGAAAAGAAACTACGTCACCCACCATCTGCTACTGAAGAAATAGCCCGATAGTATTTTATGCATTTATGCATAGGTGACTACATTGTTTGCCTTATCCATCATCTTCTTGGTCACAGCCGAATAGATTATAGAATGGATACAGACAATTAGGGACTGAGAGAAAGGAAATATATTTCCATAGAGTAGCACAAATTATTCAGGCTAAATCAAATTTTTATTGCAAATAAAGAGAATATGATAAATGATACACACAGAGAAAGCACATCACAAAGGTCATAGGTAATGTGAACCAAGACAAACAAAAATTCATGTCAAAAATGAACAGATATAGAAAGTGAAGTGAAAGAAAGACTAGGTTGTGTTTAGGGAGAACCACTGATAGGAAACCGCAGGAATCAAGATGGAAATCCAAGCCCTCCAGTTGTTCCTGCTCCTACATAGCATGTTGGAACTTGTGAATATTTGTTGGACCATTTTTATAGAAATTTAGAAATGCCTTAGAAATGTGGTTTAAGGATTCAAATGTCCTATATGATATCATAGTCTTAAAGGAACATTTAGGAGCATGAGTAGATTAGGAAAATGGAATATTATTTATAATTAATTAAGACAGAATTTAAGTAGTTACTGTCTTCTACATGCTTTACATTTTAAACACATATAAATGAATTCTCTAAATAACCACAATGATATTGGGAGGGGGAAGAAAACCAAAGTGTTTGTGTTATTGCTACTCATCTGGATTAAAAGCCAAAGTGGGTCTCAAAATTTAGTGTATATCTGATTTGAAGAGGCTTTTATGTGACAAAATGGCTGGGTGACAACCATGTTAGGTAGGCCAGAAGGAGGTAGGAGGATCACAAGTTTGAAATTAGCTTGGGCAATTTAGCGATTTAATGAGAACTTGTTTTAAATCTGAAAATTTTAAAAGGGCTGATGATGTAGCTTAGTGAGAAGATGCTATGATCTGTCTTCCTTACTGAAAGAAAAAATAAAACTGTAGGCCAAGAATGTTTTCATTTTATAAACCACATGAGTAGGTCATACACACTGGTAAACTGACTGAAAGTAGTCTCAGTAGTTTTTATTTATGACCTATACCAACAATAGACTATTAAAATGATTTGTTGATACCTGATTGTAGAAATAATATTTAATGTATAAATATGACAAATGTGTTTATTATATTCTTTTCATATTAATATTAACAATTTGAGATGTTGAATTGGTATGATGCATTATTCATCACCAGAATTCCTATAATTTTTTGGTTACACACTGCTCACTACCAAATAAGTGTTGGATATCTTAATGATTTTGGCAAAGAATTCTTTACACTTAGTTTGTGCATACAGACAAGAATCATGAAACTGTTTCAGATACTTAATCATCAAAAATCAAATAAAATCCAGTACTGTGCTTGCATTTTGATGATCATGTCAGTGATAGGCCATAGAATATCAGGTCCTGTCCTTAAAATATTAACTGTGGCAATGTCCATAAATGTCCTGAATTTTACATCTTCTTCAAGTCAATATTTTCTCAGTTACAAACATCAGCATATTTCTAAATTCCAGTACTTCCTTAACTTTAATCAATTAACTTCTCTATGTTACTAAATATAATTTATCATTTTCTTAATTTAAAAGACATTATTCTTTTCCTATTATTGTATTGGCTTTTATCTCAAATTATTAACCTATCAAATCCAATTATATTTTTGTTTTTACTTTGCTTCCTACTGTGGTAGAATGTCTTGTTTCTCAGTTTATTTCCTCTTTCAATTTAATTCGAATTAAGCTCTTAACTTTAAATTCATATATCCTTAACTCTGTCTGTTTCATCCTTTGTATCCAGTCTTTTGCTAAAATTACCTCTTCTAACTCTAGAATGTGGCTTACCTTCCCTCTTACTCACTTTGAATCTCATGATTCTAGACAAAATTTCTCAAACCAGATATTACGGTATGCTTAGTATCCTGTGTTCTGAGAAGAACAAAAGAAATTTAATAGATACATTTGAGAAATTCTGCTCTGAGTTGGAGTTATACTGTACGCTTTGGCTCATTGATGACTCTAAATTTGTCATGAAAAACACACTTAGAAATTTGTTTATTCCATATCTATCATTGTTTTTCTCCACACAAATATCTTACTCTAACAAAAAAAAGTAATCTATTGAAAAATGCCTGTTATGACATATCATTTGGGTAATGCTACTTCACAAACATCCGATAATATTCTTGTAAATTCATAGCAGGCTACAAGAAAAAATTTGTGGAATTCCTTACGTGCCAAATTCCCACAGAGACACGCCTTATCGTTTAAACAAGGGGAACAATTTGATAAAGTTAACAATTCGTCAAAATTGTTATGCCTTTCTATTCTAAAATATGCATCCCTATTCAGCAGAAAACAATGCCTTTGCTTGGCTCTCGGTAAAGCTGGGAACTCAAATCAGTGCGGGACTTCATTCCAGTGGAAGTCCCCTGTCAGCCCCACAGAGATATTCTCTGTCTCTGCGTCTTTGTTTATCTCTTTATCAGGGTTAGCTGGCCTGAGCCCAGAAAGATCTAAAGGATTCTGCCTGTGTTTTTAAATCAGCAATAACTGCATGTGAGATAAACCTCATGGGTTCTGTTCAAGGCTTTACTTGTAATTTTATTTATAAATATCATTGATATCTGAATTATATGTTTCAAATGACTTCACATTAATAAAAAGATACATTTACTTTATTTTATACTTTCCAATCTGTGGGAAATTATATATAACCCAGAAGCTATCTATCTAGCACCCTTAATTTTGTTAAATAAATAAATTCATGTAATCCTTCCAGGAAAGTTTAGTTATAGATTTCCTGAAAATGAGAAAAATGAAAAAAAACCTTAGAAAAATTTCAGTACAATGCCATGAATCTTTGGCTACAAATACAGGGTTTATGGAGAACTGTGGTTAATAACTTGGATTTGGAAAATTAGAAATTATTTTTTCTCAGTCTGTGGTTCCTATCATTTTCTAACTCTGTGATCTTGGGATTATCAGTCCAAGCTATTACAAAAAGGAGAATAGCATGAGTGTCCCGTAAACAACAGTAATTTAGTTTGCAAAGCTGGCAGCTGAGAAGTCCAAAAGTAAGAAGTCAACAAATTTAGTGTCCGAAGCAGGCTCATTTGCTGGTTCACAGAGTGCATCCTTGCTCTATAAATTCCAGTGTACAATTCAAAGAAATATGCTGAGGGTAAGAGCGGAAAGGCAGTTCTGTAAAACCTCCTTCAAATACAATTAAACTCATTCATGGAATCTCAGCTCTCATGACCTCATCTCCTCTCATAGATCCAGATCTTATAGCATAATGGTGGCTGGGTTTTCAATGACTTTAGGGCCCACAAATATTCATATCATCCCATCAGATGAGTTACTTATATTTTCTGTGATGCAGTTTCTCATCAATCAAATGTAAATTATAATAAGGCACTTCCTAGCATAGACATGACATTTAAGTGATATTATCTGTTCAACAAAGTATTCTAAAAATAGCATCTAGCACACAGTGAGCACTTAATAAATATTGCATTGTGATAGTGAAAGTTAATCAAGAAAAGGGTATGTTGCTAGAATTTAATAAGTAAGAAAATTTTAAGATAAGATGGAAACTAACTTTCATTTTCACATTTCATGTAATCCTTTCAGGAAAGTTTAGTTATAGATTTCCTGAACATCACTTGCCATCAATTAACTTGCAAACATTTTCCAAGTAAAGTTCTTAATTAAACTGACACTTCTGGGCTCAGAGTAAAAGTTACAGCCATCTGCTTTAGAAGTGCCACTAGCCAGATAAGAACTCAAAGAAAGAGGCTGTGCGGCAGTTGGCAATCTGCTTTAATTCAGTGGTGGGATTCAGAACGTCAGAATTTAAGGCTGTACTAGTTCATCCTTTAGTGGAAATTGCTATAGTACTGATGTGTCTTTTGATAGATCATAAATCTTTCATTTTAAACAAAATAAAATTAAAAAGTCAATTGTTATAGAGTGATCATCTCTTGTATAAAAATTAAAATAAATGCAATGCTATTTCTTCCTTCAAGAAACTATTTCTTTTAAGATAGATGGAGTACTCAAACTTAGAAAATGAGTGTTGTGTGAATAAATATACTGACTGGGGATTACAAAATTAGCAAATAGAAACAAACTTTAAGTGGTAGTGATCCTGTTTGCAGGATTCTATGGTATCTTTTTCCCTTTATAAGCAGGCTACATGATTTATCTCTTTAGCCTTTTCCTTCAGAGAAAATCATTATGTGTTACTTTGAAACTATTGTAATCTATATTCTGTATATTAAAGTTTCTTTTTTAAAAACACAAGGGTAAAATTAAAATATTATTATAGATTTGTATTGAGTGCGGTAAACAGGATTTTCACTGTGGTGTGCTTAAGAGAAATATCTTGAGATTGTGCAGACAAATCACAATGGAGTTCTCCATTGGCCAAAAAGTAAAAGAGATGTAGTTAGTCACTACATGACTAATCGCTGATCCAGGTACGTTGTGCGAACCTTGCACCAATCTCAGAATGCAGTAAGTTATCAACAAAATACAACATTTATGGTGGAGGAAATTTAAAGGTATGTAGCACAAATGACAAGATTTTCCTTGTGTTTATAGATTAGTTCTTTCAAATTTGAAAAAATATGTCATTGGATTAAAGTACTACAATGAATAGATATAAATATGAATCAGGAGATCAGAAAGTTTATTTTCTGCCAGGCATGTGAATACCCATAAAAATACATGATAGACACCTACATGATAGATAGATACACCTCTTAATACCTTATACCCCAAACATGGGTAAACATTGTAAATGTTATTCAGATTTTTAAATGGAGATCGGAGAACTTCAACTATTAAACTAATTCAGTAGGTCTTCAATATGATTAAAAGAGCTTTATAGGAATTTGCTGCTTAACTAAACCAGAGATTCAGATACAGGATTATTCAAGGCACGGAAAATAAGCTCAGGGATTGCAACAGTATTCCTGAACAATAAGCAGAGGAACCTATCTCTTGATGGAAAGATTTTCACTATAGCATCTGGTTACTTAAAATGACATTGGGTCCAAACCCTGACATAATCTGTCCCATGACAAGCAGTTTAGAATTACAGAGTCTCACGCTTGCCCCATATCTGTTTTACGGAATTAAAATCTGCATTTGAGTAAGACTTCCTGGTAATTCATTAGGGTCTGAAAAATACTGAAGTGAAAGCAGTGGTACTACATGTACCCTATTCATTTTGCTCTTAATTTAGAAAATCCAGTTCCTTATACAGTGATTTCTGTGATGAAATAATTCTGAACTGTCATGCATGTGTCAACTTATTTTTTGTTTGTTATTTTATAGCATCATATTTTATTTCCTAAACTTTAATATCTATTAGTATGAATAAATGAAAAATATTTAAGTAATGAATATTTATCTTCATAAAAAAAACTTAGAATAAAATAGTCTTTGCAATATTAGAACTCTCAACCAAAATTCTGAGACCTGTGTGGGCGGGGAGTAAACTACTTCTCCTTGTATGTTAACTTTTCATTTCATAAGTCAGTGTGTTCACTATGTGGTAAATGCCCACTGATTTTAAATTCATCAGGTTTCAATTAGAATTCATGTAGCATTCACATTTAGATCAGAAACATGGAAGGCTCAGTATTATTAGGAAGCAAAGGCCTAGAAACAGTAACTGGGTTTTCTGTTGGATTTTTTTTAGGCCATCAGCCACATATTCTGCTCACAGGAAGATTAACTTCCTAGAAATTCTATCTTTGACATAATACCATTAACTCCTGATAGTCATAAACACATTAAATAACAACCATCAATGCTGCTTTGACAGCTCTAAAGAATTTGTATGCAATTTTAATGATGGAGAACCTCACTCATCATAATTTCTGCATGTTGAATTGATCTTGGAAGAAAGGCTGATAATTTGATTGTTCTGTAATGTGATAGTGCATAATTTCAGAAAATCATTTCATGAAGAAACTAATGACATACAAATGAGTCTTTCCGCAAGATGTTAATAAAATTAGAAATAGTTTTCAATAATGAAAAAAAATAGTATAAAGTAAAATATCTGGAAGAGGTAGATGATTAAAGAATATTATAAGAGATCTTAGCCTGGGAAATAATATGAAAGAACCTATGTTGAAGAGCAGGAATTTATATTATTTCATTCCCTATTACATCAAGAAAGCCCTCTTTCCTATATTTGAACTTCTAAAACCTAAATGAGAATACAAATTTTAAGTATTTCAATTTATATTCAGTTTAGGATGTACTATTTATCATAAAATCTTTCCAAATAGAAATATTGTTCATATCTTATATGTAAAGAAAAAATGGTAAGAATATGCACCCACTTTACAGAGCATGCTTCTAAAGTGCCAAAACATATACTAATTGTAACCAGTTCAGTTGCACTGGAAACACTTTAAAAGGATAAAGAAGTTTTAATATGATTTATTAACAACAGAACACTATTTTTGCCTAATTAATATTGATTCTTTTCCTGTTACATGTTCCACTTCTTCTATCCAGTTCTGATTTACTGAAGCTTTATTGCCAACAGAGTGCTAGACTATAAACAACCCAGGTTTCTACTCTTCTGAAGTACTCATAGTAGTTCTCACACTTAAGGCAAACTTTAGAAAATGTCATATGAATATTTAAAAACGTGGTGAGAAATCAAACAAAGCGACAAACAACAGCAACCTTACCAACAAATTGTTGTGGGAATCATTAATATCTCTTATACTCATAAGGAAAATGGTGTTTACTGATATGTTACCTTAATTTTCCTCTGAGAATCATCAGATATGTATTTTTCTTTCTGATTTCTCAAAATTACCAGGTTATTTTGTGGACACTGACAAGCTGATTCTGAAGTGTACACAGGGAGGCAAAAGATCCGGAATAGCCAGCTCAATATTGAAGGAGAATTAGAGAGTTGGGAAATGAATATCCAGATTCAAGATATAGGATAAATCTCATCATCAAAACATTATGGTACTGGTGAAATAATGGAGAAATATATCAATGCAAAAGAAAAGATATTCCACACAAATGCAAATAAACATAGTCAAGTGATCTTTGACAAAGCATCAAGGGCAGTACAGTAGCACAAAGACAGCGTTTTCCACAAATCACTTGGGAACAACTGAATATCTACACACAGACAAAAGGGAAGAGGATACCCACATTTAACACTTTACAAAAACTAACTCAAAATGGATCATTCATCTATGTGTAAATGGCAAAGCAATGAAGCACCTAAAAATATTACAGGAGAAAACAAACAAACAGCAAATCTCGGGCATAAAGATACTTTTTACCACAATACCAAAGAAATATTACACTCCATGAGACAGCTATAAGATGGACTTCATAAAATTTTAGAAAAGGTAGAAAAACAAGAGACAAAAATCAAAACCAAACAAACAAAAAACAAATAGAAAACAAAACAAAAAAAAAAACCTGCTGTTCTTAGAAAGGCAAAAATCAAAAGAAGGAAAAAACAATCTACAGATACACAACGTACATTTATAAAAGTATACCTACTACTCCATGATAAGAAAATAAACATTCCAATTAAAGCAGTGGGCCAAAACCTTAGCAGATACCACCTCAAAGACAGATATATGTGATGTAAGTATATGGAAACATGCTCAATATCATATTTCATCTTAAAATTGCAAATTAGAAAAATAAATTACCACCATACACTACTTGAATTGCAGAAGTTCAAGGCACTGTCAATACTGCATGCTGGTGAGGTGTGCTACAGCAAACATTCTCACTCAGTGTTGAAAGCCATGTTGAGACACAAGAACAATGCGTCCACATTTCTTTCACTATGAAAACAGTGTAGAGCAGCTTATGTTGTTGAGAAACATTTGTGGTTGTATGTTAAAATAAGAAAATGAAATGTGTGAATAATCTAATTTATTATTGAAATTTATTTTTAAATTGCTGAATGATATCCTGATATAAGTAGTCATTCTTACATTTTCAGGCCTATTTTTTATTAATAACTATTTAAATCAGGGTCTATAATATTGAAATGATAATAGAGAAAGATACAAAGCAGTTTATAGCAAAAATAAAGATAGATGAATAAAAATACACATTGCCAAACTGGTGAGCATATGGTAGATAACAAATGAATTTGATGAACATACAGTGGCTGTAGACTCAGGATTCTTTTATCTTTTCATGTCCTCCATATCTGGTACCATTGTATGCAATCAATTTTTCTTACCCTTGTGCTTTATTTATGTAATTGTTTACCATTCTGTCTTCTCTGAGCATTTGTTAGATACTATATTATGTTTTTTTTAATTTTAAAGAGATTTAAAAATAATAAAAAAACATTAGAAATGATACAGAATTTTACTAACCAAGATGATAGGAATGTAACAACAGTTACTATATTGCACAGAGTTGTCTTCAAATTAGCTTGCTCATATTGCCAGATATAAGCATGTAAACTTGGTCAAAAAATTAAAAGGAAGAAAAAAATTATGCATTGACTGTTCCTTTCAATAGACCAGTAAAAATCAGCAGTACAATTATCCCAGCTATCCTGTGCATATACGTATATATTTTACCCCTGCTTCTTTCTTTCTGTTCTCCTTTCCCTAATCTTAGTTGTCCCTTCCCTTTGAGCAGTTTCTTTTCCTTTCACAGGATTGATTGTATGTTTTGGATTTTATTTACTATTTCAGGTCCTTACACTAGGGAGAAAATATGATGTTTCCACATGTGGGTCAGATGTATTTTACTTATGAGTATGGTCTCTAGTTGCATTCATTTACCTATAAAAGCCTTGAGTTTATCTTTCTTTATAGCTGAGTAATACACCATTGTGTAAAAATACCACATGTTCTTTATCCATTCCTCCGCTGATGGGCATTTGTGTTGTTTCTGAGAATTAGCTATGACAAGATACTGTATTTTGTTTCATCTGATTCATCTTTACATCTATCCTGACTAGTCAAATGTATAAAACTTAAAGTTAGTTCAACCAATACCTATAGAAGACATCACTTCAAAAAAAGGACCTGAGAAAGTTAAGAATATTGTGGAAGGACAATAGTTTGAGATCCATTTCTAAAAGACTGAGAGACGGCCTTTAGAAGCCCATATTGCCCTATAGGTGGAGATTGAGATGATATATGGGCTGAATAGCAAACAGAACTATTGCATTAAAGGTGAGGCTCAGGTGTGGATATCTAGGAATTAAACTGAAAACAATTTGCTCAGCCAACATGCATCATCATAAATTCAGAATGTGGGTTTTGGATTACATCCAACATTAAATCTCATGGCATTACTACATGTCAATAAGGAAACGAACATATTATATGACACAAAAAACAGTGTTTCTATTGTAAAATATCAGATGAATATTTTCTGGAAAAATAAGTTGAATTATATTCTAAGTAGAAATTGAGAGTGTCATGATTTGGTACATCTAATCCAAAATATAGTTATTTTCCTGGTTTTTATTTACTTCTTTATTTAAAAAATAGAGTTTCTTGATTAAATATCATACTTAGATTTTCTTATACAGCTAACTATCACTGTGTATAACTCCAGAACAGAAAACTAGCTAAAATAATTGCCAGTATTCTTTGTCTAACCCTGTAAATGTATTCTTGATAATTAACAACCTGTGAACAGCTGCATTGACCGATATCCAATATATAGCTAAAGGAAAATAATCATTTCTATGTTGTGGGTTTAATGGACTAAATGAAAGAAGATTTTTATTAATAGCTACACTTTTCATAAATTTTATGAGTTAATAGGGTTCAATTAATGTTGCCAAGTAGTGTGCTTATGAATATGTCCCTGGGGTTTTGGGAAGTTGAGAAGAATGTATAATGAATAGTTGAGCAGCTATACTTGTACCCTCATAATTAGAGAATGAGTAATTAATGTGCATCTGTGTTAGGCTCTTGGGTACTGTCAATGACCCTGCAGTGTGCAAAGAGGGGGAGACAGACAGAGAGAGAGAGAGGGAGACAGACAGAGAGAGAGGGAGACAGGGAGAGAGAGAGAAATCATGAGTTTTGCAAGGGAATACAGCTTTTCTCTTTTTCTTAAATTTTAGATCTACAGCTGTGTTTAATTAGAAGAAGAAATGAATTCCCATTAACACCATTAGGCAACATGCTATGATTGGTTAAAGCCTACATGGACTGTGAATTGCTCTAAAAAGCTTAAGAGGTCACAATGGAATTTTTTTAATCTCAGAAGGACTTCCTGAAAACTGAAATACAAATGCTGAATAACCTTTACCTAATAGCCTGTAGAAAAGCTTCTCTTTATCTGTAGCTCCTTTCTATGTATGATTTAAACAAAAGTCTACCAAATAAAAGTAAATTACCACACCCACAATTGGATTTTTTTCAACCATAGAGAGTGAGATGCAAGAAAATCACTTTTGTAATCTTCTTAGTATTCAAAAATGTCACACATATTAATGGCAATATAAAAGTTTACTAAAAGATAATAGTCAGGGATGTTACAGAAGACTGGCTGTGTTGATACTCAAGTTGCCAGAGAGATTCAAATTAAATTGCTTTTATCTCCTGAAACAGAATAACATTTCATATTACTTATGATAATAAAATGTATCCTTGGGGCAAGTAGCATGTCTGTACTTTTAAAATGAAATAGTCATGATTTAATTAGTATGCACGAACGTAGGCCTTAATTTTAAGAGAAAGATGACTCCCTTGAGTGTTCTTGTTCAACGGTCCCCTAAAATTGTGCTCTGAGAGAGAGCTATTGAGTAGCTGCATTTGTAATTAAACCATGTCTTTGCTCAAAGTTTTCATAATATTCTGTCAATTATTCCATTGAGATATTAACTTGAAGTGAGGTAACTCTCACATTCATATGTAATATGTTAGTAATATCTTTGTCCAAGAGGCTATGAAGTTGGAATTCAAGGGAAAATATTTAGTGTTGGACACCAAGAAAGAAATTTAATAAGGAGCTTAAAGGGTAGTAATTTCATTCACAGGAAGGTTCCATACTTGAATTTTGATGCTACCTTTTAAAGAGACACAGAATTATTTGTAATTTTTATTTAAAGTTGTAGTTCCTCCTTGATATGTTGTTTCCATTTCCTTGGAGGACATACCCTTTAGTGGATTTGTGGATCATATGATAGTTCTATTTTTAGTATTCTGGGAGGAATCTGCATATTGTATTCTTTAATGGCTGATCTAATTTGTATTCTCAACAATATCCAGATTCTGTCTTTCTCCATATCTTCACCAGCATTTGTGATTTTATGTATTTTTGGTGAAAGTCATTCTTACTGGACTGAAGTAGCATCTCATTGTAATTTTGATTTGCATTTTGCAAATATTTAATTGCATTGATCATTTGATATTTATGTTAACTATTTATATATCTTCCCCTCAGAAATTACTTTTGAGATCACTACCCCAATATAAATTATTTTCTGTATTGAAATGTTTGAGTTCCTTATATATGATAGCTATTAACCCCTTGTCAGATGTATAGGTTGCAAATATTTTCTCCCATTCTGTATGTTGGCTCTTGTTGATTGTAGCTTTGTTTTACAGATGTACTTTAGTTTATGGTTATATAAGGACTCTTCACAATGGTCAGAATATGGAATGAACATAAATGTCCATCAACAATGGATGGAGAAAGAAAATGTGGTACAAACACACATGGAATAATACACAGGCATATTAAAACCTGACAATCTGTGTACTTGATTTAAAGCTCACTAACTGCTTGACTTATGAGACAGCTTTCAATTTATGAGAGTTTAATTTATGGATTTTCCATTTTATAATGGTGCAAAAACACTGCATTCAGTAGAAACTTTGCCCAAATTTTTGCATTTTGATTTTCATAGGCTAGCACTAGTCAGTGAGATATACCATATGACATCTAAGCAGGAGGTTAATCCACTTGTACAGTGTACTGTGCTGTTAAACTATGATGTCTGGTAGATTAAATAAATTCATTTTCTATGTTTACTGACAATATTATCAACTTATAGCGAGTACTAGGGCATGACCATGAACTAAGTCAGGGATCATCTGTATCTCGATTTCCCTATCTCTGATGCACTTTCTATGAGTGAACTCAAACTCGTCTAATCAAACTTTCATATTTTCTCTGTCATGCTGTAAGATCCACAGACACAGGGATTTTTCCCTCACTTGTTTACTTTTAGATGTTTTGTGCTTAACAAATTGCCCAACACAGTGTTATGGTTTGTGTCCACATGTTCCTCCAAAACCTCATGCAGACATGGGGAGGCAGACTTTCTGGAGGTGGCTGAATCTAGAGTTTGTGATTGATCCATGGTCCACTACTGGGATTAAGGGTGTGAGTTCCACACCTGAGCTAGGGTGTGTAGCCTACATACAGTATAACAGACAGAAAGAGGCTTGTCGCTCACTTGCTGTTGCTTTTTTCTGCTGACGTGAACTGTTGCTCTTCTGCCGTGTGCCACTCTACCTTGGGGCCAGTCAATTGTGGACTGAAATTTACACAAACTATGACCTAAATAAATCTCCCCCCTTGAACTTTGGGTGTCAGGTATTTTGTTTCAGCAAGGACTAAATTAACTGAGACACACAGAGTGCTCAGTAAAATTTTTGGAATGAAAAATCATACGGAAATCTTAGCTACCTTACTATATTGAACATGTCCATCTTGAAGTGTCCCTAAAGGGTAAAACCTGCAGCCAACAAGCTTTTCCAATGCCTTCCAAGTCTTACTTACATCCATCCTTCTCTGCTCTTTCTACCAGTCTTCATGGTCTGGGACCCAGTATGTATGGGAATCAATACACAAATATACTATTGAAAAGAAAATCTTAGAGAAAGTATAGATGGATCCTTATCATCCTAATAAAGTAATCAATATTTACATTAGTAATGTACAAACATTTTTAATCGATGATAAATATCTATGGCTATCAAGGACAGTTAAATTATTTTTTGTGTATTGGTAAAAATGTAACAAATCTCAATTGTCACGCAGATGGCTTGATGAGATGTGAGATCAATTCATTTACAAATATAATCTGCACTGAGTCTTTCTAAAATGCTTTTTTATTACATAAATTTTCTACGGAAAACAGAAAGAGGCTACTTTAACACCAGTTAGCAATTATTCTTTGATTTAAGATATAAAATGCTAACAAAATTGAAATAAGCTATTAAATAACTCCCTCCAAATTCAACACACTTTACTGTTCTAACAAAATTAGAAGTTTTTGCTCATTTTGAGTCAATTAAAATGGGATCTTTGCAGCCACTGACTTGCAGTTCTGTGCTAATTTCTGTTGTGCCTATGGAAATCAGTTTCCCTCTTATTCCATTTTATTTTATTTTTAAATTACTACACAAAATAGAAAATGTACAAATTATAATCAAGTAATTGATTGAACTTGTTTAATATTATGGGATATGCAAGATAATGATAAAATTACTTTTCTAGTTGGCAGCATCTGAAATTTAAATAATGAAGGCCCATTGTATTATGAAATGGCAATTTTTTCATTTTTTTAACAAAATTTTCATGCAAGAAAATGATTTTGAAGCTATTAATCTTTTCATTGTAACAGCAAAATTTTTTAGTTCAAACAAAGTGATTCTTTTGTGATACATATAAAAGGGGTAAAAATACTGAACATTTCTTAGAATAAATTAATTTTGCAAAAGATATTCTATGGTTTTATTTTCAGTATGGTTTCAAGTGAACTGCCTCAGTATTACATGACGTATGAAATGATTTTCACTTTTAAAACTTTTAATTTTACATATTACTAAAGGACACATTTTGATTTTATGTTCATTAGAGAGAACATGTATTTCAAAAGACTAAGATTGGTCCACTTGCAAATCTATTTGATTTTAAGGTTTGATTTCTTTACATTTTAAATTAATACTTGAATATGTGGCCAAAAGTAATGCAGTCAGACTTAAATAACACAGATATACCTGATAGAGTCAAGAGGACATTAAGAAAGGCTAGACACAGAATTATCTTGTACTGTTTTCTAAGCAAAATATTCATGAATAAGTGAACAAGAATTTCAATTATATCAGGAATCCTGACTGAGTTTCATGTAACCTGCCATTAATCCATGCTATGCAAAATTCTATTAAATATTCTATTTCAAACAGTTAAGAACCATGCATTATCTTTCACCTCACTCTATTCCATTTACCTTCAACTTAGAGATTCCCTGCCACACTGTTACTCTTAAACTAGAAAGAAATCCATTTTCTGCATGATTTATATATCTCTTTACTGCCCCAATGAAGCTTTGCATTTCTTAGTGTTATAGCACTATATGGCCAGTTCAAAGTAGTACTGCCTTATTTAAAATAAACAAAGCTTATTTACATTGTGGAGAGAAAACAGCAATAGCAACTGTCTTTATAGTCCCTTCTCTCATCAACCTCTGCTGGCTCCACTGATTTTCCAATGCCCTTCTTCCCAACTTCCCAAATACCTAAACCGTAACTACTCTTGCCCTTTCCACTTCTTCTTTTACCTTACTCTCTCTCTCTTTTACCTTACTGGTAGTGTAGTATGTCTTCCAACACTTCCTGATTTAGCAAGGTATAGAGAAACAGTCTGACAGTGATTGAAAAGCAAGATCCTATTACTGGAGAGGACATGTGGCAAGGCTGCTGGCCCTTCTGAAATTTGAACAACGCTGATATTAACTTATTAGAATTGAAAGTAGTTAATCTAGTAAAATTTTCATTAAAGTACATTTATGTAGGTAACAGAATTTGAAGTATGCATTGAGTTTAATTACAATACAATCATCACAAATTTACAACACATCTAAAGCTTTGTGAGCCTATTGATCTTGCCTACAAATGATATTCTGCCTATTAAAAATTGGAAAACTTGTCAATCATTTAATCTTTTTCTCCCCAAGGATGATCATATTTATCATTTTTGTAATTATTAGCAAATAAAAACAAACAAACAAAAAAATCATTGAACCAGCACATCCATAATGTTCTCATTTAAATTGTAAAAATTTAGACTGGTAGAATTGCAGTTGCCAATAATCTAAGAAATATACATGCACACAAACACACAGGCACACACATAAATAGCCACCTCTCTCTTTCCTGTCACTTTTAGAATGTTAAAAAGTAAAACACAAATCTCACTTGCTATTATGTTACATTTTTTTAATTTAAGAATAATTGTATTCGATTTTAAATAATAATGATGTTATTTACATAATACTCCCTTTTAAAAAAACATTGTGCTGCTTTATGAACATTCACACATTAAGCTAAGAACTATATCTTTATTGCTCAGAGGAAATTAGATTTTGAAAGGTTAAATTGAATTTTCATGATTGCATGTCTCTTAAAGGTACAAAATGAGATAAACATTTTAATCTCTGCTTTTCTATAAACTGTACATTTTCCAAAACACACAGGCAAAATACTGAAGGATTTGTTTGAAGATCTGAACGCTCTGCTGTAGTGGGAGTGGTCTGAATTCCACAGAAGACTGAAGAATTCTATTTAGGGCAAACAGAGTTTATTGAAATTTAGGCCGGCCTTTATGCATCTCCCAACTAACAAGTCAGGAGGTGTTGGCAGCTGCTAGACTTGGTTCAGTTCTTAAATATGTTTTGGGTTTCCATGGTTACAAATTGGGATGTTACATTGGCTGGCTCAGGTGGCCATATGGTTTTCCTCTCACCCGTTGGGACTCCTGGGTTAGTTCTTAGTCACATGTCTAACCATGATAGATGTTTCTCCCATTATATTCTGTTTCCCTTTTTACAACCTATACATTCCTTTAGGGCTACAGTGTTTAACTAGGGCCAGGGAAGGGATGAAACAACCCAGGCAGCATCACAGATAGTTATCTAGGCCTGGGTGTTCCTTATCTCAGGGAGACATTCCTGGGCAAATTTGACTGCAGAGTTAGCTTTTACAGTTTCCCTGGGAAGTTTCTCAGGACACATTTTGAGGCTTGTACTAAGACTGAAATTATTCTATATTAAAAAATGATGTGCTAAGTGTTACTGTCCCCTACACTATCAGAATAGCCAAATGCAGTCATAAAAAGTCAAAATTACTTGAGCAGTTGTTTGATAGTACAATGAGGATACTATCCGTTTATTTTTGTCATTAACTCACTAGATCAATAAATAATTTTCAGAAGATACTATGCTTAATAGTTGAAAACCATAGGGAGAAAGTCTCTACTTTTATGGAACTTGATATTCTACTCAAGAGGATGGAAATAATCAAATTGTAAACCAATACTGCTATTAACTGTTGCTGAGTGCTATCAAGGAAATGAACCAGAGTGAAAAACTAGAGAATGACAATGGCTACCTCACTGTTTAGGTTAAATCTTATAGTTCTAGCTTCTGTAGTTTAGAGCTCAAAATATCACTTTCTCATATTTCAAATACATGTATAATTTTAACATCAAGAAAGTCCTTTCTGACAGGAAGGCATTTGAACAAGGATGTAGACAAACCCAAGTAATAAGCAAACAAGTTACCTAGAGGAAGACTGGATCAGGAATATGGAAAAAAATTAAAAGATAATGTGTTTAGTGGAGAGCATGACTTACTGTTATGAGTTCAACGAGATGCAATGATGAACACACAACAGTCAGCAAGACAGAGGCATGACATTTGAATTACAGTCAAAGCTTGAAGATTGTTTGAGTCAATATTGTTAAATGTTATTGACAGTGAAATGAGAGTGAAATTTATTATGAGAAACAATATTGAGTAATAATAAGCTAAATAGCTTATATTTTAACATAACCCCTTAGAGTGCACTGTTGGGGAAAGGACTGGGACATTGAGAGCAGGTGGACCAGGTAGATACATATTAAAATGGCAGAAAACTTACCGTAATTCAGACACAGAGGTTAATAATACTGCTGATGAGGAGGTCAGAACCTGAAATCCCAAAGGAGAGATGCAAGTATTTTTGACCAATTATATATATAGTTCAGTGAGATACAGACAACCCAAAGATGATATCAAACCTTTTGGACTGAACAGATACAAGAAAGTAAATGTTACTTACAGAAATAGAGCAAGATTATAAAAGAATACTCCAGAATTTTGTTTTACACAAAACAAATTTGTGAAATTTGGTAAACATGCAAGTACACTGCATGATTCTAGAATTCGCAAGAACATTGAATTTGGAAGTAAAAATATGTACCTGCATGAAGACGCTATATACAACCATAGAAATAAAACAAATCTTGTAGGAAGTAAGAAAAGACATCAGAATTATGAGAACTGGCATATTTATTACTTTGAAAGCAGAAAAGATAGGGAAAAATTCACACACACAGGAGTCAGAACAAGATAGTAGAGGAGAACTGAAGCAGAGAGAAATTTGGTAGCACTAATTGGAGAAGAAGAAGGAAATGAAGGAAGAGAAAAGGGAAAAGAGAGGTGGGGGACAACGAGGAAAGTATGACAAGAAGGGCAGAATAAATGCTTCTGATAGATGAAATATGAACATGACTGCTTTATTAACACGGAACTAACAGAATGCAAAATAAGCTATTAATAAAAAGATTCTGTCGATGGGAGGAGAAAAAAGACTTTTAGGAATGGGTTCCTACGAGAAAGGGAAAAATTAAGAAGAGATTGTACTTATACATAATTACTTAGGGAGTCTTCTGCAAATAGAGTAGGAAAATACTCCAGTCCAGTAACTGATAAGTTTGACAGTTGTGATGTGGTTGACGGGCAGGATTCTCGTATATGTGTGTGCTTCTGAGAATGCAGTAGGCGAGGTCAGCTGTTCATGTCTGTCACTGAGGACCACTGCAGGACTATAGTTCTTGGGTAGAAAAGCAGCAATGAAATCCACGGCACCACTTTGAATGTTAAGGGGATTGGGACGTTAGCTCAAACTAGAATTATTGCCACAGTGAAGAAAACGAAAAATGTGTACATATGAAGACTGGAAGATTTGTTTTTCGATGAAGTATGTGTATATTTGCTTTTATTTTTGTCTGATGTCAGTGAAATAATGTTAATTCTCTGTGAAAGTGAAACAAATTTTATCTACATTTTAAGGGCAAAAGAAAAAAATAAGATGACCTCTGAGACTAGGAGTGCGAATTGAGCAAGGCCAGGGAGTAGAATGGAAGGGCAGTTTTCCTCACTGTGCTGAGCACAGCTGGGCATGAACATATTTAACATTTTTCTTAAACTCATTTACCTCCTGGTTTCTTTTGTTACACTGTAAACGCTTCCAAAAATGCACCATTTAGTATATTCCTAGTAAGCATGTTTTATATAGGAACATATTAAAGAATGCTAAGTAGGGAACAAAAGAAGGTCTAGATTTTGATTCTAGCAGCAGTGGTAGGAAAAGACCAGACCAGAACTATGAATGTTAACAAGCTCAAATCATGCCCTCAGAGTTGTTATGAAACAGTGCAAAGTTCACTGGATGTTAATCTGTACAAAGTAAGAGATTCAATAGCTAACAACGTGACTACATGAGAATGTATATAGACAGTAGCAGGTCTAAAGAAGTCTAATCAGATTTAGGATGCAAGCAACATGAAAGATGATGGAAGCTGAGTTCACTGACTTGAAGAGGATTTTCATCTCAGTTTTGATTTATCTCAGTATTATTCCAAGAGAGTGAGTTTTCTTACAGCAGAAGAAAAAAGGTCATCTCCGTAAGAACACTCATTATCTGTTGTCCCATGAAATTGTTATCTGTTGTCCCATGAAATCCCACCTTTAAGTACACCTTCACTGATATTTACAGCAAGATCTCAGAGCACCCCAAGAACTACTGAAACACTTGCCATAATTAATGTAGATATTTAAATTTGTTCAAAATAATAAAACGTATGGACAGCTCAAGCATTAAAGATAAGAAATTTTGAGGAGGAATGTAAATTTTAGTTCATGAAGATTTTCTGGATTCTGTTAGGTATTTGGTAATAGTTTCCTGTGAGGTGCTGCTAAATACTATCCTGGCTACGAGTGAGAATTCTTTGGGGCTACAAATAAAGCTCCATGAGCACCATCAGCAGTTCCGGTAGTGGCCTTAGATGTGACTACTGGTCCTCTGGGGAACATTTTCCTTCATATCATTTATGCAAATAGCCATGCATCCCGCAGGATATACACCTTGATTGTGCTTTCTTTGAATCTGAAAAGCCTCAGAGAATCTGTTGCTCCGAGTCTGGTTTCCCAAAAAGCTGTGTAAAAAAGCTAAATGTCTATAAGTGCCCAGACTGACACCCTCTATGAGGTAAACTAGCCAGTGGGAGATGGAAGCAAATAGATAATTATTCATTTTTCTATTCTGGAAACACTATTCTAGGAAATAATAGGTTGTACTTGCAGACACCCTGGAAAACAGAACAATAAGGTTTACTTGGTAAAACCTCAAATCAGTACACTATTCTGCTTTTTGCTTCTGTTTACTTTTCGTCACCAGGACTTCACAATAAAGCATCTGTCAATAAATTCTTAGAATTTATTTTCTCTGCAGCTCAGTCTAAGAAAATGAGATTTCTTAGTACATGCATTTAAATAATTCTTAGGATAAAAATCTGTTCATTACAGTCTATTCAAGCCATATGAGAAATAAAAGCAAAACTTGAAGTTTTCTTTGACAAAAATAAATCACTTTTAGGAGTGCGAACTGTTCTTAAAAGTAAGTGTCAGAAATACTTCAAGGGATGAATTAACCTAAAAAAAGTGTTGTTATGAAAATGAGATACTTAATCCTCAAAAGAGGAAAAAAATCCAAAACAAGAAAAAGAAGGTGGTCATCTCATAATTTCTCTTTTTCCCCATGAATTGAGACACCAAAGTAAATATGTCAGTTGAACTCAAGCAGTCTGATTTGTTGCCCCAAATCTTTCATTCATTCATTCATCCATGTATATATTTCACTCAATGTATTTTGATGACTGTTACATGCCAAGAAGTGCTTGCAAAATACCAGTGAACAATAAAGAAAAGCGTTAACCCTCTTGGAGCAATTCTCTATGGTGTGGTTATGATATATGCACAATTAATAAGCAAAATAGACAGTATGTTGCCGAGTTATAAATTCTGTTGGAAGAAAAATGGAGGTGAGGAAGGTGGAACACAAGTACACATATTTTGGAATCAGGATGCACTCTTAAATAAAAAATTGAGACCTGAAGGTGTCTTAGTTACTTTTCTCTGATTGCTGAGATGAAATACCTGAAACCCAGAGTTAAAAGAGGAAATGTTTATTTAACTCACAGTTTGTGGAGGTTTCAGTCCCTAAAAGTCTGGCTCCAAGGCAGGGTTGCACATAGCAAAGAGGCAACAGTTTATGGTGATGGAAGACAGAAAAAGCAACAAGAGAGAAAAGACAAGGCTCTTTCTGTCGCTTATATTACATGTAGGATCCCCTCCTTAGGGCTGGTGTAGCACTTACAACCTTAATCCCAGCATTGGACCGTGGGTCAATCACAAAATTTAGATTCAGCTGTCCCCAAAATGCCCTCTCACCCAAACTCAGGAAGCTTTAGGGAGACATCTAGACACAACCCATAACAGAATGTATTCTGAAAAACTTAGAATGATAGCTATTAAGTTCACAAAATAATAAGATATATTATGTATACACCGTGCATGTAAATAGAAACTTTGAGGCCCAAAGTGAGGCATATTGCGTACATGTAATTTCAGCGCTCTGGGAGTCGGAGATAGAGAATCTCAAATTTTAGCCCAGTTTGGCCAACTTAGCAAATCCCTGTCTTAAAATAGTAAAATAAAAAGGGTAAATGGGGTATGTAGCTGAGGGAAAAGACGTTGGATCAAATAAGTACTTTGAAAGTGTTGCATTGTTAACAAAGAAAGAGCAAATGAGTAGTTTATTAATTGGTAGAGGAAAGAAATCTAGAAACTTTTTCAAAAGGGAGTATAAAATGATATAAGCACAAATATTTTTTTCAGTGAACCAATAGAAATTAGCAGTATAGCTATATTAACTATTTTATATGTACATATATATGTTTCCTTTTCTTTTCCTTTCGTTCTTTTCTCTTTACCGCATCCCAGCTTCTCTTTCCTTTTGAACAGTTTCTTCCCAGTTCCCAATATCTATTGTATATTTTGGCTCTTATTCACTCTTTTTTTTTTTTTTGGTTTTGTGATTTCTGGTCTTTCTATGTGTATGAGTGGTTTCTTTCGCTTATTTTTTTGTTTCGGTTTTTTTTGCCTTTTTGAAGCAGAGTAGTACTCCATTGCATAAAGATACCACATCTTTTTTATCCATTCCTTGGTTGATGGGCATTTGGGTTGTTCCCAAGATTTAGTTATGACAAATTGGGCTGCTATGAACATGGGTGCATGTATATCACTGTGGTATAATGCTTCCAATTCTTCTGGAAAAATACCCAGAAGGGAAATAGCTGGGTTGAACAGGACCTCAAATCTGAGTTTTTTGAGATATCTCCACACTGATTTCCTCAGTGGTTGTCACAGTCGCACTACCAACAGTGAAGCATTCCCTTTCCCTCACAGCCCCTCCAGCATGTGTTATTGGTTGATTTCTTGATGATACCCATTCTTTTTTAACTGAGATGGAATCTCAGTATTGTTTTAATTTGTATCTCTCATATGACCAATGATGTTGAACATTTTTTCATACATTTATTTGCTATCTTTATTTTTTCATTTGTGCATATTCATCTCAGATGCCCATTTTTGGATTATCTTTAAATTTGAGGGGTCTGATTTTTAAACATTCTTTATATGTTCTTAGTATAAGTCCTTTGTCTGAGGGATAGTTGGCTAAAATTTTTCCCACTCTGTGGATTGTCTTTTCACTTTGTTGGTGATTTCCTTTGCTGTTTGAAAGCATTTTTATAAGGTAAAATCCCAGTTGTTGATTCTTAAGAGTACTTCATCTGCAGTTTGGATTTTGTTCACAAAGTCTCTGCCTACACCTATGTCTTCAAGATTCCTACTTACTTTCTCTTCCAATAGATTTAGTGTATCCATTTTAATATTTAGATGTTGATCCATTTTGACTTTTGTTGAGTGCATAGTGATAGACATGGGTCTAGTTTTAGTCTTTGGCATGTGGAAAGCCAGTTTTTCCAGCACCACTGATTAAAGAGACTATCTTTCTTCCAATGAATGTGTTTGGTGACTTTGTCAAGTATAAGATGGCTAAGTGTATTTTTAGTTGTTTCTGCATCTTCTAATCTGTTTCACTGATCCTCAGGTCTGTGGCTTTCTTTTTGGCCAGTACCATGCTGATTTTATCACAGTAGCTTTGTATTATAATTTCAAGTCAGGAATTGTAAAGCCTTCTGCCCTGCCTTTGTTGCTGAGAATTGCTTTTGCTATAATAAGTCTCTTCTGGTTCCAAATGGATTTTATGTTGGGGATATAACTCAGCAGCACAAATGCATAACTAGCAAATACAAGGTCCTAAGCTTGATTTCCAGGACCAAAATAAAAAAAGAATCACAAATTTTGGTCAGGAATGTAGCTCAGCAGCACAACTCCCTGCCTGGCAAGCACAAAGTCCTGAGTTTGATTCCTGGTACACACACACAAAAAAACCCCTCCAGATCAGCAAGAATGTTTCTCTATTTCTGTGAAGTATGCTAATAATATTTTGCCTGGGATTGCATAAAATCTGTATAAAAATTTGGGGAGTATGGCCGTTTTCACAATGTTGGTTGTTTCTATCCTTGAGCAAGGAATATCTTTCCATTTTCTGATATTTCAATCTCATTTTTCAAAATACTGTAATTTTCAATGTATATATCTTTTAATTTCTTTGTTGAATTGATCCCAAAGTATTTCCTTTTTTTAGATGCTATTGTGAAGGATGTGGTTTGCCTTGCTTCTCCCTCAAGGAGTTTGTTGTTTGTGTACAGCTAATGTACACAATATTAATGAATGCTCAGGATTTTTGAGAGTTCATATTGTACCCAGGTAAACTAATGAATTTGCTATGAAATTGAGACCTGTTTTGATTTTCTTATTTGCTTTAATGGTTTGAGCAATCTTTCATTCTTACATCTGATAATCTGAGCAATGTAGTTGAGGATAGTGATATACAATGTAACAAGAATTGTTGATTTGTATTAATTTGTCTTGAGACCCTGTATCACTTTGAATGTTCTTGTTTTGATATGTTTATGTTCACGATACTGGTATGCTGCTACTGTTCTATTTTTTTTGTTTGTTTGTTTCTCATGTGCTACTCTCTTTAAAATAAAAAGAGAACTATTTTGGTAGAGTTTTTAAGGTCTTTTACAAAAAGTATCATTTCACCTGTGAATAATGATAATTTCACTTTTTCCTTTCTTATCCTTATTCCTTTTGTTTCTCTCTCTTCTGTAAGTGCTTTGGCCAATATTTTCAGAACTATATTGAATCTGAGTGTTGCTAGTGGATATCCTTGTCTTGTTCCTGATTTTAGACTGAAAACTTTCAGCTTTTGTCTATTTAGTGTGATGTTGGTTCTTGGTTTGCCTTAGAGGCCTTTTATCCGGTTGAGGTAAACACCATGTATTCTGATTTTCTGTAGCGTTTTTATCATGAGTGATTGTTGAACAGTGTCAAAAGCTTTTTCTGCATCTATTGAGATAATCTTATAATTTTTGTCTTTGGCTCTGTTGATATGGTGTATTACATTTATTGATTTGCATATGTTGAAACATCCCTGTGTTCCTGGGATGAATCTCTCTTGGTCATGGTGTGTAATCTTGAAGATTTGATGCATTCTGTTTGCTAGTATCTTATTATGGATTTTTACATCCATGTTCATGAGGGAAATTGGCCTACAGTTCTCTTTTTTGTTGGGTCTTTCTCTGGTTTTGGTATCAGGGTAATACTTGCCTCCAAGAATGAATTAGGGAGTATTACTTCACTTTCAATTTCATTAAATAGTTTGAGGAGTGTTGGCATTAAATCTTTAGTAAATTTCTTGTAAAATTCAACAGTGAATCCATCAACGCCTGAGCTTTTCTTTGTTGGTAAGTTTTTAATTACATTTTCAATCTCATCAACTGATATTGGGTTATTCAGAATTTTTATATCTTCTTCATTCAGCTTTGGTAATTTATATGTATCTAGAAATCTATTCATTTCTTCTGTGTTTACCATCCTATATCTTGTAATCTGAGCAATTACTTTGAAGATAACAACGAGAAATGTACTAACCATTGTTACTCTCCCTTATCTTGGTTTGAAATTATTTATCATTGTTTTTAGTGCTTTTTGTCTTTAGAATAAAATAAAATCTGTTTATTCTCTGAGGCATTTTATTAAAATGGTAATTTTTTAAAAAGTGAATATAGATGCCAGTAGATGAGTGGATGCAGTGCTTTAGGAAACCCAGACAGCCCACAAATTATCCTGACATCTCACACCTGTGCCCCGTTACACTCTTTTTCCCAAAGTGCAGGTAGCAGTTGTAATATCCTTGTAACTGATAGAAGGAGGCAAATATGATGGGATGTCACTTTCATAATTTCTTGGTGTGAGATATTAACAGCTTTACTAGCAAAATTTGTTAATTCCTTTCTTACTGGCTTTGTTGGCATAAGGCACCATAAAGAAGACCAGTTAGAAAAATGGAAGGTGGCTTTGGAGTGATAACCAGCAAGGAGGGATGACCCTCAATCTCCTAACTCAACTGAAAGCTGCCTACAACTATGTAAGCTTGGTATTCCATCTCTTTTCAGGAAAACCTCAGATGCCACATTGGCACTAACTGACACTGGGCTGACACCGGGGTTGCCTCCTCATGATCAACTAGCAAGCCAAGTGCTCTGATTCCTGATTTATAGGAACTGAGAGATAACACATATTTGTTATTTTAATTTAAAATATCTGTGGTAATTTGTTATCCAAGAAATTAACACAAAATCTTTGGCTGTTCTTCTAATTTCTTCAATTATTTTGTGGAACATAAAGGTCATAAGCTGCAAATAAGCAGAGCAAAGGTATGAGTGATGCTTGGAGAGAAAAGGAGATGTGAATGACTATCAGGTAAATAGCCCTTGGTTATTGCAGGTTGATCACAACCCACAATCTCCCAAATGAGTGGACGTTGAAAGCTTAAATAAATGAGATAATTGGTATGACTCCAGGGCTCTAGGAGGGTCCAACTCTATTATTAAATTCAAGATTCTCTGGGGTAAGACCCACTTTCTTAGGCTGCCATATTTATTAGGTTTTCAAATACAATGAGGGATAGGGAAGAAAATGCAGGAATCTGGGCAGGACTTGAGAAACACTTTAAGGAATTCTCCAAGTAATACTTATGTTAATTTAGTAGCACAATGTTAACTCCAAAAATGCTTTCATTGCAGGAGTGAGATGCCTGCAGCTGCAGCCTCCTTCTAGTTAATTGGAGTTGAAGCCAAAATTCCTCAGCTGTGGCCTTGCCTTGTCCTTTGAGGCCTCATAGTTTCACCCACCATACAAGCCTCAGGAGGGACCAGTGACTCATAAGAAAACATGGAAAGCCAATTGGCTAATATTAAATCCTGCTCAGAGCTTCTGCACAGTGGTCCCCATCAAATGACTCATCCGGAGAGTTTGAGAGAGATGCACCAAGACTGCAGCAAGTCTTTCTAGCAACAGAAAGAGTTCACTCGTGGGTTGGTCAGTCATTTGTAGGAAAGTGGAGCCACTTTGACTTCATAATGCTAAGTGACATAAATCAGACATGAAGTGTTAAATGTCACATCATTTCTCCTCCATGAGAAACCTAAAATATAAATAACTAAAGAACAAAATAAAAGATAGCAGGGAAATAAAGATTCTTGCTCATTGCTCTGAATCTAAGAACATTCGCTTCAGTTGTCATTTCTGTTCCAACCTCATTTTATGATGCTCAAATTTAAACTTGGAGTGATGAGCCAGAAATATATTAGGGAGGGTTCTAAGAGTATAAGGTAAGACACTGAGATTGTTTCTAATTAATGACAAGGTCTAGGTATGGGTCATGGATCGAGGAACAGAGAGATGTGGAAAAGAGAAATTGAAGGAACTGATAGGCAATTTTGTGAGGATGTTATCTATGTGAATTTTCAAGCACTTTAAAATAAAAAATACTAGCAAAGACCAAAAATAACTCAGAAAATAAACAAGGTTCAGGGCTTAGTAGGTGAAAGAAATATTGAGATATAAGGGAAGAGATCATATCATTTGGGATTCAAAGCTGGAGATGAGAGAAAGAATTACCTGAAAGGACAATATGGGATAAAGAAAATGTGTGGCACTTCTAGGTTCAATGACATGAAGATTGGGAAAGAAAAGACAGATAATATTTAAGGGAATTGTAGAGAAAGCAATTCCCTTTGGGGAAGATTTTTCAAATCAGTTAAAATATGAAAGCATGGGGCAGCAGTAGTGTAGTATTTAATATACAGTAGATGCTGCTGCAGGGTATATGCAGAATTTCAGAGAGCCTTGTCAACATCACTGAGCCAAAGAATATTGATAAATTTATTTGCTCGTTTGTCTTAATAATTTCTATCTAGGATATCACAAGAGTGGAGTAAGGTTAAATCTGATTGGTAAGAAAGCAGTTACTAATAATGATATGAATGTGATATTTTCAAAAGTACCAGTCTTTTTTATGTTTTAAGCAATATTCCTGCTTTTGTCTGTGTTCAGATATTACTTAGGAGGCTATTTAACTTTCATCTTTATCCATCAGCTTACAGAGTGTTCTTGTCTGATGTTTCTGTGAAATGAGTTATGCTGAACTGAACATTATGCCTTATTTGTGAGCTAAAGTACATTTCCTGTCTATCAGTGGGTGCATTTCTCTCTGCCAGCTATGAAAATAGGTTTTAAAAATGGCAAAGAGAATGATAATAGAGTTTAATGTATGTACACAGTCTTGCAGAAATTGGAGCATAAGGGATGTGGAGTAAGGTCAAAGTCTAAAGATTATTGAGATAACTGATATGACTAGAAATAATTAGGAATGATTAAGTACACTGTGGTGCAATAATTCATTCAAGAGAATATTTTAACTCTTTTATTACGATAATATTGAAAATAACACTCATGGTTTTAGTAACTGCATTTATTTAACAATTATTGTCAGATGCTTTACATATATATATATATATATATATATATAAATGCAGCAAATTTAAAAAAAAATATTAGCAGAATATTTCATTATTTGAGCAGCATAACCTGAGGTTATTTTGATTTCCTTCCTAATATTGCCATAGTGTTCCTTCTGTAATTAATAATAGCATTGTACTTATCTGTCATTATTCATTATAATGGAAATTTTAAAGAAGTGTTCAATCCTGTGATTGTGTGGTCAAAATAGTTTAAGCTATTGATACTCTTCATAATGTAAATATGATTACATTAAAGTCTTAGAAAGTCATTCTCAAAATTACTGCCACTATAAATTGATAGGTTTTTCCAGCATAGAGAGAAGTAAAACAGAATAAAATGCCTTTATTGTGGATGTGGAAAGGCCACAGGAAAGAAAAAAACTTGGCCTCCTCTGATCTTTCGTGGGGTCCAAGGTTAAATAGCCCCAGGCTGGAGGCGGGATTTAGGAGGCGCACCACCTGACATGGCAGACCAGGACTGAGTGGGAGCATAGAAAGAAGGAACAAGATATTACAAAAAGGGAAGCGGGAAGTTGTAATTTGACTCAGCGGAAGAACGGTGGGGCTTAGCACATGGCCTTTAGTGGCCAGCACCATATTGGCTGGATGCCATAGTCACTCAGTACCATACCACATGACCTCCAGCGCCATATTGGCTGGGTGCCGTAGCAAAATTCCTCAGCAGGAATTAGAGCAGGGCAAGAAACCAATCATAAATCATTTCACATTAAATCAGAGAGATAAATTTCTGAAAGATATTCTTAAATATTTATTTATATTTAAAACTAAAGCCTGATGTATTATTTTGTTTGCCAGATATATTAATTTGAAGATGTGAAATATGCTCACATACATTTTTTAGTGCCATTTATTACTCATTAGAAAATTGAAGCCTAACCTTTCAATCATCATTTCTCCACTTTTGTTTTTAAAAAACAAAAACAAACAAATAAAACCCCCATACATGTATATTTAACAAGAAGATATCATATTATAGTATGTTATCATTATATTTTAATTGAGAATATTAATGTATTTTGTTTTTATGACCCTGAGGTACAGCAAATGAAATGAAGTAATTGGACAAAGAAGTAGATGCACATATATGTGAATCTACATTAATTGTGATAATTATTAGAATGATTAATATGTACCTGGGAGCTTATTATCCTTTTCAATCTACTTTTGTATACACTTGAGATTTTTCCATTCTTAAAATAAAGAAAAATAATACACTAAGTAATTATGTACAAATAAATCAACAAGAGCAACAATCCAGAGAAATCAGGAAGGGAGCTTTTTAAACAAAATCTTTTAATTCACAGATGTTTGTGTTTTTACAGATCAACACCTTATAATGTCTTGGTGAGTTTCATTACTTTGTTTGTCTTGCCATATTTCATGTAAATATTCTCTCTTTATAATTAATTTATAAATGAGAATTAACACTAATCATGTAATTATTCCACAGTAAAAGTTGACAAATATTTGAATGTCAATATTAAAATATTCCAAAGAAGGTAATCTGAAGCAGAAGTCATTAATTAAACAGCTGCTTTACTTTTAGAAAAAAATGAATATGGATTATGCATGGTGGTCCCTCACTAATTAACATTCTTATACATTTAACCTGGTTTTTATAGAAACTCAGTCAATGTTTGTAGAAGGCTTTTTGGATGAAAACAAATGCCATGGATAGACACAGTAAATGAACAAACTGTTAACTGAAGAGCAATTAAATATAATCAAAAGAACTTTCAGTTGATATTCAGGTATATCAATATCATTTTATCTGAATAATATTTGTGAATAATGTGTTTAATCAGAAATTCTTCACACCCCTCAATGGAGAATCATGTTGTCTTCAGATATTTGAAGATTTATATTTCAAAATTTAAAGTAGACATATAGTTTTTCGTTTAGGTAACATATGAAAGATATTTATATAAGATATATGGAAATATATTACCCCATGACAATAAGAAATTAAATATTTACAGATATCTAGGAATAGATATACTTCTTAGTTAGTGTATTCTTATTTATTTAAGTTATTTAAAATGTTATTGTTGCCAAACATACTGGACAGATCATTTATGCATCTATTGTGAAACCAAATAAAGACAATCTAGATTTAGTAGAACTGTATGATACCATATGTGAAATTATTATAGTGGAAATTTTGAGTCATAAGTGTGTATTTTTAAGTCCATAAATGACTTAATATTATTTTGTCTTGGATTTGAGTGCTGTTTATAATATATATTGTCCTCAAAAATCAATGTGAAAAAAACCACTGTATGAATTGGAAGCACGTTTAACAAATTTTCTCCCAAATATCCAAAAAGGATATTTATGTTTGGAATTTAATACAATTTAAAAACAGGTAGAAAACTTCTGAACTCTCACAGACTTCTTAAGTTACCACATGAAATCCAGGTTGCTTAACTCAGACTCTCAACAGGCTGAGTAATTTGGAGTTTACACATGTGCACAGTTTATCATTTTCTCTTCTTTTTGTTTGTTTTGATCTTAAATGGCTTTCAATCTTCGTTTTTATTGTATTTTAAAGAGAGTAGTATATGAAAAACAAACAAACAAAAAAGTAGAACTGTAGTAGCATACCAGTATCACGAACATAAACAAATCAAAGCAAAAACATTCAAAGTGATACAGGGTCTCAAGACAAATTAATACAAATAGTTGTTACATTGCATATCGCTATCCTCAACTACATTGCTCAGATTACCAGATGTAAGAATGAAAGATTGCTCAAACCATTAAAGAGAATAAGAAAATAATTCTTCAACAAAACCTTAGAGATAATACAGTTTCACTACACAAGATGGTAGGAGGTAAAACTCAAAATGTATCATTCTCTTGTATTCTATTTTTTAAACACAGTTTATTGTATAACTAATCTATCATGCAATTCAGAATGTAATTAAATGATTTTCAGTGCTTACAATGTTAGTAAATTTTAGAACAATTTCCACCTCTTGGAAAGAAAATCTGTATTTGAATCATTTCTTCAGTTACTTCCAAGTTTAAATTTTGAAAAATCATTACTGTTGCTGTTGATTCTTTAAAATTGTCTCCAGTGCGCATTTTATATAAATAGAATTATGGAAAAATGTAGTCTTAGCAAACAGGCTAGTTTCACTCAGTATAACACTTTTAAAGTTCATCCATACTGCCACATTCATTGCAAAATACAGCACATTCTATATGTGATTATCATGTGATAGATAACTTAGCTTTTTTCATATTTTTCTATCTATAATAATTTTATGAAAGTTTATGTGTAAGAAATCTTGTCTAAAATCTTAAATTCAAACAGTGCTTTCTGTTCATTACCTTCTGATTCCCTCACTCTATTTTGTTTTCCATTGCCAAATTTTTTCCAAGCCATCAAGAAATCTAGTTCTTTGTTCCTTTGCTCTCTCAAGTGACTACCGTGTCACTTTATCTTTTTATGTACTAGAAATTACACTTTTTATAATCATAATAATGCCTCATGGGACACATCATCCACGCTGTTTGACTTCCCTGTGTATCACTCACTTCATACCCCATCCATGTTAAACTTCTCAGAACGTCATTTATTGTAACTGGAAAAAAACTTGCTCCTTGATTTTCTGAGCATTAGCTACAGTCAAGAACTCTGCTGCCTTCCTATGAAAACATTAAACCTTGCTTGCTGAGGTGAGAATTTCACATATCTCCTAAGAAGTCTCCTTTTTCTCTCCTCTAAGTCTTATTGCTTCATTCAGAAAGTAGAAGCAAGTGGATAAAAACTGTTGCACCGATGCATTATTTAACCTATGATCTCTCTTTCACAAGAATGAGTATACTCTGACATCCTTTCATTGCTAAGACAATTTCCTTCTTGCTGAGGCCATTCCATACTTTTTAAATGTGCTCTGAGTTCCCAAAGATGTAAATAATGTTATTGTGTTAGATTCATTCTCATTGGAAAACAAACATGCTAAAATAAATTCAGATATATCAATCCATCATTCATATATATATATGAAGCTCAAAATAAAAATTTTGTTTCCACAATAAAAGAAACATTGTTATTAATGCTGTTCTAAATACTCCCCCTCCCTTCTAAAACACTCCTTCCATTACTCTTACTAACTTGCTGAAACATTTCTAAAAGTTTTGTGTGAGTTTTTTTATTTTTTGAAGTGTGAAGAAAAGTTTAGGAAATGCTGGTGAGTTCCACCCAACAGGAAGGTAGGCTCACAAAAATATTACTGTATGTCTTCATCTACCTTATTCACTGGGTCCCACACTGTGAGAATTCTGTCTCCTCTCTAAACTAAATGTGACCAAGACTGCTAAATTATTTGAATAAATTCAGGACATAGAGGCAACCAAGACAGCACAAGTAAAGGCCCTCAGGAAAAGAAGACATCCATAACTGCATCAGCATGTGTCAAGAACGCTGGGATAAGTGTGTCTGAAGAGAGGGCGGAATCAATGGCATTGATCTTGAGGAGTGATCAATGGCAATATGTCTTTTACTGTAATGAAATTTCCAAAATTTAAACAGCCACCATCTATAGTGGTCACAGCCCATACATAAAACTTCATTGCAACAACTAACTTCCAGGAGCTAACGCTCTATTTCTTAGCTGTTCACAGAAAAAGTCACAGAGGAAAGCATGTTTCTCATTATTTGTTTTTGCAACTATTCTTTCAAAGCATCTCCATGATCCATTTTAGTTAGATGGATGGCTCCCTACTTTGATTAAAAACCTCTTACAAAGCACTTTAGGTTATCCAATCATGACGTATGATTACCCAGTCATGACACAATATCTGTGTTCAATTCACTCAGTCTTACAGAAACATCATTCTCTCTTTATTTGGTTTCTAGGTTAGCACAGTTTTTTGGTTATCTTCCCAACTTTGCCTTCCCTTTCAGATGTTATTCTTTATTGGTTTCCCCTCAAGACCTATATTTATTGTACTGCCCCGGAACATGGATCTCAGATCTGTTGATACTCTCCAAGTCAGTAGTTTTCCAGCCAAAGACCTTTAAAATCACACCAAAGAGCTTTAAAAGTACAAGTATCAAGTTCCATCCTCATAGATCCTAATTTAAATGATCTGGCAATTTTGAGTATAAACATCTTTAAAAATTGTTGCAATGAATCTAATAACATTGAAAACCATAAACTTGTTATCAGTTAATTCTGCAATATTTAACATAGGATGATTTCTTACATGAACTTTAGATTCAAACCAAAAATCTATCTCATTCTCCAGATTTATATACATATTTCACTATGAGGTTTCCTTAATGATTCCAAAATATGCAAATCAAAGTTTTGAGAACTGCTCCTCTCTAATTACTTCATTATATATGTCACCTTCCTGAATTAAAGCATGTTATTTATCCTATTTTTGAGATATATCCTGGATTCCTCTAGTTCTCTGGTTCATACAGGTAGAATGTAGTACTTTTAAATTACAGCCGAAGTCCAAGTAACTCATTTTCTCTGCTTCTACTGACTTACTACTATCATCTTGCATCTGGGTTACACAAACTACTTAACTGCTGTCCAGACCGCCAATCTTGAACTTGATAGTCTGATAACTTGTATACTCTTTACTACAAATTAACAAAATTTTTAAGAAATGCAAATTTTTTCTCACTTTATACAGAAAATTTAAATCCTAGAGAAATGTTGAAAGAATAAAATAATGGACATTACCGGCCCTTAAAATGATCAATTTATTCATGCCAAAATTTCCATCTTTCTGTGTATGTCTATATGCTTGCATATGGTACATATCTGTGTGTTCTTTTTTAAATTATATTTTAGACATAGTAGACATCAAGATATTTCACCATATTTCAATATTTCTTAAGAGTATCTTCCTTCTGCTCTATGTTACCAATAGCATACCCAAGAAATTTAATATCTGTAGACTCTTATGAAGTCTAATATCTACCTTTCCTAAACACTCCCTCAAATTGATACAACTATATTCACACATGTCTATGTATTTGAAGTCTTGGATCTCAATTAGAGCAATTAATTGATGTGCATATTTACCATCTTTTAAGTGAAGGCCTTCCTGCACCTTTTCTTGGTGTGCTTTTCTTTTATGATGTTACAATTGGATAGCTTTAGATATGACTGATGGTGACCAAGGCACTTATTTCACTGCTTGAGGCATACAAAATAATATATAAACCTAGGTTGTTGGATGAGGTATTCAACAAACTCTAAATTTCCCTTTTTCATCCTTACTGAATAGTAAATGAAAAATAAAAATTCATATATATTGATAGTGAACGTATTTTATATGTGTATTTTGTAAAATATTTACTATATTCAAGCTAATTAACACAGTCATGATATCACAACACTATTGTGTGTGATGAGAACATGAAAGACCTATTCTCAGTAAATGTCAAGAACGTGATACAGTGGTAACTATAGTCTTTATGCTGTACATTACAACTCCATCATTTGTTAATATTCCCTAGCAGAAGCTTTGCATCTTTAGACCAACACTTCCCTGTTTTCCCAGTCATCTGCTCTCATTAATCACTGTTCTTCTACTTGTTCCTGTGAGATTTACTCTTTTATATTCTCATTTTTTCAATCAATGCCCCAAAGTCTCAGGAACCCAATAATTTATTTTATTTTTTAATGTTTCTTTTTCTTCAATTTTCATTTTTTATTATTATATGTTGCTGTACATAATAACTGCGTTCCTCCTAGGGATTTGTGCAAGACCTTTGCTCTTTTTTTTTTTTTTTTTTCTCCTGTACCGGGAACCAAACTGACGACCTTGCGCTTGCCAGGCAGGCGCTTTTGCCGCTGAGCTAAATCCCCAGCCCCAAGACCTTTGCTCTTTGATTCCACAGAAAAGCAAGATCATGCACTATGTATGTGTCTTTCTGTGTTTGGCATACTTCAATTACCATAATATCATCCCAATATCCCTAAATTGTCACAGGAAAGGACCTCCTTCTTTCTAGGGTTCAAGATTCACTCTTCTGCTTTGGGTCTATTTTAGGCATGCCTCTGAGATATGTGCTGATGGCCTAAACTTCACTTGCGTTTACAGTCTTTGACTTGCTGAATTGAACCTGTACTGTAGATATGTAGTACATGGGTGCACAAGTATAAAAGTGAGACTTATGTGAGTTTATATATAAAACTGAAAAGCTTCTTTTCAAGGACCCTCCTCTGAGATTCTCCCAATACTATTTATTTAGTTCAGAGGTCTTCTAACCTGTACTCAGAATGACAGCATTCTATTGTAATTTTGTCTGCATGTTCTGTACCTAGAGTATGTCACTGAGATTGGCAACCTTTTTAACCAAGAAAACAAGGAAATAAACACATAAAAGTCAATTTTTCTTGGAGACTTGTTTCTCTTCTAGAATTGACCAGGTTTTCTTCATCTTTTCAGAGTTTTATTTCTTGCATTTGTTCTAAGTTTAGCTGTCATTCAAGGAAGCAATGTGGTGTTGAGGGGATTTATTCTACCACATTAGAACCAGAACACTGATTTTTGCCTAAGTGAATTATTCATTGAGAAAACAATTATTTGTTTTGTACGGTAGTGTGTACTTGGAGAACAATTAGAGATTTAAAATTTGGGACAACTTTCTGCCTCCTCCTCCTCCTCCTCCTCCTCTGTTTCCTTCTGAAAGCCTTTCTCTTATTTTGTTAGTTAAGTAATACATGCCAGTGAGAGAATGAAGAGGCCACTCACAGCAAAGCTGATCTGCCTTCACTTGTGATTATTAAGTATGCATCCTAGTCAAAATTTTTGATTTTTCAGATAAAAGTTGCATTCTAGTTTTGGTAACATTATTTTTTTTCTGTCCTAAAATGATTAGTAGACCATATTTGTATTTGACAGAATATGTCAGCATCTGAGAAAAGAAACAAACTTCACATTTCTACTTATTATTGTATCTGTCCTTTAGATCTGGAGACTGACTCACCTGGGTTGTGCGTGTTATTGACTTTGGAAATAAAGTCATCCTTACTCTGATATTTTTACTCTGATATTATTGTTATTGACTTGGATATTAGTGTTATTGACTTGGATTTTTACTCTGATATTATTGTTATTGACTTGATATTAGTGTTATTGACTTGGAAATAAAGTCATCCTTACTCTGATATTTTTACTGGTTTCAATGTAACTCTTAATAGTCACACATTTTCCTTTAACCTCAGTATGGTTGGACTAAGAGCTTTGTTAATTTTCCACTTGTCAGCATTAAGTATCTGAAAACTTTCCTTTCATAATGTGATTAAACTATTTTAATAAGGGTGGTAAAGTTATAACTCTAAAACAAAATTAGTTTGTTTGAAAAAATACTGTGGTGATCATTATATCTTGGTTTTAATGAGGTACTTTAGTCTTTGAAACCTGATGTTTTTTACAGTTAGAAAACACCACAGAACATTACATTCAGTTAATTACAAAGAATTTAATTTTGCAGATGAATGTACAAAAAGCACAGTTAATAATTATCATAATAAAGTCCCCAAAGAATTCAAATGAGATATATTTTCTAGACAAACTATTTTTCCTTCAATAAAAGTTTAGAAATCAATCTTTAATTCCTAGAGAACTACTTTACAAGACTTTTATGTAAATACTTTAGAAATATTCTTGATAGAACAAAGTTAACTCTAATGTGTCAGGTATTTTTCCATTCCCAGTGAATGAGGAATTAATTTTGGTAATTCCTGAGTAAGTAATCATAATTGTAAATGCTGAAAAAATCAGAGAAAACCTCTTACATATTTATTTTATCATATATCACAACTAGAGATAAAGACATAAACATAATTACAAGAGTTGCATAAATATGATTCTCTGAGAATCAATTGTAGTGCAATTTTACAGCACACAAATTTTCAGTAGCTCTTTGTTATCCACAGGGGAGACATTCCTAGGTCCCTAATGAATGCTTGAGACTATAGGTAGTAGCTAGGTCTACATGTGCTATTTTTTCATATGTATACATATCTCAGTTAAAGTTTTACTTATAAATTAGACACAGTAAGTGATTAAGAGGGCCGGGGAGATAGCTCAGTGGCACAAGTGTCTGCCTGGCAAGTGCAAGGTCCTGAGTTTGATTCCCGGTACCAAAAAAAGAAAAGTAAGTGATGAAGAATAACTAATAACACAATAAAACAATATAATGTAAGAAAAGTTGTGTGAATGTGGTAGCTCTCACACAATATCTTATTGTGTTGCTACACTTCTTATAAGGATGTGAGATGATACAATACTTGTGTGATACAATGAGGTGAAATGAGTGATGTGGACAATGTGATATAACATTAAGAGAGTACGTGAGGGTTACTTGAATATGAGACTTATGATATCATAATAATTCATCTATAACTAAGAGGGCTATTAAGTGACTAATGGGAAGAAAGCATGTACATACAGATAATTCATTTCTCAAGTGAAATGTTGGTGTGAGATCTCTACATTTCTCCAAATGGAGCATAAATTAAAATTTACACATTGTTTCCTGGATTGTTCATTTAATATATTTTTGTTTGTGGTTGAATAAAGGTAACTAAAAGTGAGGAAAGCAAATTCTCATACGAGGAAACTACAGTGTGTAGAAATGCATCTGATTAGAACACTCTACCCTGAGAACTAACTGAAGTGTCAAAGTAAGCTTCTCATCAATTTTATACATAAATCAACTTTAAGTCTTTAAGACAGATTATTGCAAAAGATACCACATCTACAATGTAATTTTCTGAGTAATCTATACTTTTCCTTCTTTCTAAATTTTATGGTTTAGCATTGCAATATCTGAGTGTTCAATTAATGAGTGGAAGATGTGTTGAGTTATATCAAATACAGCTTAGAATTTACAACTTACATTTCATTGCACTATCTACAAATGTGATCCTTTTATGAAATGCTAGGGTAAGCATGAGAGTACTGGGGTCTTTTCATCATAATGATTCCAAATCCTTTAGGTTTAAACCCAGCTGTGAGATTTCTGAATCTAAAAGTATTTGTTTTTTTAAATATTTTGTGAAACCTCCATACTGCTTCCTTTAATAAATGTACTAACTTACATCCCTGCAGTGTGTGAGAGCTTTCCTTCTATAGATCCTTGTCAGTATTTTTTATCATTTGTATACTTCACGATAGCCACCCTCAGTGATGTGAGGTGATAATTCTTGGCAATTCTGAGTTCTGCCTCTAATGATTACTGGAGGTGGCCATTTTCTATATACTCCTCGGCCATTTTGAGTGGTACCTCTTCAGTTCTTTAATTATTAAATTAATTACATTTTTGCTGTTGAATTGTTTGAACTCCTCTTATAATCTAGATTATTAATTTCTTATTATATGCAGTTGTGTGAATATATTATCATTCTTTAGATTTTCTCTTCACTCTGCTGATTATTTTCTTTTTGCTAAAAAGCTTTGTAACAATGTAAACTCAATTACTGAGTTTTATTTTGTTTTCTGTGCTTTGGGGATTATAGTGTTAAAATCTTTGCACAGGCAGAGCAGTACCCTGAAGTATTTTTTTCTGTGCTCTTCTATAGTCATACCTTGGTACTTCACTCTTTCAAAAGTCTTTTAATTTGGTATTCAACACATTTTAATGTGAAAAATTTGTGCCAGTACACATTATTTTTATAGTATTCCACATGCAATGTAGAAAACGTTGGTGTTCATTGCCTCTTGAATTGCTATTCTTTCTAGCCAGAACAATCTTGTTTCAGTATTCATCCAATGACAAGTACCAAAGTACCACTGCACTAGTTTATATTCTGGGGTTTTATTTATAAGTTTTAATTTGTTTTGAGTTGATAAAT
>NW_004955443.1:11436394-11439354 GCF_000276665.1 Chinchilla lanigera | reverse complement strand
TGTATGTATGTATTATGCAGTATGTAGACTGTCTATGAAGAAATTAATTTTACAATAGATTTTCACATTACTACTCTATTTTCTTTCTACCTGCAGAATAGATTAACAGAATTCCAGCTTGTTCAAAATTTTATCTCTAGTACCTAACAAAGCTGTTGAAATAATGTCGACATTTTAAAACATTTGAGACATACTGAGAATAAATTGTTCAACATACTGGAGGTAAGCTCTATGAACGGTTCAACCACAATAAGGTTGCTTGTGCTAAAAATGTCTCTTAATACAAGAAGGATGTTAAAAACTTACTCCCAGTCCTCTTTTGGAGATATCTTCTAGTATAGCAAATTAGGTAAGTTATAATGGGCTTTACTAAAACATTTATTTATCATACTCTAGGAAATAAGCAAAGAATCTTTATCACTACAATGTCATGATTAAGCAAATATAATAAACACCAAATCATAGTAAATTTAATTGCTTTTATATTTGATAAAAAATTAAAATCAGACATAAGGAAAAGGTTACACAGCATCTTATTTCAGTACATTTACTGGGTACTCTTTAACAACCACTTTGAAAGGTTACTTTCTTCTATAAAGGAATATTTTTGCATTTGATATGCTATTTACTATTTAGTTAGAGCCAAGGTACCAGAAATTCAGATGCTAGGCAATAATCTTATCCACTAGAGTTCCAAAGAATTTCTTTCCCATAAAATCCAAATAAATAAATAAAGTTCTTTTTATTTTTCTTTTTGGTGTTCTTTTTTTCTGTTGCTTCCTTTAGTTTTAATTGCTCTTCATAAATGCAAGTATGGATCAAATAATTGTGAGAGTTTCCAAAACTTTACAGAACCTATTTAAGTAAAACTTGTAATACAGGAAATAATACTGAATAACAGAAGTTCTTGTAATTCTGGGCCGTCCAAGAGTCTTGGATGGTTTATGTTCTAAGATTCTACTTATTAGCACAAAAGTGCACTTCATTTTGAGGATGAGCTGTCAAGGTTTGTGACATGAGACATGTTTTTAAAGGAGCTCCAAATAGATGTTTCTTTCCAGCAATATATTTTCTACTTCTCAAGTCATTAGTCAAGCCAGCTTGTCTAGCTTGCTAATTCGGGTGGATTCTGCCCATAAAGAAACCTTGTGTGCATCCACAGGAACTTCAGACCTTAGACATTAAAATCATTAATTTGTAATTTAGGCCTTATTTTGGCTAGGAATCAAGCCACATATGCCAATATCTCAAAGACAAAATAGAACTACTTCCATTTAACAGTAAAAAAAATTCTGTCCCTTATGAAAACAGTTTTACATCAAACAATCTTATTCCTAATAATATTTTTAAAGGACTAAAAATACCCCATTTTTAAAAATATCGTTTGCATTAGTTTGGTTTTCTGTCCTATGGGTTTTTCATTAGTGTGTTGATATATTTGACATGGATTTTCTTAGTTTTGTGAATCCACATAACCAAATTTTCAAAATTTATATAGGAATTTTAATTCACTTCATTCTAAAGGTTTCTATTTCCTCTGACAGCCCATTCTTTTTTTCTATAGCTTTTTGTTTGGTTTGCTTACTGTTGTTTTATATCTTTTGCTTATGAGAATAAAGATCCCAAGTCCTGTGATTTCATCCAGACTGTCAGGTTCTCTATGAATGGATTTCCAAATTATTTTAAGAGTAGTACAATTACAAAGAAGAATGGTTTTTCAGAATATTTCATGTCCCTGTGTAATTATGCTTCCACAATATTGAGTATAGTTTTTCACATTCTATCTGGAAGTAAAATTTTATACAGATTAAACAAAACAGTGAGAAACCCTCACTTGTGATATTTTTATCTTTAACTTTGCATTAATTTCTCTAATCTCCTGGGTTAATTCACATGCTGTTCCAAATGAACCACATAAAAATTGGTGCAACCAGCAAATTCTTTTCTCATTAGCTGTCTGACAGACCCTGAGATGTGTTCAGAACTCTTTTTTAAAAGTAAATCTACAAGAAGAGGTTGAAATATCTATTACTATTATTTTTCTATTTTGAAGTAGACTACAGATCTTAAATGTGATGCTCTAAAAGAGTGTGAATATATTTATTTGTTAGAGTAGATTTAATTTTAGGTAATTAAAATAGTGATTATTTTTGATCATTTAGGTATATTGTAAATCTAAGTAGATAATTAGATGATAACATACAAAATAAATTTGCAAATCAAATATTTGTAAAGCCTCTACACTCAATCACTGTTTTTGAAGGTTTCTGGACATTGTATAGAATGAAACAAATAGTAGCTCTGCTCTTTTACAGCATTGGAGCCCCCAGAAAATCGAAAAATTAATATTTATTTTTAAAATGATGATTATGGAAAAATAATGTAGAAAAGGGGAAATATGTGGGCAGTGGGGGAAAGTGCCTCTTTGTATGCTAGTAACTGAAGATCTGACTCAGTGATACGACCCTGGAGCAGAGACCAAGGAATGGCTAGGAGCAGCCTCAGGGAGGTGAACTTCAAGCAGAGAACAGTATGGTATCAATGTCCAGATGCTGAGGCAGGCATGGCTCAAGCAAGGGTTAGGAAGGGTGCTACGGTAAAACAAGCAACCAGAAGACTGCCTCGGGGAGCACATCAGAGAGGCAGTGAGAAAGCAGAGATTGCAGGCTTCCAAGGCAAATTTGTGAAGGTGAAAGCCTCTGGACAGTTTAGAATAGAGTAAACCTGATGATCTGTCTAATTTTAAAGTAATTATTTTTGGATAACAAATGGAAGATGAAGGGAAAACAAAGGAAAGGAAATTAATTTGAAATTTATTGCAATCCATTAGGGAAAGAAGAACAACTAGAATAAGAAGGGTGTAACAATGGTGTTAGACACTCAGCCACCTAATCTTTGATAAAGGGGCCAAGTAGCCTCTTTAATAAATGGTGCTGGAAAAATTGGCTTGTTACCTGCCA
>NW_004955443.1:11410875-11435134 GCF_000276665.1 Chinchilla lanigera | reverse complement strand
AACTCTGTATTGTCTGTACTGTTCTTTTGCTATTTTGTAAAATGTTGTCTGTCTGTTAATGTTTTCCTACTTTTAATTTTAAAATAAAAAAAAAACAATGGTGTTAGAGTACTTGGTCAGAGTTGGATGGAGCCACCTCGATGAAGAAGACCTCTAAACCCAGCACTCAGAAAGCTGAAGCAGGAAGATCGTGAGTTTGAGTCTAGAAGGGGCAATATATTAAGTTCAAAGCTAGTTGGGATTCCATAGTGAGAGCCTGTCATAAAACAAACAAATGAAAAAATGATTGGAAAGTGAGTGTATTTTAAGAAAAGGCTGGAATATAAGTGAATTCTAAAGACAGACTTAAGAGTTGGTGATAACTTTGGTGTATATAAAATAGGAGACCAGTCTAGTAGGATTATATCAGAATTTTGGTTTGGAATAATCCGAGGATTCAAATTGCCACTTATTGAGACTCACAGAGAAATTAATCATGAAGTAGTGACAGATTAAAAGTATAGTTCTGAGTAAGATTTAATTATATCACTGTCTCAGTTGCAAATATATTTCGTTTTAAATCATATTTCTTCCAGAGCAAAGGAACTGAAGGAGGATTGGAAGTAAGAAATTGGTAAGACAGATTGAAAGGGAAGGGAAGGGAAGGGAGAGAGAGACAGGAGAATGAACCATTGTTGAAGATAAAACTATAAGTTCCACAATTGAAAACAAAGTTATAAATGATATAATATTTATAGTTATAAGGATGATGGGATAATTAGTCAACTCAATCAAGTCCATATTTCCTTGTAATAAAAATTTCATATTTATGGGTAATTGATTTATTTTGACTCATAAGTTTTCTTTCTCAGTAGTGCTAAATGAGTTTTTGCAATCTTTCCACAATGTTTCAGTTTGTGCTGCTGTGACTTATTACCTTTGACTAGGTACCTTTAAAAGAGACATTCATTTGTCTCAGTTCTGGAAGTGAGAGTTCAAAAGCAGGGTACTCTGGTAGTGATCAAGTCTCTCTTCTGGTCTTGTATTGCAATATTCTCCCTGTATCCTTTCTGGCAGATGAACAGAAAATTGTTTTGTCTCATCTCATTGTCTTCTAATAAAGATACCGATCTAACTTTGGATTCCCAACCTCATGATGTCAGCCAATTCCAAAGGCCCCATCCAAAGACTATAGAGCTAATACAATCACTTTGGGTTGTTAGGGATTCATCACATAGGCAAGCACTTTAGGCTCCTTTCTATTATTCTGATATAATAGAACATTGTATGGAGAAAATATTTGGAAAATTCCATTTGATATTTACAGTGGCTACCTAGTTCTTATCTCAGGATTAATTTGTAGGTTCTGTTTGTTTGGGTTATTACTCATTTTTAGGGAAGTGATAGATGACAGAAAATAGTATGTAAACATTTCCCATTTTACAGATGTGTTCACTAATATTGCTAAAAGCAAAGTTTTTATATCTGACATTGTAAATTGCTTAAATTTATTCATCAGGAAACCAATCTGCATTGAAGCACATTTTTACTAACATTCCTGCAAAAAAGTACACATAAAGGATTCCAGCTGCTTTGCTGTATTTCCACACATCCACTAAGTCAAACACCCCACTAGTCACAAGTGACAAATAATGCTTGAACATCTGCTTGCTAGCAATATCATCTGGTTCATTTACTATCATCAGTTTCCTGGTATTGTGCCCACAGGAGAGATTCAATAAATACTAAATAAAATACCTCTACCTGTTGAGAAGAATAAACAAACAGATTGGGTGTGAGAGCAAAGCCATCATAACCTTTCTTTTTCTTTTAGAAGAAATAGTTAGCAATCCACAGGAAATGTGGGAAATACATTGGATATGTTTACATTTTGATAATGTGATCTGGGTTTAATATGAAGTTTTGTATAGTTTACTCAAGAAATCTAAAATAGGTCAATTCCTCTGAGAATGTTTCTCTGATTTTGGAGCAAGATCATTTTAATTTCTGCTCAGTTTGTTTCCAGAGCAAGCAGTGATCCCGATGAGTACATTTCTATCACTGAGTATAGTTAGAATTCAATTTTTTGGCTAGCTATGAAATACTCAACAAGTTGTAAGCTGTTTGGCATATTGTGCAAAGAACAGTTAGTTTCAAATATTCTTAGTCACTGAAAATTCAATAAAATATGACACAGTGTTTTTCAAAGGTGTACCACAATAGATTTCAAATTAAGATACAACATGTAAAAATATTATCAGTTATACTTCAAAGCCTTATTATACATTATCCAATAGAGATAATTATCTTTTAATTTAAAATTGTAAATCCTTATGATGGTAGCCTATCATTTACTTTTTCTTCCAAAATTTTGCAGTTCTCTATTTTTACATATTAAGTACTCCCTAGAGTGATACATTGTTTCCTTTCCAACACACCACAGGTACACATTCTCCTATTAGATTCTTACTTCCTTTCTACTTTCACTGAAAAAATAGGAAGTAGCAGAATTAAATTTCAAATTTCCTCCCTGAGGTTGTCTATCAACTTGCTTCTGTAGCTGTAATCTTTACTTTTCCTCCTGTCAAAGTCTTAATGACTTTACCACCCTAGCCAATGCCAACCTTTGCCTCTGTAACGACTTCGATTCAGCAACAATGTACTTGCTTTCATACATCATCAGTTGTTTTCACTAACAAGGAAGGCAGGGCATTAATATCTTCAAAATAATCCTGCCTAGATGTCCTCCAGCCCCAAAACTAGTTGTGACCTTGTCTGTTCTTTAATTCAAAACTCCAGCAAAGACCTGACCAGTAAGCTCTTCCTTTGGAGCAATTCTTGTAAGATTCGGCCTTCATCACACTTTGAGATTGGCCTTGGCAGGATGACTGATGACTTCTTTCCTGAAATATCCAGTAGTCAGATTCTTGGCCTCCGCTCACCTTCTGTTCAGAATTAGGCAGAAATCTTTTGACCTTTCTTCCTATGTCTAAATTTTTCATTGACTCTAGTTCTGGGGCACAGACATTTCCCATCTTTCCTTTTCCTTCTGATTTTTGTTGGTTTGTTTTGTCTTGCTTTCTTTGTGTGTGTGTGTGGGTGGTCTTGCTTTGTAGTTGAGGTTGGTCTTGAACTCACTATGTAGTCCCAAATGCCCTGGCACTTATGATGATCCTCCTACCTCAGATTCCCAAGTGTTGAGATTACACATGCTCATGGCCACGCCTGGCCATACTTATGTTTTGATTTCCACCCGCCTAGATACTGGAGTAGAAATTGGAGAAATCCCTATAGAGACGATAATCTTCAGAAAAAATAAGATTGTTCTGTATACCTGGAAAGAGTTCAGGACAGAAATTTAGTGAAACTATAGTATATAGTGTTATTGTTTGGTTTAGATACTTTAAGTGTCTTTATGAGTACATTTTTGCAATATATAATGTTTTCATTCCTTCTGTGGAGCTACTGCAGGAATATGACAATTCTCAATTCTTTTTTTCATCCTTTTTCCCTTTCCTCCATCCCCTTTCTCCTTCTCATGATCTCCCTCTCATTTGAGAAACATCTATCTCTCCATTTCCTTTATCTAAACATTATCTCCATTTCCTTTATCTAAACATATCTCTCCATTATCCTTTATCTTTTATTTTTTCTCTTTATTTATAATTTGAGTATCTCATAAAACATAAAGAATGTCACATTTATGCTTGTGTGTGATTTATTTCACCAAACATGATAGTCTCAAGGTGTAGCCATTTTCCTGAAAATGACTCAAGTACACATTTTACTATGGCAGAGCAATTCTTCATTATGTGTAACATTATTCTATATTACATACAATAATCATTGATACATTAAATATATAAAATGTAAGCAATGATGAATATAAAATTAAACTTTCATTTAAATTAGAAGTTTAAATGAGAATTAAGAATATTTTTAGAATTTAGGTTTCTGAGGAACGAATTTCAGTCAATAACCTAATTAGGCTTAGAAAGTTTAATTAGTACATGAGTCAGCATAAGGGATTGTTAGTGTAAAAATTTCAATTTTTTGGGTCAGAGCAGCCTGCACATTCCAAAGATGTTCACAGCTGATGATGATATCATGTCTAAGAACCACGTTATGAATGAATACAAGACTTTAGCTGTTTTCTAATGAGGTTCACCCTTAAATATAAATAGTGTCAGAAGAATCTTTGAGTAAAACCTGTATGTATAACTATTTTTAGAGAGACTATATTTTATAAGTATCTTGGGATGATCTCTTTGAACATATGAAGCTTAATATAGAGAAGAGGAGGACAATATATCAATACATGGTAACCAGAAAACCTACAGTATAGGTCCTGTTAGGTAAAGCCAGAGATAAAAATAACAAATAAGGAAATAACAAATATGTTTATTACGAAGTAAGGAAGTAAAATGATAATTTTAATCATGTGTTGCTAAACAACAGAACAACAGAGATGCTTTGTGAGAAATGTTCTATAAGGCAACTTTTTAAATTGTGTAAACATTAGTGCATTTACACAAACCTAGGAGTTGTAGGCTACTACATAATTAGACCAAATTGAAAACACAAGTAATATCCTATATATTATACACATATATTATAATACATATAAAAATATATACACTGTTTCTATAGAGAGTATATATATACATATATAATGTAGTATTTATATAAAGCATGTATATATAAAGATATAGGTATAGATAGATGATAGATAAATGATGGATAGACAAAGCATATATATACATAGGTGTATATATATACATATGTGTGTGTGTGTATATGTGTATATATATAGAGAGAGAGACTGAAGACAGAGAAACAGGAGGTAGGTGACAGAGAGAGAGAGAGTTTGAACAAAATACCTGAGCAAAAACTGAAAGGGCAGAAAGGTTTATTTTAGTTCATGTTCCAGAGGTTTCAGTCCATGGCTCTTGACACTGTCACTTGGAGGCCAGAATAGGGGCAGGGTATCATAGCAGTGAATCACATGGGGCAACAAAGCTTCTAACTTCATGGAGAACTGGAGTCAGAGAGAGAAGAGACCCCCTTGAGGGCATGACCCTAATAAGGTAATTTCTTCCAGTTAAATCCCACTTCAGAAAGATTCCACCTACCACTTCCCAATTGCACCATAAGACGGAATCCAAACATTGCCAAATGAAACTTTGGGAAACCTTCCAGAGTCCAACTATAAAATTTACTGTTCTTTTCCCTCTAAAGCTGTAAAAGCACAAAAGAAAAAGATACACTCAAAATACATGGTAAACACAAGAGGCTTAAGGCTGCTACTGGCATAGTATTTTAAAGTAACATTTTTTATAAGTAGAAGAACTATATCCTAAAATAATGAATGAAAGTATAATCTGATAAAATAGCTAGGAATATTATTACATATTACTAGCAAGTATTATTCCATACAGGTACATAACTGTATGCAGTATACTTCCGTATGACTGGCAGACCTGTAGGCCTATTTACACCTGTATCACTGCAATCCCATGAGTTATGCCCGGTGTTGTGACAGGAAGATGGCTGTGTCAGCACTAAGAAATATAAGTTTCTAGCTACATTATAGTCTTAGGGGATCATGATCATGTATGTAATTCATTTTTGATGGAAACGTTGCTCAGTGTATGACTGTACCACGGTCATCATGGCTGGTGCGGACAATTGTCTTTTCCCTCTATCCTTTGCTCTCACTAAGCACTTTGACTGGACCTAGTTCCTTTGCAGTAAACTTGTATACTAGTGGTACACAAGGTCACAGTAACAGAGAGTGAAAATTTTGCAAGTGTGTAATTATGGACAATGGGGGCTGCCCTCCAACACACACACACAAACACACATACACACACACACATACACACACACACAATTCCTATTGATTCCTGGGCCTAATAATTGGGGTCATACTACCTTAGAGATTAGATCACCTCCAGGAGGGTATTTTCTCACATTTGCTAGTTATTGTCAGCTACCTCCCCCTACAACTGTCTCCAGAAGGTGTTAAATCATACTTTATAATCTCATTTTATCATGCTTCAGGACGATGGGATCATGTTAAAAATTAGTGAGTTTCATCAACATGGATTTTCTTTTTCTAGTTTTTATTTCAAAGAGAAAATAACAAATAGAAATTATGCAGAATTTCAACACAAGATGATAGGAAATTAACAATGGTTATTATATTGTATATTGTTATCTTCCAAGTAGTTGCTCAGATTACCAGGTACAAGGCTGCAAAACTGATCAAATGATACGCACACTAATGATTCCTTTCAATGAACTAATAGAAATTAGTAGTTCAATTATCTTAGCTTTCATGGGTATATATACATATCTTTTGTATTCCCTTCTTTCTTTTCTCTTTTCCCCCATGCCAGTTCTTTCCTTTTGAGTAGTTTCTTTCCTTTTCACTATAGCTATTGTACCATTTGGATATTATATATTCTTTCAGTTTCTTACAATAGGGAGACAATACTGTTTACACATGTGATTCTGATTTATTTCACTTATAAGCATGGTCTCTAGTTGCTTTTCTAGGAACATGGAGTATGTGACATTATGTTTCCTTTGAAGAAAGTTATTTAATCAAATGCACCATTGCATGAAATATTCCAATGGCGGATAATCATTCTGTCAGTCCACAGATGATAGTTTTACATGCAGAGAGAGTAAATATATACCCACGGTAAACATTTATTGTAATAGGAGTAAAGTGCTGCCCCCTCTATGATGAAATTCACTCAGATAAATCAACCTGACACTGTTTATCACAGTGCTGATCACCCTAAGAAATGTGCTATGGATAATGCACTGGCAATATCTGCTGCTACCATATTGGATAGTGATTGTATCTAGTTTGGACATGGGGAGTAGAAGTCCATGGGTCAGTAACCCCACCTGACTCCTATCACTTTCCTATGGTCACTTTTTCCATGAGCCCATTGGACAAAAATACTGACTGGTATCCAAGAATGGGCCATCAATTCTGCATGTTTATTAAAATCATCTTTTACTGATCTCCTGCTTTGGTAAGCAATAATATGGGAAAGAATAGCTTCATGTTTTCCAAACATTTGAAGCATTCCGCTGACTTAACTTTTAAAAGAGTTAGTTGATACTAAATTTTCAACCATGTTCCTTTCAAATTCAGGATCGTAAAGCTATACATTTTATACCACTTATTAACTCATAGGTATATCTTACCATTTTTTGTTACAGGCCAAGTGAACAAAAAGGTAGTGGACTGTGCACTCCTGTACACTGAGAGGGGTTCCCTTCTCCAATTTTTTACAGGCATGTCTTGGAGAGGGCTTTCCAGTTGTAGAACATATGTGAGTTTCCAGGTTTAAGGAAGTCTCAGTTCTATTGTTGAATCCATTCAATTGATCATGGGGCCACCCGGATTATCTACAATAATCACCGTCATTTAGAGTCAGCAAATTATAGGTGAAAATCACATGTATATAATTCCTGCACAGCAATAATTTCTCCTATGTATGTTGTGATTGAAACATTGACTATTAGTTTTACTTATTTTTATTAAATATCTCTTTTCTTCTTACAATTAGAAATTCCAGAAATAAAGGTCAAACTCATCAGAATGTTAAAGAATTAAAGCTAACTTTGTGAACTTTTATTTATGAGAAAAGTGGGATTCTACAAAAGCAAGAGAATAATGCAGAAAGAGTGATTTTGAACTTTATAAAGAAGAATTATAATAAAAAGTTGAAGTCATAAATTTCTAAAATGTATTCTCTAACTTCTAACTGCATGTATTGATATTATAAAATTATTTTCTAGTTCTTTATGTAGCAAAAATATCTCAAAAGGTTAATGTTTAAATCAATAAGGTAAAAGCAAAGAGCAAAAGATCATATATGACGATATTTACTAAATCTTTCTATGTTTATTTAGTTACTGTGTGATATGTGAGAAATATAACCATGTATATGTGAACAGATACTTGGGGTTAATAAGAGAAGAACTGCATGAGTTGAACTAAATAGTAATTATAATTTATGTATAGTGCTCACTACATTCTAGAAAAAAACAGGCTCTCAAAATTGTGTCAAATTATTTTCTTTGCAACAAGTTATTCAGTGAGAAGTATATTTGGCTGAAGTAAATTGAGAAATCTAGAACTTTAACATCATTATTTATCATCAAAACATATGTGGTTGGTACAATTTACTTCTGGAATGCTGCTCAATTTAAACATAAGGAAATATATCATTCAATCATACCATTTTATATCATTACTACTGACAAAAATTAGCAGGTTTAATCCAACTGAAATTTCAATTACAAAAACAGAAAATAAAGAAAACAGATATGCTGTGTAATTGCTTAATAAATAATAAAAATGGAGTAAACAGCACAAAATGTTGTCTTTAGAATCTCATATCACAATAATTTGAAAAATGAAGAAAATATTAGGGAAAGTAAAAGGCAAAAATATTATATCTTAATGTGTTTCTTAAGAAAATTCATAGGTATTTATATAGTTCGAAATAACTCTGAGGATTAAAAAAAGTTGGATATTTGGTGAAATCTTCAAAACATCATACACTGTCTTCAAAATCTATGTGATATATGAAAAAAGTGAAGCAATATTTGTTGAGCTGCTATTATCTGTCAAAACAATGCAAAGTTGTTAAGTGCTCTAGAGAGAAAGACAGAGAGAGGGAGGGAGAGAGAGAGGTGTATACACATACTCACAAGTGCAAACAAATATCAATAAAAAGATAAAATGTTGGCATGAAATTTTTCTTTTCTTACCCATGCCATTTATTCTCATTGTCATACTTTCCTTATTTTACCTTATATTTACTCTATAGATCATTTTAAAATTGCATTAATCAGCTTTGCTATTGCTGGACACACTACCTGACACCCATACATAAAAAAAAGGTTAAAGGTCAACAGTCTCGTGTTTTCAGTCTAAGATTGGCTGACTCCAAGGTAGAAAGTCAAAGGGGAAGGACATGGAGGAGCAAATCCACTTAGTTCATGGTGACCAGGAATCAGAGCAGGGGAAGAGTACCCAAGAAGAATGGGTGAAAGACCATATATATAATCTACAGATGTGCTCCCATAACCACCAAGCATAACTAAGAGTGTGCTCTACAAGAATACTAGGTGTTTCTTCATTTAGTGAAGTTGGCACGTCAGGTTAATGATCGCACAAAGATGTCATAAGTTTAAGAAATGATTTTAATTAGCATTTTCTAAGGAAGTCAGATCATAAGTTGTATTGACACTTCACAATGATTATACTTCTTAATATTCCTATTAGTTCAGTAGCATTTTACACAGAAATTATCCATTTAGAATACATTTCACAAATTTATGACAGTCCTTGAGAATTCACACAGCTCTCTACAACAGAAGAATAACTAGGAGAAGATTAAATTCATAGAGTTACACTTTGGTGTGTTTCACTTCTAAAAATCAACGTATAATATGGCCTTAACAATTTAACCAAAATGAACTTCCATACCATTCTTTCATCTCACTCTAACACTCATTCTTCATGTATTATTTATTCTTATTCTTACATAACAAATTACCACAAAGTTAATAGCTTAAATTCATTTAATTCATCATCTCCTGGTTTCTACAGCTAAGAAGTTCAGGCATATATGAATCAGGTTGCTGACATAGGAACTTATCAAGAAGTCTTGAATCATATTTTTTTATACTCTGATTTCAGGCCCAGCTGCTTTGCATTTATTTCTATAGCTCGGGGGTCTCTTCCAAGCTCACACTGTTATTGGCTGAACCCAGTTCTTAGATGTTGTGGAAGCAAAGCCCTGTTTTCAGAATGACTCTCATGGAAGCTCTTCTTAACCCCTATGGGTTTCCTACAGCTGATTGTACATGACCTCTCTAAAGATCATTTACATATTGCTAGTATCTGATTTCTCTAGACTTTTAGAAAGGCATAACTGATTAGTTAAGGTCTCCTTGGTTAACTTTACCTTGATTATTTCAGATTTGACTAGTATTCTAATCAAATAAGTACAATAATATTTATTCTACCAAAAGGTAGAAATCTCAGGAACCACAAACAGTACATACAGTATGATTATGAGAAAAACAGTTTGACATGCTGTCCACCTTAAAAACTACATTGTGACTTATAGTACTAGTGCAAAACAGAACATTACTAAACCAAAACACACTCTTAGTACTAATGAGGTTGAAAAATACAAACGAAGGTCTGAGAATCTAGCTCAGTGGTTGACTGTTTACGTAGTATGCAGAACATCCTGTATTTCGTTCACAGCACTGCATAAAACAAAAATAAAAAGTTGAAGTAAAAACAGTCTTAAAAGTATTTTGACTTTAGTTAATTAAAATGAATCTTAATGATTTATTTAGCCATAAAAGTAAATTTTTCTTTTTTGTGTTTTTGGAAGATTCCATTAGTAAAATAAAAAGGTTGATATTTTATAATTTCATAGAAGATATCTACATTTGTGTCTATGCTTACATGTATGTCTATATCTATAGTTAATCACATATCAATTTTATACCTATAAATTACTCTTCTACTGAATTAGATGACAATTTAAAGAAAAAGCAGTATTTACAGATTAGATCAGTTTTATTGATTTAACCATAGTATCATGTGATATAGTATACTACATAAAGTTACTAGCATTTGGGGCTTAGACCTCTGCAAAGTAACTCACAGAATTTACCTTTACATTTTGAGAGGGTGTTTTTGTTCCAATTCTCAACCAGTGATATGAGCTTGGCATAATGAAGTTTCTACATGGCGGGTCAAGAGAGATTGTTAAATAAATTTGGTCCTTATCATGCTCTCAGCACACAGTGTCTGACTCAAACTGAACAGCTCCCGAATATAAATAGCTTCAGTGTAGAAAAGCACGGTTTTTCCCTGGGTGACAATATTTCTTTTCCAGTCTGTTGCTACCTGGGATTCTGTTATCGTGTACATTTTCAGATAGTATGAAATAAGTTTACATTCCTAACAAAAACTGGAGAGAGACAATTCCAAAGTTAAGGACACAAATATTGATTTACACAAAGTCTCTTATATTTGAAATATGAATAAATATAAGAAAAATTAGGTTTTATAGACAGAAATCATTTTGAAAATGCTCTTGCTACTAGTAGTAGGCACCGTGCAAGTAGCATTTACTTAATACCAGTCTCTCACACAAGATTTGTCTCAGCAATGAGAGAAAAGTAACTAAGACATTTTCTCTTTTGTGCTTGTCTTAGCCACTTTGCTCATCTTTGGGACAAAATACCCAAATTCACAATTTAAAAGAGAAGAAGTTGGGCTGGGGATTTAGCTCAGTGGCACAGCACCTGCCTGGCAAGTGCAAGGTCATGAGTTCGATTCCTGGTACCAGGAAAAAAACACCAAAATAAATAAATAAATAAATAAATAAATAAATAAATAAATAAATAAATAAATAAAAGAGAAGAAGTTTACTTTGGTTCATACTTTGAATCCATAGTCAGCTCGTTCTAAGGCAGAAATGGCATAATGGAAATGCCTAGCAGAGGAAAGTTGCTCATGTTGTGGCAACCAGGAAGCAGAGAGTCAAGGGAGAAGCCCTTCTGAGTCAGAACTACAGTGACCTGCCTTTTCCACCCATACCCTACCACCTAACAGCAAGTCAGCCATAATTTTCCCATAATCCATTCACATTCCAAATACCTGACGTTTTGGGGGTCATTTGAGATCTAAAACATTAGAGTGCTTTATCAGGATTAAGTCAATTAAATTTGTTTTTAACTAAATTGTTAACTGCTACTTAACAACTTAAAATTGTACTTATTTATGAGGTACTGTGTGATGGTCAGTACATCTATACATTCTATAATACTTAAATTAAAAACTCATCACCTTGTCATTTCTTCGTGGTGAACACACTCATGATTTTGAGGCTGAGGAAAAGGATTTGAGATCTTTGGTAACTAGGCAGGTTGACCCTGGTTTTATTCATAGCTGAGTGGCCATTTCCATGGAGCAGTGGTTTCATTTATGAGCTGCAGTAGCAGCTTGAAATTCTCAGGTTTCACTACACGTAAAGTTTACCTGGAGGCATCCCAACCAGTACTGTGCTAAGGCTCAACAGGTGATTACAACTTGCAGTCAAGATTGAGTATCTATGCTAGTGATATTTCAGGTGGGCTTTAAGCAAAGATGAAAACCTCAGGCAACTTGCAGGTGTTGGTAGCCTCATCAAAGAAAGATGCCTCTGTATCTGGTGACCAGGGACAAAAAGGAGAGCAAAGATCAGAAGACATTTTCAGGTACAAGGTACAGAGGCCTTAGTAATTAGGGATTACTGGGGAATATATTCCACACAGACAGAATGACCACAGGCACTTTGGCTGTCTCAGACTTCACAGTATAGGCTATGACGGTTCGATACTAAAAAAATAGGAGCAGCTTAGGCAACAATTCAATTATAAAGAAAAAAGATCCCTTCTCTTTAGATTGTATTGCTTTATTTGGGAATACAAGTCAGCTCAGTTCAGCATGGGTTATCCCCTACTCACCTAGGGTTGGCAGATCTAGTAAATACAAATACAAGAAGTCATTTACATTTCAATTTGAGTGTCATGTTTTGTGCCTCAGGTACCTCCAAAGGGTTCATGTGTTAGAGGATTCAGCATTCACCTGTAGAACTAACTATTGGCAGGTGATGAAATATTTAGAAAATGAGCCATTGTGGAAGGAAGTTATGTCATCTGAGGGATGAGACCCTGACCCCTTTGACCCCTTGTTTCATTTTTTCTCTCTCTCTCTTTCTTTGCTTTGTCTTCTTCTTGTCTGCCATGATTCGAGCAGAGCCTGCTCCATCATGCACTCAAGCCAAGTGATTAGGTGTGCGCCATGTGTGATATAAGAGGCCCAGTGACCAAATGCAACACCTTTGTAACTGGGAGCCAAAATAAATTTCCCCTCTTCATAAATTAATTATTTCTGATACTTTGTGACAGATCTAACACATTGTTTCAGCGTAGGTATATTGCAAATATTGTATGGAACAGACTTAGACCAAAAATACTATTAATAGGAACCACAAGTTTAAATAGACTTCCTACACTTTAACTAGCTACTCTTTGTACTATGATTCAAGTCTTAAATCATTAAGCACAGAGTTACAGAATTAGATCAGCTGGATCAAATTATTTTCTGTTTTAGGAGTCAAAGGGAATTGAAGAAAAATTTTAAGTAGTATTTGTATTATGTTTGTGTAATGTGGAGTTGAAAATAATTTGATTGCTTATAGTTGGTGCTTGTAGTTGGTGATTGTTCCCTAACAAAATATATTTAACAATTTTTGACAATCAAAAATAAAAGAAGTGTTTCATCTACCGCATAACTGCAATATAAGCCTTCACTAGTCTGTGAGTGCCAGATGCAGTATCATAGATGTTAACTCAGTAATCTTAGAGTGATTTTCTTCCAGCTGAAATGAACATATTGTGGATAATGTAATTTTTCAAAGCATGACAGTCACACAGGATGAAGTGAATACATATCAATGTTGTAATTAACTCATTCATGGGAGAAAATTCATCTATTAAGACTGAGTTAAAGAGAGCTAAGGAGCACACACGTTAAAGAAATGTGAAATGAATTCGCTAGTAGATGCAAAATTGGCTAATACCATAGGAGTAAATAAGACTTGGATTTGTGTTTTCTATAGGGCAAAAAAATTCATATTTTTATCCCCAACATTTATTTGGAATCAAATAGGCAATATAAATATTCCATCGTTTAAATTCTACAACTAAATGGTGTAAGTTAGTGATTAATGGTGTAAGTTAGTGATTCTACCAAAGGTAACCAAAGTGTTCCTATCAGATAATTTGTAGAGGATGCACTGAACCACACCCCACAGTTACTTACAACTGATTTAGTAATATCTTTGGCCAAGTTCTAAGTCTTCCAATATTTTCCCTAACAATGAAGTATTATTTAAACTTTTCCTTAGCAAACATGTTCCTCAGGCTAAAACTCTTCCACAGAAACAAACAAGGAAAAGTTCCCAGGGTTCTGAAAATGCCACATTGCTCCAGTTTTGTGAGAAACTAATAGTACCGCTCAATGTTATTTTAATTTTTGCTCCTTCTCAAATGCTTCTAGTTTCTCTGCCTTTTTTTAAAAAGTGGGTTTTTTTTTTCTTTTTGCTTTTGTTGTTCCATTTATGTTCCCTGTATAGGCTATGTTATTTTTAGGCTATTACTCAAGTTTCTAATAGGTGTAAGTGCATAAATTTTTTGACATTCCAATTTAACTCATCCTGATCAATCATTTTCAGAGAAATTGGAACAGTCTGAAAAATATTTAAAAATTGTAGTGAGTTCATGTTTTCAATTACATTTATCCTGTATTTTCTTTGATCACTTAGTACTTTACCTGTTCACTTTCCAGTCTCTTCCTTCATAACAACATTATTCAAGTGCTGGAAGAAGTGAATATTTGTATGGCTTGGTTAGAAGGCCTTTAAGCTCATTGTGGCACTCCATTGAGATCCATTTTAAATCCCCATTGCACATGGCCATACTTCTAGTGATGGCAGTTTGAGGGCATCACCTTTCCTATGTGATTCACAACCAAATCATGATTGATGTATTTATGCATGGTATCACTTGTTCAAGATTTTACACCTTATCCATGTTAGCATGGTTTTAGTGTCATGGTCATCTCAGAATAACAGTATATATTTGATGTCCTCATCATCCTTGATGGAAAGCAAAGCATGGATAGTTCTCTGCTTATTTTTTCTTGTCTCAAATTATTAAAAAAAATTAAAAATATAGAATGTGCTGAAAGTGCTATGGCTGAGAATTAAAAAGAACCTGATCTGAATAGCCTAGGCTCTGTTCTTGTCCTTCTAAGGACAGGATGCTTCACAATTTCTATTAGAAATTCACATGTTCCCACAGCAGTAGTGTATATGGAACACAAAAAGGTAAGAATCCATCCACTCTGGCCAAGTTGTTTTGAAGCTTGTGAGACTAGTTCCCCATGACTTTTAGGTTTCTTTGTCCTGTTCCCCTTTTGTGAATAATAGAACTGCTTTCAATAACATGTTATGCGAGTGGTCTTTTCACCAGACTTGTAAAAGTAGAAATTTCAGCCTAAGAAACAGTGTCCTGAACTGGTCATTAATTCAAGATAAATCTGGTTCATGCTAGAGCACTTGGGGAGGTTGCCTCTATCCTTACAATCTAGACATACCAACTGTTCGTCCATTCTCCTCTATAATAGATGCAGAACTTATGAAGAACCGTGCCTCCATGGACTCAGAGAAGCAGAGGATAAATTCAGTGTTCTAGAATCCCAGCAGATCAGAAAGATCTTCCACCAAACCCATGCCACACTGCACAGTGCTCAGCAGATATGACGTAAGTAGAATCCACATCTGTGGCAGGATTTTAGCTCTGACCTGTTGATGTCCTACTAGACCTACATTTCCCAAGTGCCACTTTGAAAGTCAGAAACTAAAAATTATTCCTCTTTTATTTCCATATGTTTCTCTGCTATAACCTTTTTACCTTCAAGTGGTAAGCCTTCAACTCTTTAACTACCAACTCCAAAGAGAGGCACAAAGATAAGAATGAAAAGAATTATGTGCAAATAGAAAGCAGGGAATGGAGTAGGGAAGAGCTGGTGTGTTTTCTGAGAGTGAAAACTGCAAAACTCTTGTAACCTCTACAGAGGATGCTATGGGGCACACTAGGAGCTCATCTCCAGGCCCAGAACATTCATTCCCAGCTGCCTGAAGCATTGCTGGCTGATGACCTCCCCTTGGCTAAAGAGATGCCTCAGCCAAGGATAGGCCACCTTTCCAGGAGCAGCCCGCACCAGAGGCAGAGGCAGAGAGGAGCACGGAGGCCTGGTTTTGCCCCAGTAAAATACTTCCAGAGAACAACTTGAGAGCAGAGCTTCTCAGGGAACTGCACAAGTTTTTGTCACACTGCAAACATGCTTCAACCTTTCCCTCCGCCCAGTTCCATGTCCTTCACTTCTTCAAAGTGTTGTTTATTCTAAGGAGGACTCACTAATAAGCATCAATTTACTGCATACAAATATGTCTTTTAGGCCAGTCTGACTTACATAAAATTGCCCCAATAAAGGAAAACGTAATCACTTTCAGCTTATAAATAACTGTCTATCATAAAAAGGATCAAGCACCAATTGTCCTTTCAGTCTAACAACCTGCTGACCAAAGAGAACTGAAAGATTAATTTTTCTAGAAATTCTTTTTAAACTGAAACACACACACACACGCACACACTCTGATTTCTTTACATCTTGAATGAAGACATGAATCTTTGAACCACTGTCTATTCTGAAACATGAAATTAAAGGTCAATTTAATTTTAGAGAAGTTGATCAGGTTTCTGATACCAGAGTCACTCAGACAATCAACCCTGAAAAACAACCCCAGGGACAGACTGCAGAAAGGAATATGGCCTTCATTACTCAATAATGAAGTTTGAGTTTTAAAATCCAGAAATACTGCCACGAGTTATAGGAATAACAGTCACCAGCACTGAGGGCAATTTCCATCTCCTTTCTCTTTGCTTCCTGCTTATTTGCTACAACCTGAGCCAACCCCTGTACTTCTGTGAGATTATTCTGTGTAGCAAACATTTCTTGAGAAAATACTACAACTATGACACACAATTCAGTACTGTGTCTAACGTAATTAACTGCAAACTTCTCAAGCATTTTAAACTGGAAGATACACTGCTATAACAAATTACACCAAACTCCATAATTTAAACAGCAAAAACCTTTCCTAGCTTAGTTCATGGAGGCCAGAAATCTGAAATCAGGGTGTCATACTCACACACTTGGAAGGCTCTAGGCAGCTCCAGATCCCTGCATGTAGCTTCTCATGATAGCTTACAATTGTTGACCTTTCTTGACTTACAACTGTATTATTCCAGTTTTTCCTTTGTCTTTACATAGACATCTTCTCCTTGCATGTCTCTGTGTCTGGAAATCTCCCCCTTCTCAAAAGGACATGCTTTAACATTATTTTAGTACTTCAATAGTATTCTAGAATGATCTCATTTAAATGTGATTATATCTGCAAAGACCTTACTGCCAAACGAGTCACATTCGTAGGTTTTCAGTAGCCATGAATTTGGCAGGAATACTGCTCAAACAGCTATAAGAGAAATGATATGATTTGATGGTATTTGAGTTTATAATGTTTGGTCTGATTGCAAAGTGAACTATATTTTTGTTTCTCCAATATTCTTTTATTTTGCTAAAGTTGATGTAGGTCTAGAAATTCAATCCTCAAATAAATTAGATTAACATGAAATTAGCAATAAATATATTTCATGAGAAAGGCAAAGGTCATCCTAAGTGCTCAGGAACCATTTATGTTAAGGAACAAACCCGTAACATTTTTATTGTAGGCTGCTCCTGTTGCAACATTTCAGACTACTTTCTGGGTAGTTTGTCTCTCAGATGAACTATTATTATCTACAAGTCACTCTGCTAGGGGGCTGGGGATTTAGCTCAGTGGCACAGTGACTGCCTGGCGAGTGCAAGGTTGTGGGTTCAATTCCTGGTACTGGAAGAAAAAAACAAACAAATAAACAAACAAACCAACAAAAAAACACAAGTCACTCTGCTAGCTTTCATCCAGGCAATCATTTTCAAAGCACTGTGATAGTCCTGGTAGATACAGCAGAAAAATGACAAAAATATTAAAAATAAGAAAATAAAGATCTTGTCTATATAGAGTTTGTGTCTTAGCTAGTAAGTGGGAAAATAATACTAGACAAATAGACAAAATTTAATAAAGGTACAATTCATTGAATTTTTGTTTATGCATTTATTTCATGACAGTTTGATTTATTTTGTTACTTGTCAAACAGTAGACATTACTTATTTTATATATGACATATTTCAGTTTAAAGTTATGTTATTATATGTGAATGCAAATATAGATTTGATATTGTGCAAAACCTTTATATATACCTAAATAATTGCATGGTTGGCCATGCCACTTCTATGAAGAGTGCAAACAGATGAAGAATGGTAGGGTTTGGGTCATTTTAGATCATATCATTTCAAGAGATCTCTCTCAGGAGTGACATTTGGCAGAGAGCAGAATTTTGGGAGTGTTGAAAACCATTAATGAACCTGCATTTCCCTCAGAATAAATTCAAAATTTCATATTACCACAAAGGCCCTTTAAGATCTGTTCATTGATTAATTCTCCGGCTTCATTTCTATCACTTTTAACATAGTTAAGAAAATTTTACAAAAGAATTTCAGACCAGAACAAACACATTATCTACTAGTAATCCCAGGCTATGACATATATTTGTAGAGTTATAGCAGTTTCAAACATAGACATGTAGACCTACTGCTTCATTTTCTACTTTCCTCTTCTGAGATAATCCCAAGTTTCAATACTCTATGTTCAGGAGCAAATTCTAAGCCTGATATTAAAAGTTATCTTTTATACAAATAAAGGATAATAATTCTGTTTTGACTCTATTTATATATAGTTACTACATTTATATGTTTAATTATTCTCCATAATAACATTTACTTAAATTTTTACACTTAACTGGAATTACCATTGTAACATTCTGCAATTACCATTTCTTTTTCACTTCTCATAACACAATTATAGACCATGATGAATATGTCAACTTTTACAAATCCCAAAATAGGTTTAATTCTTCAGCTTCTCATGATAAATAATGATATAGACAACAATGATAAAAAGTCTCATATGGAAGGGTTATGAAAAATTTATTTACATATTCCAAGAGGAGACTGAATCTTTGTAACAACTGCTAATATAAGGTAGTGTGATCTTCTAGACAAGGGTCTTAAAAATCAGTTAAATTAAACAACATTTCTGGAAGATAAAGTTAGTTCTGTACACTTCTTACATGGACATGTTCTCAATTATTTGAAACAAAGTGTAGCAAGGGCAAAATTATTGAATTTGGGCCAGATAAATATTGTAATAATACAACAAGTGCAAGACAAAAATATTAAACCTCTTCATAAGAGCTTAAATTATAAAAGTACGTGTCAGTAATGGAGCAAACATCAGGGAGATGAATTTTACCAAGCATGTTAGCATTAATCCCAGATTAAAACAAAGAGGAATTTGGAATATATTTGGAATTTTGGAATATACTGATAATTTTTTCATAACTCTTCCATACAATACATTTTATCATTATTGTCTATATGAACATGGGCAAACAGTAGGCAATTAATATGAGGCCTACATTCTAGTCAATTTTCAGAGTCACAGGTACATGAGCATTAAGTTTGAAGTGCAAAAGCTGTGTAATAGTTGTTAAATGCTATAACAGTGATCACATTAATCTATTTAGCAGTATGCATGTTTGCACTTAAGATTTACTTTGAAAATATAACTGGATATGTACTCTACTTTGAGAATTGGACATTGAAATTGGAGTGTCTATGTATGAGAACTGAGGGTAGGATGGAAGATATTTTAATGACTTCAGATGTGAAGAATTACTGTTAGGTTGAAAGTTTCATGGATGAGAAAAAGAGACTCACAGAACTGAGAAAGACATATTCTATACCTTTCCCTTGCTCATTCCCCAACACACACACACACACACACACACACACACACACACACACAAACACGTATTTAAACTTGTATGGGTTGAAACTAGAATTGGACTGTAAGTACAGCAAAGAGACAACAAAATTTGTTGTATCAGGTGAGTACATGGAAACTATCCCTTCCTTGGATAAGTCTGGAGAAGTTGTGCTTATTTGAACATTTCCCTTCAAGGTGAATCACATGGCCAAAGAGGATGGTGATGGAGGAAACTGTTCATTTGAGTCCTTGGGGTCAGTTCTGTTGGGAGAGAAATCCCAGGTGTCAGGAGCATCTCTCAGCCTACATTGATGCTGTGACACTATCAACTGCTACCTTGCTTCCCAAAAGGCCAGAGAGTTTCATGCCAACTCATTAACTCCCTTTGCTCTGATTGCTTCCTCAGGTTTCTAGAATGATCAAGTCACTGAGTGTTGGTTCTTTTCATCAGTAATGACCATTTAAGCTTTCTTTTCTGTTTTCTTTTGCCTTTGTTGTGTTGCTGCTTCCTTGTTGTAACCCACAGATGATAGACAGGTCTATGCAAGGCACACAGCCATAATACTCACTGGATGGAGTAAAGCAGTAAAAGGATGGGGTTTGTGGGGCCAGCAATTAGCTCTGTATGTCCTACCATACACACTTTGCTGGGGGCTGTCCTCAATTCCTCCCCTTCTAGTCTGAGTGCTCTTCGCTCTCAGGGATGACCACTCACAGTATTAATTTCTGACTGTTGCTGCAAGAAAAGAGCAAAGGAGCGGGGTAAAAGCTTAGAAATGGTGGGAAGGCCATGACTGCAGGCAGTGAAGTCACTGTCATTAGACATTTGCCAAATATACATCAGTCAGGAGTGTCATTATGGATGTTATGGTTTGTGTCTGGATGTCTCCCCAAAGCCTCAGGCGGTCATAGAGGGCAGGTTTTTGGAGGCAGCAGAATCTAGAGTTTGTCTGTGATTGGCTCACTGTCTAGTGCTGATATTGGGGGTGTGAGTGCTATACCCACCCTGGGGTGGATAGCCTGTGTAAAACATAAGGGAGGAAAGAGACTTGCTTCTCCTCTTTGGCTCTTGTTGAGTTTAGTATCTTTTACAGCTATGAACCATTGGCCCTCTGCCATGCCACTCTGCCTTGGAGCCAGCTGCTTATGGACTGACACCTCTGCAAACTCTGACCTAAATAAACCTTTCCTTTTAAGGCTTTGGGTGTTGGGTATTTTGTCTTAGCAACAAGGGAAAAGTAACTCAGACAACAGGGAAGCCTTTGAAAGATGAAATATGGTTTCTTCTTATATCATATCTAGTTGCCTTACCATTCATTGTATGACTCCTTGTTAGAGGCTGCACTTAGTTTCCAATATTAAAAATAAACAAATAAAAATTACTTGTTTGTGCACGGAGCATGTGCATATCTTTTTCTTGCTATTATTTCCTTTAAATAGTATAATTACATAAAATGTATTTGTACTGTGACTGGATGTTAGACATCATCTAGAAGTGATTTAAAGTACATAGTAAATGAGAAAATATGTGTGGATTATATGTAAGCATTATGCTATTTTATATTAGGACCATGAGCATTCACAGACTTTGGTATCCACTGGGGTCCTAAAACCATTCCTGCTTGGATATCAGAAAGACCGTGTATCACGGAACAACAGTAAAAGTTCCACAGCAAGAGAAGCACCAGATAGACCTCATTTTTAAATCAGTAGGTCATTACAAGTGATACATTAAATCAATGATTAACCTTGCTACAACCTAAATTACCAGGCAAGCCCTTTTGAAAAGATATAGTTTGGTTCATTTTCATAACAAATGAGTATATTTATGTTATTAATGTTATATTGTGTATATTAAAGTACTACTAAATATTTCACATATTATTCATATATATAAATTTGATTGCAAAAAAGGAGTTTCTAACTTGGACCTAGGTCTGTTAATAATGTCAGAGACATAAAGAATGAAAAATGGCAGAAATATGTCAAAATGTGTACTGTTTATAAATTTGATAATTCTTTCAATAAAATGTTGAATTTGTAGGTTAAAGGTGAGGTGTTGTGTTTTTACTAAATAATGAATTTCTATATGAATAGGTTCTAGTTAGTATACTTTTCATGAAATTGTTTTCTCTCTATGAAATTAGATGCACAATTTTCATATGTTTATTGATAGCAGCAAAAGCCAAAAAACACTACCCTCATGATAAGGCAAAAATCAGTGCTAATCTTTATGTGAGGGGAGAAAATATGCAAACATAAAGAATAACTGATTTGTCACTAGGTTTACCTTTGTCCACTTTTACTGGCTTTTATATTGTGTCTTGTTTCTCTTTATTTTAGGATTACATAATAGATTTTCAAAACTGAGACAGGAAAATAAATTGATATAGCTTTTACCAGGTATGGAAGCACTATTATCTACAGATTTTCAAAATGGGATGTTACTTGCATTTATCCATCTTTTCATTTTTGTCTTAACCTCAAAATTTCATATTGCTATGTGCTCAAAGGAGAGGTCAAGTCTTCATTGAACATCTTTCTGAAATAGGTTCATCGAGGGTCACCCATTTTTCAAGGATTCCCAGAGAATTTATTCTTGTCTTGTACGAAGGCTTGCCCTGATTTTTCTGGTCAAAGTCACGATGCCACATTTTGTCTCAATGCAGACATGTCACCTTTCCTGAGCTGACTCTTCACCCTACCAAGGCTGCTTCCTGCTACCCTTATCCTGCTATCAAGACATGTTATTTGGTCAGTATTCACACAGACAACTTGCTTTTTTTTCGAGAGCACTTAAATTTCTTAGTGTGATTTTTTTTTTTTCAATGTTTCACCCTGCCTCACCAAAGTGAGGTCAGTTTTATTATGTGAAACTTTCCCTGCGCAGCATTTACTGAAGCGTTTACTCATATGCTCCCATAAGGTGGTACTCGTAACTGATGAGGAAGCTGAGGAAAAGAGAAGTGAAATCGTTCCCCCAATATCACAGAACAAAGTGCTGGACATGGGCTGGCTTTTTCCCTATCAATAATGTTAGCCTCTGTGGGACGCTGGCTATTTTTGAAGAGTCCACTCTGTCAGGCAGGATCCGCTTATTCTAGATTGCCTCTGAACCCAGTGTGCAGGATAACACACACACACTGAACAAGCAGTCAGTAACCAGTTGCACGATGAAGTAATGAATGGTAGACCACACTTTTATAGAGTAAGTACAACCACCACTTTTTATTAAACACTTTGAACTCCTAGAGAAGATGATGAAGGTCAGCCTGGAAGAGTAGGTTAGAGTAAAACATTGAAAGATAGGCTCCCTGGGATAATAGTTCCCTTCTGCAAGTCACAAGTGATATGATTTAAAGCAGTTTGTCTATCTTACTGTATTTAGGTGGTTCACATATTTGTAGGACTTAAGTAGAACCTTTCTTACATAGAGGAAAATATGAATAATATTTTAGATAGTCTTAGTTCCTAACTGATATTAAATATTATTCTGGTTATTTCTTCCAGAATTATTATTTGTGGCCAAAAATACTTGAACAAAATATTTATTTTGAGGTCTGTTTAGGCACCACAGAAATTAGAATCAGCTACTGAAGAAGGTATTAGTACATATTTAAATGATCCTTCATTCATTTAGTTCAGGTATTCACCAAGCCTTAATCATAATATAAGCATTTTGGCTTTTGTTTATTACTAGGACTTCACAGAAAGAGAAAACCACTCACAGAACCTAAAATCTCATGCAGAAGTGCTGCAAACAGTCATTAAAACTTATATTAGAATTATGGGGATAGATAATATTTTATAAGTGAAAAATATGAAAAATTGCAAAGATATTGAAATACCTGCATTCACTTCAGAAATGTAAAATAGCTAAGATCTAAAAAAAAAAAAAAAAAATCTAAAGTAGCTAAGAGCAGAATAGCAATTCCAAATGAAGTTCTACGGAAAGAAAGAGCCAGATCACTGAGGTTCTGAAACTCAAATTAGCTGTCTTGTCATTTACAGATGCTAAATCAGGGTGGAATTTTTGACAGTTGAAAACTTCATAACTTCCCAGCTCCCCTCTTAATCTGATATTATTGTCAACAGAATAAAAAGAAGTTTCATAAATTGAAAAGGAAGTACATCCATGTTTCTCTGAGCTAACCATTATTTTAAAGGTATAATTTTTAAAAATATTTATATACTTTCAAACAACATCATGAATATTTTCTAGATGTGTATTAGAGTTCGCTAGAGGAACAGATTTAATATGAACATAAATATAAATGATTTCTAAAGAATTTACAGAATAGGCTCATAATGACCACATGCAGAGTATGGGTGATAGAATGCAAAATGCTCCCCTGCAAGGTCTGCATGCTGCAGGGACCAGGACCCAGTCACAAGTTGAAGGCCTGGACCTCAATGCAGAATTTGCTGTGCATCTGTGCTGGGAAGCTGAGGGTCTGAGTGGTCTTCAGCTAGGGCTGAAGAGTCCGAGCTGGAAACTTGAAGGAGAGGGAGACAAAAATCCAAAGGTGATAGCAGGAACTGGAGGTCGGGGCTGGGGACTTAGCTCAGTGGCACAGCTCCTGCCTTGCAAGCGTGAGGTCGTGAGTTCGCTTCCTGGTACC
>NW_004955443.1:11374267-11410775 GCF_000276665.1 Chinchilla lanigera | reverse complement strand
GGAGCTCCTCCAAATGGGAAGACTTCTTTCTTTAGAGAGAGCCCTTCCCAGTCCTCGTCATGCTCCAGGAAGTTATATTTGTAATCCTCTGGAAAAGTTATTGGAATTCTAGTGAGTTAATTCCAATCTACCACTTCCAGTGCAGCCCTTAGAGAGAATAAAGACACTCAGTTATATTTGTAGCTATGGGAAGCCAAGGGGTCCTAAATCCAGCCATGATGATGGCTATCCAGAACAAAAGCCTTAACCCAATGTTGAATGTGTGTTTTATTCATTCATGAAGAAAGGAATGACTTGAGGATGAGTGACTGTGAGAATGGCAGGAGGTAGGTGAATGCCCTGAGCTGGGCTAGGTAGGAGGCCTGAAATCACCTCTGCAAATGCAGAGAGAAGGATATGTACAGAGAGTAATCTGCATAACACAACTGAGATAGTTTCTACTTTTGGAGGGTCAGTGCTTCAGCTCTGCTGCGTAATCTTTCAAGCCCCAGGAAGTCATAACCCTAGCTCCTGGCTTAATGCCAGCCAAGGGCATGGAGCAATGGCTCTATGTACCACCTCATCCGGACTCACAAGTGGGAATAATTGAGGGGGTGGGGTGTCCAAGGAAACGTGACTGCTGTCTTCAAAGACTACCATCAGCACATCAGCTAGACTTCAAGCCAGGTGAAGAGATAAAGGAAAGTCCCAGCCAGCTCTCTATATATCAGTGCATGGAAATAGGATCAGGTTCAGCCAAAATGGAAACAATTGCTCCTCTTTCAAGGAGAGTTGCCCAGGGGGTCCTCCATACTTCTTTCCCTTTTTATTCTGTCCAGGTGACAAGCCCAGATGTCACCCACATGCAACGTGGATATCCCCTTCTTGATTTTGTGGCTTACATGTCAGTCATCCAGAGACCCACCCAGAACTGTGCTCCACTAATCCTCTGAGTTTTTAATGCATTTAAGTAAAAAAAAAACACGTAACTGTCACAATATGCAAGTTCTATATTCTGCACGTTTTACACCTTTCACTGTATCACAAGCACCAATAAGTGGATCTTAACCATGTCACATATCCCAGCTTCTCAACATTTTAGTCCCCGAGTTCTCAGCCAGTGCTGCTAACCTGAATTCTTTTGACTACATAGTTTATTCTATCTCTGATTCCTCCTCAATTCAATACCCAATACTTCAGGAGCTCTTAGTTTTTCCTAATGCAAACAAATTTTTCTGATTATAAACAAAAATTCTGTACTGCTCAATAACATGCTCACAAATTCATAGTCATTGCTGCAATAGCAGTAAAAGAGCCTTCTAGTTGCTACTAATGACCCCTTAGCTGTACACATAGATACAAAAATCACTCATGTGATTCTCAACCAAAAGGTTGTATTGTATATAAGTACAAAACCCAGATTCATTGTTTTTATGGTCACTACAATGCCCTCTTTTTGTCATGTAATTATTCAAGGTTTAATATATATACCTTTACATTTGGTTTGAAAACAGTCAAAAGGAATTAATTTTTTTCCTTCTATAAACTCTTAAAACACCTTAATGTTCACAAATATTTGTGAGGGGAATTTGTTTAAGCTACTGTTTCAGAAGTGCTCAAAAGTGGCTGAAGGGTTTGAACGCTGACATCTAGATAGATACTATTCTTCAATAGCCCTTGGATACAACGGACTAATTAGTCTGTGACTGATTGCAGGCTTCTAAATAATTTGTTTCAGGCCCACTTTATGCATTAAAGAGTCTTTTTAAAACACTTCAAATAAAACTTGTTTTCCATAGGTTTCAAGAAATATTTCCTTGCTTTAAAAAACAACCTCAGAATAGACAAATATGCAGGTTTTATCTAGGGAACCACGAAAACGAGTAATTATAAAACACATGCCCCATTTAATCCCAACAACAGTCATTCCAGGTATTTGGATATGCAAAGTCAATTATATTTGAAATAGTGGATTTTGAGATTTCTTCAATCTATAGTAATGGCAGAAATGAGATACTTATTTCCCAAAGGAAGCCTGGAACTCATGTAAAGTATAATCATGAGTACTTTTATTTTCATCATTAACTATAATATAAAAAGCATGTAAAACTGTAGTAAATGATTCTGAAAGATTTTTCCCTTTGGAAAAGAAACATGCTCATATTTCTTCTATCAATAAACAAAGATCAAACTTTCATGAAGCCCTTTTACCCTTAGCTAGCATCATATATTTCTTCTTAACTTCCAAGAATTGTGGTTGTGTATCATGGTTTGCTTTCTCATTCTTGCTTTCTCTTTTCTTTCCTTTTTTGTTCTTCAGTCCTCAGCTTCTCAACTCTTCATGAATTCCAGTGGATACTGGAAGTATCACTCAGTAGTGAAATACCAGGGTTTCAGTCACACACACCAACAAAATACTGATAAAAAATATATTGCCAGATTCAACAGGTAATTTATGTCTGTATATTACTGATTCCTCCAAAAATTGTAATAGTATTAATACACATATTCTTCTTGAAAGTAGACACACTTTGTCCTTGCAATACTTCCTTCTTTGGATCACTATTTCCAGTTTGTAGCTTTTCATTTGCATTTTATTTCTTGGAGTTGTTGTTGTTGTTGTTGTTGTTCTTCTTCTTCTTCTTCTTCTTCTCCTCCTCCTTCTCCTTCTTCTTCTCCTCCTCCTCCTCCTCCTCCACTTTCTCCTTCTCCTCCTCCTCTTCCTCCTCCTCCTCCTCCTTCTTCTTCTTCTTCCTCTTCCTCTTTCTCTTCTTCTTCCTACATTTAAATGATTCTCTAAAAATGAATCTTTGACCAATTTCTCTCATATAAAGTCTCCCAAATAATTTCTCAGCTCTCCCCATTTTTATTAATAGGCAAATATTTCTGCTGAGGTATAGGGTGTATACTTATTGCAACACTATTCATATCCTTTATGGGCACTGTCATTTCCCAAATTATATTATTGACCCCATCCTTCATCACACTGAGAGAATTATTTGAAAAAATGTAACTTACCTGATAAAAATTCTTTAGTATTTCAAACAATGCCAATAAGTTCCAAGTCTACTTTTTGTATATTTGAAACCTAGCCCTTTTACCAGTTCCACAAATTTTTCTTTTGTTGTTCACTATGTACTCTACTCTTCAATCAAATCACATTGAAAATGTCTGTGTAATATAATATTCACTCATGAATTGATCATCAAACATTTGTCAACCAAATTCTTTAGGCTCTGGAAGCATTAAAAGAAAAAAAAATACATGAATACCTTTTTGGTGGGATTCTCAATCTACTAGAGTGAAAATTCCAAATAAACTTATAATTAAAATTCAAAGTCATGGCTATTATAATGATTGAGAGAAGTTCATATAATATAGCTAGAGGAGAATTTAATTCATACTGACCTGTGCTACAAAAATGTTATAAAAGAAAAATAATAACATCATTGGTGTTAAAGAATTCAGGTAATTTAGGTGAAATTCAAAGTAAAAGTGAGATATTTATGGCCAAGAAGCATTTCAAAAAATATTTTCCAACTATCAAACAATATGCATTGCTAACTTTTAGAATAAAGGCTTAAGCATTACCTGAGGTGTAACATTCAAAAAATTGAATTACTTAAGAATTCAATCAAGAATTCTAAAATATACACTGCCAGCTTAGCTGGTTAAGGTTAGATCCTTAAAGTATCCCTAAACTATATTTATTTATAGATTTTTTGCAATTAAATTTAGTTGTGTAATATTTACCTAGTTATTTATTATATGCTTCTCCTACTAAAACATGCTTAGACAGGTACACATACTATATGTTTAGTAAATATTTAGTTATAATCATGACAAATATGTGATTTCATTATCAGACAGTATAAGTCTTTTCTATAAGAGAATACTGTTGCAAATTTTAAAAGCTAAGTACAGAGAACTTTATATTTTAATTTCAAATTAAAACATTTAGAATTATTTCAAAGTTCCAGTTCAGATAAAAATACCTATATAACCAGTTGTTATTTCTCTTTTATATTAGTATATTATTCTGGTCTTAAAGAAAATAAAAACCAGTTTCATATGCAACAGTATTTATATTTCATAGATGTATTAGTAAATATTCAAATATAAATGTTTGTCTATGACCATGATTTATTCCTTTACCTTCCACTGAGTAACTTTGGCTTTATAGAATATTTGCTGTTTAACTATTAAAAATTAATTAATTTTCCAATAAAAGTGAACAAGTCTCTTTCATTGAACTTTCCTTAGCAATTCAGTTCTTTGTTATCGCAGACACTGTTAATTAAAAATGCTCCTAGTCAGGTTTGACCTCTAGTTTTGAGTTAGAAAAAGAGAGCTTAATTGACTGAACTTAAAAATACGGAAGAAACATATTCAGTATCTCTTGCTCTGTTTGTCTTTGTAATTCACCTTCGTAAAATGTTTTCATAATCTGTATTGGGAAAGTCAACGTGGGTCTACTTATTTCTGTTTTTCAGAGCTAAATTTTAGTCTCATCCTACCCAGGTTTAATTAAATACAGGTATAATTTTTAATATTTAATCAATATGGTTTAGCATAATAATATTCCTCATGGCCAGTTATTTTCAGGTTCTTTGGGGGCTTCATTTTTTTTATTTGTTTATTTGTTTGTTTTGGTATTGGGAATTGAACTCAAGACATTTTGCCTGCCAAGCAGGCACTGTGCCACTAAGCTACATTTCCAGCCCATCTTTCCTTTCCTTTCCTTTCCTTTCCTTTCCTTTCCTTTCCTTTTCTTTCCTTTCCTTTCCTTTCCTTTCTTGAAATTATTTCCTTTTCCTTTTCTCTTCTTTCTTATTTCTTTCTCCTCCCACTCCTCTTCCTTTCCTTCTTTCCTTTAGAAACATGTCAAAACTAATTCTCTTTCTAATAGGTGAAATTTTCTCTACATCTGGTGATTTTTAACTAACTAAATACTCACTATAGATAAGATGCACTAACTCTCCCTTCTGATTCTCATTTTAGACATTTCAAACTTCTCTTGAGAAAATCATATTGGCACTATAACCTTTAAGTGAAAGGAATTGGTTCTGAATGCGTTAAGTAATTTTCTTCTCCTTTGTGAAAAGCAGGCTATTCTCCTTCATACTAAATTAATGTCTGAGAGAAACGAATGTCAGAAATTTGGCCCACATAATATTTTATTTCCATGTCAGTGTTTACCAGGAATTTTTTGGCAGAAATAAAAAAGAATAGTTAGTCATTTTGAGTAAAATATGCTGTATTAATCAAAGAGAAACACCAATACATTAATTTTGCTTCTGAATTATTAAATTATAGCCATGACAAAACATGGATTTAAAACCCTGCTTTATAGCAATGTCTTCAATAGCATGAATGCGTTACTAAAATGTTGTATACCTCATCTTTGCAAATAGGCAGCCATATTTGCATTAAGTCACTGCAAATTACTTTTTATTTTTGAAAACTAGATTATTGAATCACTACTATTGACTTTTTCTACAGGAAAAGGAAAATTAAAATATGTAAAACATTTCGTTTTTATCTTTTTTTAAAGCCAGACTAATGATTTTGTATCTGCAAATTTTTGGAGTGTTTCAGCAATGTGTATGCAAATATGACACATACTGTAGTGGGATAGTGGGTTCAGAAATCCTCTCACTGAGGGTTACCTCCACTTTCCCACTCAGCTGTCCACTTTAAAGACTTTTTGCCTGTTCTGGTCCATTGAAAAAGAGCTTGTTTCTTCAGAGTGGTTCAGAAAGGTTGGGCACAGCTTGAGGCAACTAGTACATGCAGCTATGAACAGAAAGCCCCTTATTCATGGATTTAAAGTCTGTTCAAACACAGTAATGCGTGACAGGTTACATGAACACAAAAGGAAAAACTGCCAGAATCGTCTCATCCTTTATTAACTTTTTATCAGTTACATTTTGAGACCAAAAAAAAAAAAAAAAAAAAAAAAAAAACCAAACATATAAGAATACAAACCAAAAACAATTCAAAACTTTGGGATTTAATTAAATGGACAATCGTTCAGATCATAATTGTGTGACTCAATAATTTTGGTTGGCTTTGCTTAGGTAGTGCTTCTGATTGCTACTTGTTTTATTCACTTGTGTGAAATTAGTCACCAGCTTCATTGGTATCTGAGTGTGAAGTTCTAATCTAGAACGACTTCTTTCTTCTGGATTTTCAGATAACTGGCAGACTTTGTCTACCTAGCAATTCATTTCTCAAAAGAAAAATAAAAGTTACAAACATCTTTCAAACTCCCAACTATGGAATATTCATTAATGTTTCATTGAACAAACAAATCTCATGACCAATAACAGCAGGACTTGTAGGATATAAGAATTTTTCAAGCTATCCGTGACTACATTTTTCTTTTACAGTGTACTGTAAGACGTTTGGATATTTGACTGTGAACTCTGCCATTGCTATTCTCAGTAAGAAACTTTGCCATTTTCTGCAAGTACTAGCCTATAAACAACCCAAATTCTTTAAATATTTTCCTGAAACTCTCCTTTGAGATGTCTCATAGCTCTCTTAGGATGCATTCTGCTTTGCCATAGTTAGCTAATGCATTTTCTTTTTCTTGACTAAAGTTGTGCTTCAGTCAATGGGATTCACTAACAAATATTGAACTTCTACTAAATGTTAGGCCAAGTACTGTGTGATGAGATATAAATATGCATAAAAAAGGTCTTTTATCTGAGAATTTGAGAGTATACTTGGCAGTACTCCTTAAATGTTTAAATTATTGATAACTAATCTATGGGTGATATTTATGTGGTACAGAAATTCTAGTTTATGTCCTTTTATATGAATTATTACATAGATTTTAGCTAGTGGATTTGGGGCAGGGTTCTGATTTTTGTCTTATGAAGAAAGAATCCAAAAAAGGATATGCATTCAGGGATATTTTTCACTTAAAAATCAATGTCTCTTTCTCCTTAGTGATGGCATAATTTTTTTTCTAAGAACCTAAAAAAAGTATAATTTTTTCTAAGAACTAAACAGACTGCATGTTGGTAGAAGATTCTGTTTTCTAAATAACTGAACCCTCTACCCAAGTTATCTCTTTAAATTCATGAAATACAGTTTAAAATATCTCATAAAGGAATTGATAGGAGAAGATATTTCAATATTTCAAGCTTAAGAGCTTTTATTTTTTGGATAAAATTCTAGTGCCTTAAAACACGGTAGAGAATTTCATATTTTAAGTACTTTATTTATTTTCAGAATATCTCTGATTCTTGATATAGTCCCTCTGCTCTTAAAACTTGAGGATATAGAACAGTGATAAATGAAACCTGGCTGAATTCCGTTAGAAAATAAATACACATACTAAGTTCTATTTTCTAGTAAAAATTCCTTCATCATTTACATCTTCATGTAATATATATACATAATGTGTATATATATATATATATATATTGCCATGGCATATGTTTATATATTATATATCTGTTTGCAAAATCTTCATTCATTTTAAAACTTTGCTACAGGATTCAGAGGAAGCACACTTTTTTATCTTAAAATAAGGATTTGTTTTCTTCTTTCTCCTCTTCCTTCCCGTATACTTTAGTTCATGTTCCCGTAATCAGTTCTTTTTATTTCTTTTCTGTATTATTATTTTGTGCTACACATGGGCCCTTTCCTTTTGCAAAAACTACACTTTTAGGTATGGATGATTTTGCTAATTCTTCCTTGGACCTACAAAGGTGTCATTATTTATGTGTTTTCTTATTTGGTTGTGGCATTCTGACCCAGAGCAAACTATACAAATCATTTTTTTGGCTACAATTTAACTTTTATAATTTTGGATTGTGTTATTAAACTTTTAATCTCCCACTTGATTAAAATTCCTCTCCTGAAAGGTAAGAAACCTCCAAAATAATGCACCAAAATAAGTAAGCCTACCGTTTCTCTTTATAAGTTAATCAGCTCATGTGTTTCATTATGGTGACACAAAACTAAACAACTCAGCACTTCTTTTCCACGAGCTTCCCAGCTGCTCCCAAGCAGCCCCAGTGCTCCCTTTCCCTTTTCATAGTGTTGAGCTCTGTTTTCTATTAATAATGAAAAGCTGGCAGCATCTGAATCGGAATAATTCTCCTTGACGGAAGAATCAAATTATGTCAAAAGTTTATCCGAGTCAGGTGTCAGGTTCTCGGTGAAAATTTTTAGTCCTCTTCAATCTGTCCTCTACTGCATAGTCTTTAATCTTTAGGAAGATTCAGGAGACATAACAGAGTGGAGAGAAAAGTCTATGACTCAAAGTAAGCATCAAAGAAGACATCTGAGTACAAGAATATTTAACCAACAATTTCACTAATAATAACGTTCTATACATTCAGTGCAGAGGTATTACCTGATAATTGTCCCGGAGGAAAAGTAGGTTATTTCAGACCATCAAATTTTCTTTATATCCTGATGCTATTTGAAATTAATTATATATCCTAATCTGGACAAAACTGCAAAGCATGTTAAGTTAATTTGTTAAAATTTTTTGAAAATAAATATTGCAAGAAAGTGTTAAAAATAGGTGCATGCAAAAGAATACAGACAATTCAGCATTAAGTATGAATCTATGCATGTGTGGCAGAAATAGCTAGCGGGTAAATCTGACCTGTTACTAGAAGTAACTGGTTTGAAAGCTAATACCAGGGCTTGGTAACGCTCCTTCCTCAAAGCATAATGCAGATTTATCATGCTTTTCCTTCGGGGGAGATGAAGTGCTGACATAACAGTTTATTGCAAAATCCACTACATTCAAATCTAAAAGGACAAACTATTTCAGAAATGCTTTGCCTCTTTAAAGGCAATTTTCAGAGCTGTTGTCATTCTGAAACTATTTCCCCCTTTAAGAAACCATTATAAAGAAATCTCTATGGTGACCTTGATTTCTCATCCCCTCCAGCATGTGTAGCTTTTTCTTAAAAGAAAAAAATATCTCTTTTTTAACTTAAAATCCTATAGACGGATACTACACTACCTTATTACAATTTCTAATCAGCTGCCCCACATTGCTTTGGATTTGCATAGGACCATTGTAGGGTGAATATATATCTGTGTTCCTATCTCTCGGGTAAAGTAAAATTATTTTAATAGACTTCATGCACAGAGAGTGTTTTAAAATGATCCCTTCTGATGTTGTTCCAGGGTAGATAAATACTCCGTTTTCCTACACTAAAGCAATTGACTTCTATTCATTGCCTTGTCTTCATTAGTTTAATTGCTATCTTAAATTCTTAAAAAGTATTGTCATATGTTCTCATCAAAATCTTGTACAACAGAGTTATTTTTACACACACATATCATGAGGTTTTTCTCTTGTTTAGAAAAATTTGCTAATGTGCTTTTTCTCTTACTTTTTGTTCAGGCTTTAAAAAGTCCCACATCCCTTTTTCCCCCCTGGATCTTTTGAAAGGCAGTATTGCCTAGCTTTGTAGAATTGTAGACCAGTTAGCTGGGGCCAACGTATACTCTGACGATCAGTTATTTATGAGAATCTTGGCAAATTCTGTAGTCCTGAATGTTAGACTCCTCATCTCTACACTAGAAATAAGAGCTGTATCTCCTTTTAAGGTTATTATGAAAATAAAATAAGTTAATATGAAAGAAACATTTAAATGGTATCTAGCATTTTAAAAATGCTATTGATGTGTTCAATTTCATTACACACCACATAAATTGAGATAATACTGGTTTATTTTCTCAAATTTTATTGTATTCTTCTTACTGCAAGGGTATTGGCATTATACCTTATTGTAAGTGCCCACACCTTCTCTTCACATGTACGAAGTACCTTCCATGATCATAAGTATGCTCTGTGAAAAGTTCAGTCAGGTATGACTTTAAGGTGCTACACCTAATGCAAACCAGACACGCATGCAAGAAAAGGTGAAAATCACACCTGCTGGATCTTCACTGATGCCAGGGGTAGAAGACAAGAGAAGAATGATCACTATGATTTGCCAAGGACATTATTTCCATAGAATTTCTTTGAAAATTATATGCAATAATGAAAATATTAAATAGTTTGAGAATTATAGAAATAGCTAAAATTTATTAAAGACAATAAATAAAAGACTTCTAAAAAGGAAAATTAAATCAAATAATAAAATGTAAAAACAAAATAAAATTTACTAAAACAATGAAAAAGCAAGGAACAAAAACAAGAGAAAGGTTACAGCCAGAAAACAGAGTCATGACGTGGCATGCAAAATAATCATGATCAGCAAAATATAATTTATTTGGAAAAGTAACACTATAGAACATTTACTCTAGAGTATAGGAAGGACTATGGTTGTGGTGGCACACTACTATAATCCCAGCATTCTGGAGGCTGAGGCAGGAAGATACCAAATTGAGCTAATCCTAGGCAGTTTAGTGATTTATGAATCCCCATCATAAATGAATACATACATACATATCTAAATAGAAGATTGCTAATAGTTACTAAAATGAGTACTTAGAAACTTCTCGCTATTGCTTACAAATTTCTGTGGAATGCATTGTATTATTTAACACGGACATAGACTTGCCTTTATTCATTATACTATGAGGTCCTGGAATATTTTTTCCAGCAATTTGTTATTGATTTGAATTAAGATTTGTTGAAAAAAATTTCAGCTTTTTTGTTACAAATTGCCACAAAAAGGTATTCATTGTTAAGTCAAAGTATATCTGCAACATAATCCATAATAAGATATCCACTCTTGAGCATACCTACTAAATTGACTGAATAACTATAAAATTTAAGGGCAAATTGATAAGCAAAATGTGAATGGGTGTTACAATATTGTGAAAAATGCTATCTCTTGTGTAAATTATTTGTGTCATTCTTAAGACCAAAGTTTAAAGAGTGAATCAGCATTATTTTCAATGTCTTTCTGATGTTTGGGGGAAAGTTGGTTTATATATTTCAAATGTTACATTGAATTTCTCATTAAACTAAATGAGTGCTATATAAATGCTAAAACATGTATATTTGAAATAAATGTAAAATACTTTCAGTAGGAAGAGTCTTTGTATTCAAAACTAGCATCTGTTTAATATGTTTGAAAGTTCTCAAATGTTTTGTTGCCTAAAGAACTTCCTATATGAAATACCTGGTCACTTCTAGCCTTAGGAACTAATTAGTGTAAACCAACAAAGGAAACTTTCTCAGCAATTACATAAAATTTAGTTTTCTTAACCTTTTCCTAAATATTAATAAACATACTAGACTGGCTCCAGAAGGCCAACTCTTAATTTTCTTTTAAGCAATAGGAGAAACCAATATTCTCTGAATGAAGATAGTATCATTTTATATATTGCAGGAAAATATATTTAAAATCAAATGTTTAACTAGATGGTTTCCATTACTGTTTGAAACAATTAGTACAAATAAGTTCAAAATCATTTTTCGGTACCCATTTAACTTTGCTGGACAGTTTAAAATTGTTAGATCAACTGTTAGATTGATTAGATCTTTTCATTATTTCCCTCTTAATGTAAAACATTTCAATTTCATAATTGTTAAATTGTTAGATCTTTTCATAACTTCCCTCAATGTAAAACATTTATTTCTTGAAATGCAGTGTTTTGAAGCTTGAGAACGGTTGAATTTACACTTTTGATTTTTGGATATATGAACTTGATAATAATGGATTTGGAGGTTAATTTTAATGTGTTGGCTAAATGTTCTTGAAAGATATAGAAGTTTCTATTAATTATGTTTTTAATATTCTATGAATAAATAGCAGTACACATTTGATACTACTTTCTTATTATTTGGGGCAAAATATCTTCAGACTACTTTTATGTACATTTTTTGCCTTATTTCCAGTGTCTATGAAAGCTATATCCTCCTAGAAAAAAATGAATACTTTTGGAGCTTTTCCTTAATTTTCCCTTCTTGAGCAGTTTTCCACTGTCAAAACCCAATAGACAGATGATAAAAATGTAATATTTGATTGATGCTTCAGTGTGGGAACAACTCTTGTCATTGTGTTGCATAATATATTCACATTTCCTTTTTCATTGCTTCTTTTTTGAAGCTCACCAGAAAATTCCCAATATTATGATGTTTCCAAATTGTCCTCAGGGATTGCCATTCTTATTGTCAGACATTTCTGAAAAAGTAAACGGAAATTCAATGTGGAAAAGCTTTCCTAGGCTAGTGCTTTTTTATTGTCTTCTGTGTAGCAGAACATTAAATCTATCATTTCTGAGACTGTTCTGAGAATCTCATAATTGCAGCACTTAGATTTAAGAGACATAATTTATCATCATTTTGTTTGCAATTGCAGTAGTATTTCAGTGACGTTCAAAAGTACTTCTCTAATTTCATTTCTGAAGGTTAGGTTGACCTTTACTTTATGTTGAATAAATAACCTAAGTTCTTCTTTAGTAAATCTAGTCTGTGTTACAAAGAAATATGTCTGCATTTTTATGTTGGTTTTACATATTAATATATTTACATGTTGTTGATAAAATATATTCTACTTATGACTCCTTTCAGCACAATACAAGACCATGGAAAGAACACATACTTACTCTGGGTCATTGTTCCATAGCACATCTTGGTAACTCCATCTAAAATATATAAGAGTGTGACAGGGATAGAACTGATCCAACTTATGTTATTTTCAACTTAATAAATGTTTTGTTGCATGTATATAATCTTCTTCATATGGTTTGGCATAGGATTACTGCTGATGTATATTGGCAGAACATATTTAGATAACGCTGAATTTTCATTGCTGCATTACATTACAGGTGCACATACCCTTCAGATTGTTAATGGAATATCTTTCCATTTTCTGAAATCCTCTTAGATATCTTTTTTCAGAGTATTGTAATTTTCACTGTATAGATATTTTACTTCCTTTATTAGATTGATTCCTAAGTATTTCTCTTTTTTTGTATGTTATTGTGAAAGGTGTGGTTTCCTTAATTTCTCTCTCAGTGTGATAGTTGTTTGTGTACAAGAATGCTATTGATTTTTGAGTGATGACTTTGTATCCAGCTACACTACTGAATTTGGTTATTAAATCTATAAGTCTTTTGGTGGAATTTTGGGTCTTCTATGTAGAGTACCATGTCATCTTTGAGTAATGATAATTTCAGTTCTTCCTTTCCTATCCTTATTCTTTTTTTTTCCTCTCTCTTGTCTAATTGCTCTAGCTAACATTTTCAAACTATATTGAATGAGAGTGGTGACAGTGGACATGCTTGTCTTGTTCCTGATTTTAAAGAGAAAGATTTTAGTTTTTGTCCATTTAGTATTATGTTTGCCAGTGGTTTTTCATAGATGGTTTTTATCAGAGTGAGGTAAGGACCATCTATTCCTATTTTCTGTAGGGTTTTTATCATGACTGAGTGTTGGTCTTTCTCAAAAGTTTTTCTTCATCTATTGATATGATGATGTAATTTTTGTCCTTGACTCTATAGCTGTGATATATTATATTAATTGATTTGCATATGTTGAACCATCCTTGCATCCCTAGGATGAGTCCCACTTGGACAAGTTGTGTAATCTTCTTGATGATTTGCTGCATTCTGTTTGCTATCAATTTACTGGGAATTTTTGCATCTATGTTCATTAAGGAGATTGGCCTGTAGTTGTCCTCTGCTGTGCATATCAGGATAATACTTGCCTCCAGGAATGAGTTAGGTAGAATTCCTACCCTTTCAATTTCTTCAAAAAGTTTGAAAATTGGCATTAAATCTTCTCTAAATTGCTTGTAGAATTCAGCTATGTGTCCATCAGGACCTGGGCTTTTCTTTGTTGGTAAGGTTTTTCTTACATTTTTAATTCCATTGGCTGATATTGAGTTATTCAGGATTTTTATAGCTTCTTGATTCAGCTTTGGTAATCCATATGTACCTAGGAATCTGTCCAATTCCTCTTTGTTATCCATCCTATGAGAGTAAAGATTTTCTAAGTAAGTATATATGATCTTCTAAATTTCTACAGGATCTAAAGTGATTTCATTCTTTTCATTCTTTACCGCATGAATTCGAGGGTTTTCTTTCTGTTTTTTGATAAAGTTTGCTAGGGGATTATTAATTTTATTTATTCTTTCAAAGAACCAAGTCTTTCATTAATTCTTTGTATTGTCTTCTTAATCCCCATTGAGGTAATGTCTGCTCTGATCTTTATAATTTCCTGCCTTCTCTGGGTGTTGGGCTTGACTTGCTCTTCTTTTTCTCGAAGCTTGAGGTGCAGCAAAAGGTTGTTAATTTGTACTCATTCTGTTTTCCAAATGTGGGAATTCACCACTGTATATTTCCTTCTGAGGACTGCTTTTATTGTGTCCCATAGGTTCAGGTAAGTTGTATCTGTATTTTTGTTTGATGGTAAACATTGTTTAATTTCTTCTTTGATTTCATCTATGACCCATTGGTTGTTCAAGAGGCTATTATATAATTACCACGTTCCTTGCTCATGGATAGGAAGAACCAACATTGTGAAAATGCTCATACTCCCAAAATTGTTGTACAGATTCAATGCCATCCCAACTAAAGCACCATTAATATACCTCACAGATATAGAGGAAACATTCTTAAAATTCATCTTGAATGATAAGAGCCCTAGCGTAGCAATCCTGTGCAACAAAGGAAAGGCAGCAGGCTTCACAACCCCTGACTTCAAATTGTACGATAAAGATATTGTGATAAAATCAGCATGATACTGGCAAAAAAATAAAAAATTTAAAAAAAAAACACAGACCTGAGAATCAATGGAACAGATTAGAAGATGCAGACACAATTACAAACATACTCATCCAACTTATCTTTGACAAAGGGATCAAACATGTTTATTGGAAGAAAGATGGCCTCTTTAATAAATGGTGCTGGAAAAATTTGCTTTCCATATGCCGAAAACTACAACTAGACATATTTTTTCACCATGCAGTAAACTAAAGGGAAAATGGATTAAAGATCTAAGTATTAAAACAGAAACATTAAATCCACTTGAAGAGAAAGTAGGTAGAAATCTTGAAGACATGGAGGTAGGCAGAGCTCATGAACAAAAACCAAACTGTATGGGAAATACTTCAAAGATTCAACAATTGGGATCTCATCTTCTTGAAAAGTTTCTGCACATCAAAAGAAATCACCAATGGGGCAAAAAGAAAACTCACGAATTTGGAAAACATTTTAGCCAACTATCTCTCAGACAAAGGACTTCTACCTAGAGCATATAAAGAATTTAAAAAGATCAGTCTCCCAAAATCCAAAGAGTCAATCCAAAAATGGGCATCTGAGATGAATGCACATTTCTCAGATGAAGAAATAAATGGCAAATAAATATATGAAAAAAATGTTCAACATCATTGGTCATTTAAGAAATGGAAATTAAGACAACACTGAGATTTCATCTTACCTAAGAAAAAATGGCTATCATCAAGAAATCAACAAATGAAAAATGCTGGAGGGGCTGTTGGGAAAAAGAAAACCTTCTCCAGTGCTGGTGGCAGTGTAGACTGGTGCAAGCACTGTGGAAATCAGTGCGGAGATTCCTCACAAATCTAGGATTAGAGGTTCCGCTTAACCCAGCTATTTCCATTCTGCGTATTTTTCCAAAAAAAAAAAAATATTGAAAACATCACATTATAGTGATATATGTGCACCCATGTTTATAGCAGTGCAATTTGTCATAGCTGAATCTTGGAAGCAACCCAAGTGCAAACTGATGGAAGAATGAATGAAAGAAAATGTTGTGATATTTTTATATACTGGAGTATTACTCAGCTATTAAAAACATAAATTCTTTTTTCCCTTTGTCTTTCTTTCCCTGATTGTATTTTACCATTGTTCTCTCTTTATTATTTTCTTAAAAATAAAAAAAGATAAATTTGAGGCTTTTATAGGTAAATGGACACAGTTAGAGACCATACTCATAAGTAAAATAAATATTGTACTGTTTCCCTGGTGTGAAAATATGAAAGAGTAAATAAAACCCAAAAGGTAGAATAGATATTGTGAAAGGGAAAGAAATTTCTCAAAGGGAAGGAACAACTGGGATGAGGGAAAGGAGAAAAGAAAGAAAGAATGAAGGGAGAAAATAGACATATGTATATACAAGAACAGCTGGGAAAATTGTACTGCTGATGTCTACTTGTTTATTGAAAGGAACAGTTAATGCTTAATTTTTTTCATACCATTTTTGCATATTTATAACTGGTAATCTGAACAACTAGATTGAAAACAACAATATGCAATATAACAACCATTGTTGAATTCCTAGCATCGTGTTTCATGAAGCTCTTTATCATTTCTGTTATTTTTATTATTATTTATTCCCTTTCATTGTTTGATCAGACTTGCATTCTTATATCTGGTAATCTGAGCAACATCACTGAAGATAAAAATATGTCATATAACAACCACTGTTAATTCCTATCAGCTTGTTTTGAAGTCTGGTATTGTTTTTTATTGCTTTTGTGGGTTTTTTTGTTTTTGTCTTTTCTTGTTTTTATTTTGTTATTGATTTTTCTCTTTAAAATACGAAAACTGTTCATGGACACAAGATATTTAAAATATTCATACACATAGTTTTTTTCAGTTCACTGAAAATGAAGTTTTGTGCTAATACTTTTTGGACAATATGACTATATCTTGAACTCTGAACAGCTACTATAAAATATAACAATATGCAATGTATTAAATATTGTTACTACTAGCCTGTTTTGAAACTCTATATGATTGTTACTTTTACTTTTCCTATTTAAAAATTGTAAATGGATTAACTCCTTTTCAAGCAGATAATGTGATTTTATAAGTACTCATTATATATATATATTTTTATATATTATATATTCATATATGTTCATTTACATATAATATGTAAGTTCATGTATATTCATAAATAACATATTATATATATATTGATTTAAAATAAGACCAGTTTTTAGCAAGTTTGAAAAAGTTAATCCAAATGGGTAAAATAAAATGTATATCAATTAATTGTTTCCATAGCACTTGATATTAATTTATATTATTTGTCATTGCTGACTTTTATTTTAATTCCAACTTTCCCCAGCCTAATTCAGACATTTGTTACTAAAAGTTTGCATTAGGCAAATTTCTCTTTTCTCTGTCATTCCAGTGTTCATTGTACAAGACTCACTGTGTAGAATTAACTCTGATTATATGATGGCACTGCTCTGCACCTGCTCTAGGTCTCTAGATCCATCCTAGGGAATCTGTTGCTACCAAGTGACTTGTTATGTGTACATATGATGTGATTAGCTTGCATCAGAATGAAAATAAAACATTTTAAAATGCACGCTCTTCAGTTAAGCTTCCTTTACCTGTTTATAGATAGACTTTCTTGATAAAGGAAGCAGTGCACTGATTTTCATCTTAGGGAGACTGTCTCTCGTTATGAGGTTGCAAACAATTCTTAAATTAATTACTTTGATTTTTATTCTAGGTTCACATAAGCTACCTGTAACTTTTCTAATCTTCCTGGCAAATCTCCCCATATAATTTAACTTACACTTCCTCCTTGCATAATGAGGATCTACTATTCAACCAAAATTTATAGCTGATCCAAGGTGTGACTAAGAATTATCCTTTTATTATGTAATTTATACATTCTACAGTTTTATTGCGTTCCTAATATTTTCCTGGAACACAGCTTAATTCAGGGGGTACAAAAATAATTATTTCATTTCTCTGATTAAAAAAATTACAATTGTTTTTATCTCTAAGAATGAAATGAGCTTAAATTTATGGAAGCTTAAAATTACTGTTAGCTGGAAGAGAAATTACCTGAGTATGAAAATGTAATTATTATTCTTCAGGGCATGGCTGGACAACTGCAATATTTTGACATGATTAATAGTGTACATGAGGATTATTTGAGGAAGGAAGACTCTTTCAAAAAAAATCTTCTGGTAATTTAGGATAATATTAAAAACATGCCAGAATGAACAACCGAAGATTAGAAAACAATTTCGGCAACAAAATTAAAATGTTTTTAAAAATATATTGTTTTAACCACCACCTTGTTTCAATGAAGGTGATATCTTGAGATAGATCATGGTTATAAAAGATGTTGAATTAAAAAACAGCTAAAAGATCTCCATGAAGAAATTTTAGGGAATATATAACAATTTCTTTAGTATGTAACTTTCATTTACTATAATCACAAATGAATAAACACTGTATCACAGAAACTCTTTGGAATTCCCTTACATAATTTAATTAATTTAATCAGTACCTTCACTCTCACCTCCCAAAATTTGATAATGGAAAATACATGTTAACAAATACAAGGTGGCTAGAATAATGTCTAATTCATATTGAGTATTATGCTATTTAAATTACTTTCAATTTAGAGTTAAGTATCTGAAACAATAAAGTTAATTAATTCCTTGAGCTGAAGCTAGTCCACAGATACCCTGAGATTAAAGCCTAGGACTAATTATGATTCGAGGTCTTACATTAATAAAAACCATTCTTTTCACCTTTACTGTTGAAATAGTCACTGTCTTCCTTTTCAGAAGGTGGATAACAGAAAAAATAAGCACAATGCAACATGTAAAAGTGCACTGATACGCTATGGCAATGCTATGAAGCATTACCTCTAACCAATGTGTGACAGCAGTAAGGAAGTCTTTACTTGGAAAACAATGCTTAAGGAAATTTTAAAGCAGACATAAAACTCCAATAAAAAGCTTCGTGGTGACAGGAATGGATGAGATTTTTCTCACTATTATCACTACATATTATTTCTCTGCTTGCCCATTTCCTTCTAACTACCCATAAACATTCCAGGAACTTCTCATGGTAGGCCATTTTAATGTTATATTCTCTCTGCTGAGATTCTTCACCAAGACAAACACATGGATTAACCCCAGACTCTCTCCATGTTTGTGTTCAAATGTTGCATTCATCGCATCTTCTCTGGCCAGTGTATAGCATGAAAAATGCAAGTAACAGTAATATCTTCTCTTATTTTTCCTCCTTTGCTTATGTTATCATATTGTCTATTTTATTTATCATTTTAGTTTTCATTAGACTCCTCTCTGGGGATTCAGCTCAGAGGCATAGCACCTTCCTGGCAAGTGTGTGGTCCTGAGTTAAATTCCTGGTACTATAAAAAAAAGGAAGAGAAAATATCATTCTATGGACTAGACTCCTCTACTAAAATGTAATAGAATAAAGAGAGAGATTTTTGCTTATTTGTTGTTGTTTATCCAGAGCATGATGGAACTCTACAAATTGTATGACAACAGGATACTTAGCCAAGTGTGAGTATGTGGCTTCCAAGGGGGCAGTAGATGTGCATAAGGTACGTGTGGGAATAATGCAGAGAAGTTCTAGATGGATAAACTGAGCTTATGGCAAAGTACTTGTACCACAGAGTTCACACTTGGCCATTCTGATGATGGGGAGGAATAAAAGATTTTAATTCTGATAGTGACATAGTTAATCATTTAGGTTAGAAATATGTTTATGGAAAACTTTCAGAGAATTAATAAAATCTTAGGCACCAGTTACTTCTGTAATATAGATTAAATTATTACAGTTAATGAGAACTATTGAGTTAAAGCATCAGATTAAACTGGCTGCCAATAGTGTTAAATGATGGGAAATGAATCATAAAGATTAAATGAACATCCTACTTGATCATATTTACCCATCTTATGTTTAAATCTCTTAATTGAAAAGATCTAAGTAAACAAACTACTTGTAATTATTTCAAGAGTTGTAATATGTATCATAATATTTATATTTTGAATATTGAGAAAAAATATCCTGTTAATGTAGTATTTTTATGTTTTATTTTAAAATTGACACAATCTTTCATCCATGCTTCCTTAAAATTAACTTTTCTTTTGCTATATTTTATTATATGTCTAAAACCACAATATTTTTTCTTACTTGAGTATCTCAATTTTTTATTAAGTTTATTGGTACATTTGAGATATACATAATGGTCGTATTTGTAACAAGGAATTGTACCTATACATGGTATGTTTTTGTTCCTCTTTATTTTCCCCCAGTCCCCTTCTCTACCCTCAACTGCTTTTCCTGTCCTTATTACCAAAGCTTTGTTTCCACTTTATCCTTTTATTTTCTCATTTTTTTCTTTTCCCTCCTTGCTTCTCCCCCAGCTTTCCCCCATTCCTTTAAAACAATTTCTTCCACTTTAAAAATATCTGTTATATATTTTGGTTCTTATTTATGCTTCTTGTACCAAAGAAACAACATGATATTATACATGTATGTTAAATCTATTTCACTTAAGAATATGGTCAGGATACATCCATTTAGCTATAAACGTCTCAAGTTTATCATTTTCTATGGCTATGTAGTACTCCATTGCATAAAAAAATCCTTCTTTATCCATCCCTTGGTTGATGGCCCCTTGAGACTAGATGTTTAAAAACAACATAGAATCAGCAAAAACTAACACCTGAGGATCAGTAGAACAGATTAAAAGATGCAGAAAAAACTCCAAGCACACTCAGCCACTTTATCTTTTATAAAGGGGTCAAGCACATTCACTGGAAGAAAATAGCCTGTTTAATCAACTACATGAAAAGTTGGCTTTGCACATGCTGAAAACTAAAACTAGCTCCTAGTTTCAAAGATTTAACTATTATCAACTCTGCTGCTATAAACATGAATGTGCATGTAACACTATAGTGTGATGTTTTTAATTACTCCAGAAAGATACCCAGAAGAATAGCTGGGTTGGTTGGAACCTCTAGTCCTAGTTTTTTGAGGAATCGCTACATTTCCCCAGTGGTTGTAACACTCTATACTCCCACCAGCAGTGGAGAAATGTTTCTTTTCCTCACAGCCCTGCCAGCATTTGTTATTGGTTGATTTCTCAATGATAGCTATTCTTTCTGAAGTATAATGGGAACTCAGCATTGTTTCAATTTAAATCTCTCAAATGGCCAATGATGTTGAACATATTTTCATATATTTATTTGCCATTTGCACTCCTTTATCTAAGAATTATCAATTCATTTCAGGTGCTCACTTTTGGATCGGATCTTAAAATTTGGGGGGTCTGATTTTTCCCAGTTCTTTATATAACTCATACGTATCTAGGAATTTATCTATTTCTCCTGTACTTTCCATCTTATCAGAGTAAAGGGTCTCAAAGTAGGCATTTATGATAATTTAGATTTCTGAAAGATTCATTATGATTTCATGTTCTTCATTCCTAATTGTGTGAGTTTGAGTCTTTTCTTTCCTTTTTTTGATAAGGTTGGCTAAGAGTTTTTCAATTTTATTTGCTCTTTTAAAGAACCAACTTTTTGATTCATTGATTCTTTGTATTGTTTTCTTAGTCTCACTGCATTACTTTGTGGTCTGCTTTTTATAATTCCCTCCCTCATAATAGCTTTGGATTGACTTTCTCAAAATTTTCCAAAGTTGGATGTTCAACACGTTTATTTGAGTTTATTCACTTTTCCCAATATGAGAGTTGATCACAATAAATTTCCCTTTTCGTTGGGTATGAAAGTGAATTTCCCTTTTCATTGGGTATCAAAAAGATAAGGTATGTTGTATAAGCATTACCATTTAATTTTAGGTATTGTTTAATTTCTTCTTCAATTTCATCTGTGACCCTTGGTTGTTCAGTAGAGTGTTACTTAATTTCCATGTATTTATTGAACTTTAGTGGTTTCTTTTGCCATTTATTTTCCATTTCACTGCACTATGGTCCAATATTATGCATGAAATAATCTCAATTCTTTTACATTTACTTTGACATTTTTATGGTTATTACATCATCTGTTTGGGGAAAATCCCATGTGCTGCTGAGAAGAATGTGTATTATGATGTTTTGAAGTAAACACTCTGTGGACATTAACTAAGTGTATTTGTTCACAAGTTTGGTTCAGTTATGATATTTCTTTGTTGATTTGTCTAGTATGGAGATAATAATATCCCTTAGTTATTGCAGGCTAATCAGGTTCGCAATCACGTGAATGAGTGTATGGTGGCCCCAGGAGGATCAAAGCCCCAGGAGGGCTCAAAGCCCCAGGAGGATCAAAACCCTCTCACGTATTTCAAGATTCTCTCTGGGCTAAGACCACGACCTTCTCTGGATTGCCCATATTTATTTGGTTATCAGAAGAAGGGAGGGGAGTACTCAAGAAGGGCAGGACCACTCAAGGATTTCTCTAAGAAAGGTCTGAATTTAATCCACTGAAGAAAGATGCCTGAGGCTATAGTCTTCATCTAATTGAGATCTGACTCAGATATACTTGGCTGTGATCTTGTCTTGTCCTTTGAGGCTTTCTGGCTTCATCCACCACTACAGGTTCTAGTAGGGATTAGTGACTCACAGAGGTTCACTTACTATGAGTCCACTATTTCCAGATAAGGAGCCTGGGCCTTGGAGAGATTCACAAATGAACATGGAAAGCCAATTGGTTAATATTAAATTCTGCCCAGGGCCACTTTGTAGTGGTCTCCAACAGTCTAGTTAATGTATCTATTTGTGACAGTGGGGTATTCAGCTCCCCCATTACAATTGTGCTAGGGCTTACTTGATTTTTCATACCTACTACTGTTTATTTTATATAGTTAGGTGCACCTGTATTTGGTGCATATATATTTATGATTGTTATCTCTTCTTCTTGGAGTTTTCCCTCAACAAGTATGTAGTGACCTTCTATCTTTTTTGATCAGCAGTTGCTTGAAGTTCATACTGCCTACAAGTAGAATAGCTACCCCTGCTTTTTTCTTGGTTCTTCTTGCATGAAGTGCTATTTTCTGTCTCTTGACTTTCAAAGGATGAATTTCTTTTTGAGTTAAATGTGTTTCTTGAACGCAGCATATTATTGGATCTTGTTTCTTGATACTTTCTGCCAGTCTTTTGGTTGTTGAATTGAGACTTGATTATTGAATTTCTTTTGATTGTTGAATTGAGACTATTTACATTAATGGGTAAATTGAAATGTATTGGCTTGTCCTTGTTATACAATTTTCCTACTGATGGTCCTCTGTCTTTTCCCTCTACTTTTTGTTTGCTCTGCCTGAATGCTTCTCTCTACTCATACTCTTGGAGTTATGGTCTTTATTTTCTCCTAGAATATTTTTCAAAACTCTTTGTAGAATTGCTTTTGTTGTCATAAATTTCATGAGTTGATCTTGTCATGGAAGTGTTTTATTTATCCATTAATTCCTAAAAAAATAGTTTTTCAGGATACATCAATCTGTTTTGCAAGTTGTTTTCTTTCAGGATTTCAAATACTTTTCTCAAGCTCTCCTTGACTTATGGGTTTCTGTTGAGAAGTCTGCTATGATTCTGATGGGGTTTCCATTGTAGGTGATTTATTTTTTTTTTTCACACAGCTTTTAATATTCTGTTCTGCTGAATATCTAGAATCTTGATTATTATGTGCTTTGGTATAGATTCATTTTGGTAATGAGTACTTGAAGTTTTGTATGCTTCACTTACTGTATGTAAAGTTGTTTTTCCATGCTTGGGAAGTTTTCTGGTATTACTTCTGTGAACATGTTGTTTTATATCTTTTGTGTTAACTCCTTTTTCACTGACCCCAGTCTGTCTTATCTTGGTCTGCTTTGCATCATCTTGCAGTTGTTGGATTGTTTTGTCATGGTCCCTTGCTAATTTTAATAGATCTATTTCTCTGTGGTCACGACACACAAGCCTGTCTTCTAGGTCTGATATTCTGTCTTCATTTTCTTTCAAATGGTTTTGCAAACTCTCATTGGAATTTTTAATTTCCAGGATTTTTAAAAATCTGTTTCATGGATTCCATTTTTTCCTATGTTTGACAATGATGATTTCCATCAGTTTTTTATGCTCCATTATTGTAACTAATCTAGATTTGCTGAGAAAGTACATCACTCTAGTTGTCATCTCTTTTAACCTGTAAAATTATTTCTGTTCTGCTTTCCTCCATATATATATTTTTCCTCTTATATAATATATATATATTTCTCCATATATTGTGTTTTATCATGTATTATATTATACATGTTATATTGTATCATGTATTATGTTATAATATGATTCATATTATTTTATATTATATTATAATTTTTTGCTCCTATCATCCCAGAAGATTCAGGTTGATGACCTTATTTCCTCTATCTTGTTGTACCCTGGATTTGTCCTGGGTGGGCTGGAAGCTTCGGATTACATTGTGCTTCTGAATCTTGTCATTTTCAATTTTTTATTTGAATTTTTTTGTGTGTGGTGTTGTTTTCATTTTTCTTATGTTAGGTAACTTTATCATTAGTTTTGAGAATTCTCTAGGAAATGTCTTTTACTCTAGAGATAACTTCTAGGTATAGCTGGTTGTTGGTCTTTGTGTCTTACCCCGGGTTCTATCCTCCCACATTATTAGGGCTGAGAAGTTGATATCTATTTAACTAAGCACCCAGACTGTTGATTATTGTCCTATGGGTATGATTATGACCCCAGTTTGTCACAGTGTTGTCATACAGGGGTGAACAATTGATTACAACAAGTATGGCATCCTGGCTAAAGTAGTGCAGTCAACATTAACAACATCATCACACAGACCAAAGTTTGACAACCTCTTGTTACTGCTAATTTGTTATCTCTAACTCTAGGAGCAAGATCTATAGTTCTGTAACTGCATACAACATACACTAGGTATTTAAACACAGTGACTTCCCCCTTGGTGGAGTGACTTTATCCTATGAAGAAAGGAAATTTTGAAAGTGTAAGGGACAAAACAGCACACAAACTGAAAAGAAGTACAGTAGAAGCAAGGCCAAAGGACAAAAGATGATCACCCAACCTTTGGGACATTGGAGAAGAGAACAGGAGAGAAAGAGTGAAGAAGAAAATAAGAAAATTCAAGGTGAACCAGAAAGATTAGAGACAATTTTCATTCACATGTATATACCAGAAAATTATATATTTATATATTGAGGATTGAGAGAGGAAAGGGACCATTGAGGAAAGAGAGAGACAGGACAAAGAAAACCAGCCAATCAATAAAAATCAAAATCTAAACATCACTATGCAAAACATTTTCTGTTGCCCTCATTTCTGTATTTGTTCCCTAGTCAGAGCCAGAATCTGTCCCAAGTAACACTGCCAAGTCTGCAGTAGGATTACTGCTGGGGGCAAGGCTGCTCTTGGCCACAGCACTACCTGCTCATGCTTTAGTCCTAGGGTGGGGTTAGTGCCACTTGACTGTTTGCATCACTGGTCACAGGGTAGGTGCCCACCACAGGCCAAGGCTCATACCACTGGTCACAGAGCATGGGACTCCTTTCTGTTCATTGTAATTAGAGCTAAGATTGGCTTTTGGCCCCCAGTGGAAAGGAACCTGGTGGTTCCAACTCCCACTTCTAGGTTTAACTTGCCCCAGGCTGCTGTCCAACTGCCAGCTGTCTACTGTGACTGGATGATCCTTCCTTCTTTCCACTCAGGGCCATTGGCAGTGAAACGGCCATGGAGCTGTTCTGCTGCTGAGATTTAAGCCCTGGGCCCTTTAAAGTAGAATGGAATTGTATACCTGCCAACTTGCTGCTGTTCTTCAGAGCAACTGTATGTCAGACCCTTTTTAGTTCACTCATCAACAGTTGATGGGGGAGTGCCTTTTTAGTTCACTGCTCAGGAAATACATCTCATGTTTTCACTGCTGCCTTTGACTGCTCAAGACTCTCCCAGGCTAGGTCAGGTCTCAGTCTCTCAGTGAGGGGTAAAGTTGATTTTGCAATTGTCCATGGCAGCTACACAGCAGCTCTGCTCATACCACATGGTCTTAGATCTATGGTGATGAACTGTTTCTTCTATGGCAGTGAATCCTATTTTCTTCTCCACTGTCAGTTCCTTGTGGTTCTCATGTGCCCTGTACTCCCTTTGGATTCTCTGCAGATTGTTTCCTAGACTCTTGGCACTGTGTTTTGGAGAAGCTAAGCAGCTGACACTCAGCACTCCACCATGTTGAGAAGTGCTAAAACACAATTTAATTCAAACAAAATAGAGGAGTTCTTTGTCCTGCAGAAGAAATTGTTCTCTATTTCAGCTCATTTGTTACTGAACTTCCAAATTTTTGATTTAATGTAATTCATATATAAATGCAATTACCCCAAAGCATCCTATGATGATTTTTTAATAGCCCATTACTGACTCTAAGTTTTTGAAAGTAATGAGCTACAATGCAAAATTTAGTGGTTATAGGGAATATGTACAATTCTTTTAGAGAGAAATGCACTGTATATTTGAGATGGACATAAATAATTTGTACTGCATGCCATTATACTATCCTTATTAAATATGAACTTTTACCATAATGGTTTGCTTTTATGATGTGTATGCACAACTCAAATAATTTAAGAACTTCTTGAAGAATCTTATTATTTAATTTTCTTTCATATACTATGGATAATGATCTGCAACTGTAGTCTATGGTGTTGACATGGAATTAGGCAAACAGATCAAGAAAAAATTGCACATTCCTATAAATCTGTATGGAAAACTGCTATTTGACAGAAGGGGCACTGAAAAATAAATGATCATTGTGAATCTACTTGATAAACAGTTTAAAATTACTGACAAACAAGATATGTAATCTATTTTCCTCATTATTTTAAGATGTAGTATTACTGGCTATATATGTAATATAGTGTGTGGTATTTATGATTCATAAGGGTGATATCTAACTCCATGATAAGAATTTCTTTAAAACCAAACCCTGGATAATTAGTCAAAGAATAGAATTATCCTCACGTATAACTACCCAGAGACAAGTTTTAGAACAATAGCGCACAGTCAATCATGACTTAATACAGAGTTTGGGCCATAGGCCTTTCTTTACTCCATCTCCATCATGAGGGAAGGAGTGAGGAACACATTTCCAATCTGTAAGCTGACATGTGGTGAGTCATTCTCCATCATTTAGTTGATATGGTAAAGTTTTAACATTAGCCCTGGGATTTTTGTCACAGCTAGGGCTGTTGTCCTGGCAGACTACTACTGGAGTCAGTGTTGCGCATTTCATTTTATCATATTTGCAATGGCCTCTGATGGTATCAGAGGCAGAGTTAATTGGTCCTGACAATGTATTTTCAAAGCCCCATAGCCAAAAAGTAGAGTTCTCTGTAAAATTCATCAAAGTGTGATATATGGCCCTGTGCAATAGCTAGATATGTTTCAGAGCATGTTGAACAATGGGTGATCTGCCAACTTGCGGCTGGTACTATCACTGTGACATTTCTGGAAACAATGTCCTCCCAGAGCTGCTGGTTGATTTGCAATTGCTTGTATGACATACACTACACACAGATAATGAAAGAATTCATTGCTTACCTTCTTATTGCATGCTGGAAAGGTTGGATAATTGCAAGAAAAAGTTTAGAAAAGTAACACTGGAGAAGAGTATTTTTTTTTTCCAAAATGATAAGGCTAAGTAGAGATTTAAACAAAAAGGAGTCTAGTACTCAGCTTCTTTTTAAGTAAAAATAATGTATGGCTCATGGTTTTTCAGTTACAAGGAAACATCTCTTATTCTGACATAAGATAAAGAAAAAAGCATTAAAATGGTAGCATTTCTTTAAAATAAAGCATAAATTTTAAGAAACTGGTTTAGTTTTGTATTCATGCTAGTAACTTTTAGTCAGAAACCCTGATGATTACCTTCCAAATGCATAAAAAGAAAGATAAGTATATGAAAATAAGAATGATGAAACTAAATATCCATTTAAGACAAATCTCCCTACGCTAGTATTCAATAGCAAGCTAGAACAGACATCAATTTTGAGCAATATATTTAGCTTAGCACTGGAATCTATAACTGGAAATTTTCCATCTTTTCAAATATCTATTCAGAATGAGAATTATGTAGAAATTGAATGTCATTTTAAAAATATTTTCCTCTTAAATCCTACTATATCCATTATTTCCCACACAAATCTCAGCCTTTTTGCAAGGTAGCTACTGTCAAAACCCAGTTGTGCATCTGTAGTCATTAGCATTTGGCGAGTGATACAAAGCGACTGTGAAATGGAAAATGTTACCTTACAAATGTATTCTCATTTGGCAAATTCACATGCTTCACGTGCCCTGTCCCAACAGCATTAACACTAATCCCATAATGCAAAAATGTCTAATTATAGCCAATTTGACAAGCAGCCAGTTATCTGCATTAAACATACGTGTTACTATTCACTGTACAAGTAAACCTATTATTTCTGAGAGAAATCAGTCATTAGATCAGAAAAGCTTACTGGAATAGAACTCTGCTAAGCAAAACTAAGGATTTCTATTTTAGGAGAAAACATAGATATCATTTCAAAGCAAATGACACATTAATAGACATAATTAGCACTATAAAGTGTTCAAGAGTCTGAAAAAATTAATATGAGTATTGAGTTTGAATATGGTATGGAGTTTGAACTGCTTCAGAGACTATTTACATATTCTATTATGAACAGGTTTTAAGCGTATTAATACTTTAAACAGGGCTTATGAAGAAATAGATATACTTTGAAACAAGATATTGCAAAATGGGTGTAAGGAGAGAATTGAACTCCCCAAATTAATAGAGATTCTTCACTAAATATTCTTCTTCCTTTTTGATCATCATAGCAAATTATAGTACTGACATATTAAAAATCTTTCTGTAAAGTTAAATCCTGTAATAATGCCTAGCTGCATTTCAATCACAGGGATATAATATGCCCTCAATATTACAAAGGGTTTTCCATAAATGAGAGGTAAGATTCTGAAAAAATGTCATTTTTAACCCCATTCATATTTTTGTGAACATCTAGAGTACTGTGCTTGCATCCATATTTCTTCATGACATAATTATTTTAGGTATACAGGTACGTATCATCCTCATTACCCATATCATATTTTGTTTTTATTTCCTACCCAAAAGAGTTTCACAGTGAAGTTCAAACTCAGTAGACAAGCTAGCACCTAAGATATTCCATGGTCTATTTTCACTACATTTTCTAAATCCTGTTATATCATTTTCCATTTCTCAAACACTCAAGCCTCATTCATTTTGCTGAAATTCTTGCACATTAAATCAGAGTTTTCTCTCTGTCTTGTTCTCTCATTCTTACTTGACTTTCTGTCACTCATCCTACATCATCCAACTCATAATATTTTTCAATTTTTTCATGCAAAATCTTTGGCATTTATTAGATGTTATGTGTGTTCTCGTGTTACCTTCCATTTGCTGTTTTATGACATAAATCATTCTAGTGTAATTCCTGATTTATATATTTACTATTACTTATATATTTCAAAATATCTCCAGAACAGATAGTTTAGCTATACACTTTTGATATTTAATATGTTTTAATTTGATATATGCATGCTGAAGTGTTTTTGAAGAAGCTAAATCAATATTATGAGATCTATTTTTGAAAAATGGAAAATGTCAGCAGAAAAGATCAAGCCAATAAATTCCCTTTTAATTTGCAGTTTGCATCAATTCTAAGCTCATCAGTTGATTATTCCATTAATTTCTTTTAAAAATGGTTATTGAGGGCTAGGTATATGGCTAGCATTTTCTGTAAGGTCCTTTATAAATACACAAAACCTTAAAGAAATAGTCACACCTTGATTTTGCAGCACCTTAGCCTGGTAGTAAAATTAGTAACAAAAAAATAGAAAAAAATTTATATCAATGGAATGCTTCTACGATTCAATTACTTGATCTCACTATGATTTACCAATTGAATATTAGTAGTGTAAGTTTCATTGTGGAAGAGTGATTAAACTGTTATGTAGCTCTACCAGGAGTTCCAGTTGAGTCAATCACTTCATGTATTATTTTTACATTTACATGGAAGGCTTGCTTTTCTCTGTTACAAAGTTAATCTTTCTTAAAATTTGACAGTCTTTGTGGCAAGATATTGTTAGGTTTTGCACCTGGTATTTTGGCTCACTTATTTTGTTCTTGTTCTGAGCTCAGCTCTTTATCTAGCCAAGTAACCATTCTATACCATTTTTAAGGGATCAAATACATCCTGAAGAACTCCAGCAAATGTTTGAAGTTAAATGTCCTAAGAGAATGCCAACCCACAAAAGGAGGAAGATTTCTGGTAGGTGGTAGGTGTAGATAAGATTGTGTGCTCTTGGGGAAGTCAACATGTCCAAGCCCCAGTTTATTATTACTGTAGGGAAGCATTCCCTTCAGAAGATATTAAACTTGTTAAGCTTAGTTAAGTCATAAAAAGATGAACAACCACTCCTGCCACATAGAAAATATTTTATAAAAGGCTAACTAACATCTCTCACACACACACACACACACACACACACACATGCACACACACACATAACACAATCACATACATATATTTATAAATAAAACTGGGTAAAGAACAAGTGGAAAGGTTATAAAAACAGAGACATAAAAACAAGCCTCTCTTCTAGAGTTTTGGTAAGATATTCTGGGTTTACTTACATGCTGAATTCAGTTCAAAATTATCTTAATACAAAAGCAGAGTTCTACTAAATTTAATCATCTAAATTTAGTGCAAATTGCTTTTTCCTAGGTGTTCAAATTTTGAACAAGTAAAAAAATGAATGTTCTAATATTTTCAAGTGTAATAAAAATGTAAGCTAAGAGACCAGAAAAATGCAAATTGTTTTCAGTAAACTATTTTAGCTGAAAAATAAATTTCTCAAACAATTGATAAAATGCATAAACATTTTAAGAACATGATGCATTTGGGAGACAGAGGTGCTGATAAGCATAAAACATGTTTTATAGTGTAATGAATTAAAACAGGACATTAATTCAGTTCTTATATATGCATGTATTGAAATAGAAGAAATATATTGAAGTAGTACATTAAGTAATATACTTTTAAAGTAAGAAAAACATATTTAACATACACTTACTGAAAATTTCTACCATTTTAATCCTATTTTATTTCCTTAATATTGGGCTATTCCATTATCAAAAATTTTCAAAAAGGAAAAAAATGAACATTCCTAGAGAAAATATCAATATTCTTCACTTATATGGATAATTACAAAGCAAGATTTTATCAGGCTAACTTATAATGCCACATTCTTTACATGAATTTATTAATCATTCTTCCTGACATTTAGGAAAATTATTTTCTTTGTTTAATTATGCAATTAAATTGCATAGTAATTTGGCCTCCGCTTGAATATAAAGTAAATTTAACTCCTCCTTGGCTATGCACCATTAGTAGCATTCTTGTACTTTTAAAAATGTATCAGTCTTCTCACTGAAATATACCTCCAGACCTTTTTATTTTTTAGTTTGAGAAAAGGTCTTGTTAAATCACTGACTTGTCCAAGTTGGACTTGAGCCTGAGATCCTCTTGCCTCACCCTCCCTGAGTGCTGGAATTCCAGTGTGCAGCACAACACCTCGCTTTTCTTAACCTATGTTACATAATTAATTATTTACTAGAATTTCTAATTTTTATGCTATAGTATCAAAAATTAAGATGAAGAATATATTTATAAAATTTTAATGGAAAATATATTAACCCCCAAATATTGAAACTGATAAAAATTGAAGTTACTTTGTCATTATTTACTTGCTAATTTTCATTTTAAATAATCAATGAACATTTTTCTTCTTTTTTTTTTTTTTTTTTGGTTTTTCTCCGGTACCGGGAACCAAACTCACGACCTTGTGCTTGCCAGGCAGGTGCTTTTGCCGCTGAGCTAAATCCCCAGCCACTCAATGAACATTTTTCTATTAATGTTAATTTAAAAATGTTAGAGGCAAGCCAAGATTCTAATGACAGATAAATGGATGAATAAAATTTTGGGTATTCATATTCATATAATGAATGCTGTTCAGCCTTAAAACAGAAAGAAATTCTGATATATGCTACAGCAAGGTTTAACTTTGAAAAAATTATACTAAGTGAAATAATCCAGTCCCCACAGACTAATACTGAATGATGCCATGTAGTTAAATTCATAAAGGTAGAAAGTAAGCAAGTGATCCTGTGCTTTAGATCTAGAATGTCCCCAAAGACTCACCTCTTCAAAGGTAGAGCTTCAGTAAACTGCCGGTGTAGGCCTTTGGACAGACATGAGCAGGGGCACAAGGAGACACTGTGATCAAGCTGGAAGAGAAAAGCAGGAAGAAGTGGGAGGAACCGTCGCCCTGCCATGAAGATAACCAACTGCAAACTAACACAAAGGAGGACTAGGGACAGCCCAGCTCCAGATGCTGATCAGTAACCCTGTTCAATTAACATATGCTTACAGCTTTGTACATATGCCTTGCACTTCATGCAGCCCATCTTTTATTGCTTCCCAAAATTCCTCTTGAAGTTAATATGTGTATGTCTTAGTCATTTTCCTGTCTCTAGGACAACAGACCCCATAGCTGCAGGTTAAATTGGAGAGGTTTGTTTCAGCTCATGTTTCAGGGGTCTTAGTCCATGCATGTCAGCCAGCTGCAGGGGAAAAACATCCTGAGAGAAGAGCCTGGCAGAAGACAGCTCTTTGAGTCGTGGCATTCAGGAATCAGAGAGCAAAGGGAAGAGACAGATAGGGGAAATACACCTTTCCAGTTCATGCTCCTTTCACCCACCTGTTCTGATAAGTCCAGCTTCCAATAGCACATTTAGCTATCAGCTCCTCATGGGTTATTCCACTGATGTATATAACACCCCAATGATAAGGCTTATAGGAGACATTTCAAACATGCTGTCTTAGTTTACGGCATCTATCTCCTATTAGGAAAACCATTGTTAATCCATGTTGTAACAATATTTGTACATTTTCTGAATTTCACATCTTTGCTTGTTTGGAGCCATTCCTACTTTTACATTTAATTCATTGCTTTGCAATATACTCTATATATGCTTTAAAATAGAATAGAGCACTACAGTGAACACCAGACCATCAACTGAGACCCACAGTGCTTATTATTCTCCCCATAGAGAAGGTGCAATATTGTCATTCTATCTGAAACTGTAGATTTAACACTGTCCTCCTTTTAGATAAATGACAATACACTATGACTATATGTGAAAGTTACTGCGGTATCACTGAAGTTGAAGCATAATTGTAAATATTACTATGCCTGGATGCCCAACTTAGAGACTCTTAGCAGTATGATGATGACAGAGAAGTTTTCTTATGAAAAATGTTAAATTCACTTTTTACTGTAATGAATATGAGTAGCCTATAAAATAAACAACCCAAAAATCCTGTGGGGCTGTGAGGTACATAAACACAGATCTAATAATAGTGATTCTAATGAGTGAATAAATTTTTATGTTATTGGCTTCTAGCAGCAATAAAAATGATGGGAACACAGAATGCCACAGGGGGGGAAAAAATGCTTTTGTCTATGTTGTCATTTTGTTATTTTTTATTCTCTTTAAAATAAAAAAATTAAAATGTTAAAAATAAGGTACCTAAGTTGAGTGTCAGTATATGACTTTTGATGTCATCAGTGGATTAGTGAAATAAAAGTTTCACCAATGGCCAACATTATAAGGATGAGTTAATTACATAGTTCTGAAGAAGAAATCATCCCGCAAATTAGTGACCTAAAACAAAAATTATTTGTTTAGCACATTTTTTGTAGGGAACACTTGGGCGGTTCTGATCATGAATGAGTTTACTGATTAGAGTCAGCTGCCAGATTGTCTAGAGGCTGATGCTGATGGAGACCACTATGAAGCAGCCCCAAGCAGGACTTAAATGAACCAATTGGCTTTTTATGTTTACTTGTGAATCTGTTCAAAGCCTAGGCCATTTGTCTGGAAGTGGGAGATAGACTCATAGTAAGTGAACCTCTGTAAGTCACTAATCCCTACTAAAATCTGTAAAGGCAGATAAAGCAAGAAAGCCTCAAAGGATAAGGAAAGATCACAGCCAAGGACATCTGGATAGAATCTCAACTAGATAAAGACTATAGCCTCAGGCATTTCACTTCTCTGGTAGATTAACTTAATCCTTATTAAGGATTAATTTAATACCTTACTTGTAGAAGTCCTTGAATAATTCCACCCTTCTCCAATACTCCCCTCCCTTCTTCTGATAGCCAAATAAATAGGGGCCATCCAAAGAGAAGATCTTGGTCTTAGCTCTGAGGGAATCTTGAATTCTGTAAGCGGGATTTGACCCTCCTGGATCCCTGAAATCATTCCATTTGCCTGTTTGTATTTAGCCATCACCATACACTCGTTCAGGAGATTTTGGACCTCATCAGTCCACAATAACTAAGTGATATTATTAACCCGATAGATGCAGTCTTTATTTCTGCAACAATCTGTTGAGAGACTATTTTACTATCAGGCAGAAAGTATCCTCAGATCCTCCTAACGTCAAAAGGGACAGGGAGGTTGCCTGGGTCATCTCAGGGAGTTCAAAAGGTAAGTTACATATATGATTTTAGACATAATGGATAGCACTATGATTTGAATGTGTCCCCAGATTTTCATATTTTGAAATATAATCCTCAAAGACCTATATTAATGGTACTTAAGGTGTGATCTCTTTTGCAGTTAATTTATTCATAAAGACTCTATCTCTCATAATGGATTAATCCAATCATAGATTAATGGGTTGATGTACTAATGAGTTATAAGAATAGCTTTCTTAGAAGACAGCCATTTTTTTGCTGGCTTGGTTTTTCTTTCATGTTGTGTTGTAGCAAGACGGCCTCCATATGTGCTAAGAAGATCCAGGAAACACGCTCTTGGGCTTCCCAGTCTCCAAAAGTGTCAGACAAATAAACTTCTATTCTCCATAAATTACTCAGTGTGTGGCATTAGATTATAGCAGTAGAAAACGGTCTAAGAAGAGTATGCAGTATATATAGAATTTGGGATAAGTATACAGTAAAATTTCTAGTAGGGCAATGATGTTAGTAAAATATTGCAAACCAGCAAAATCATAGCAGATTCAGAAAAAGAATACTATAGATGTGTATGAATCTGTGTATGTTTGCAGGGGGACAGAAATAGAAAGATTGCTGAGGTCTTGGAGTTTACATAATAAATACTATTCTTCTCACTTGAGTTCATGCAAAGTAAGAAATTTTTTTAAAGATTTAAATGGTAAGTAAAAATTATTTTTACCTTTATAATGCATAAGGGTTAACTTGGAGAGCATGGGGTTTACTTTAGGTACTAAGGTTTGTAATACCAAAATACAAAATTTAACAGAAATATACACATAAATAAAGCAGTGTTAGACCATGACAGACAAACCTCTCTTTGTGTGATGCCCACATGTGAGGGACAGAGGGGATATCAAACTGCCTATTAGTAATTTATTCTAGAAAAAATAGCTGGGTAGTGCATACTTTATCCATTCTTCTCATTTGCAGTTACTTAAGGAAAACTGGGAACTTTAGACTGAAAGGCAAACAGGGTCAGAATAACGGCATTCGTATCACATGAAATGAATTGCACGGAGGGAAATCGCATCCCATCTCCCAGAGACACTACATTATTAAATACAACTAGGTAGAGACAGGGGGATTATAGGAGACTGCCCATTTTATTTCCCTGGCTCTGCAGTGACAATATTAAATATGACGTTAATTTCATTGGAACATACATGGTAGCTTATTTTCTTTATGCCTAGTCATGCATGTTAAGGCTGAGAATAAATGAAATGAAATTAATTTTTCAGGACCAAACTATGAATAAATTAGCTTTCAGGGAGCATGGAGAAGTGCGTGTAACAAAATTCTATCAAATACATTCATAATTTTGTCTTTATTGAACAACTTGAAATCTAGAATAAGAAATCATTTTCTTTGGGGCCTTATTAGTGACACGTTTTTAATATTTGGTGATTAGTCAGTTTTAAAGCAAGTTTGTCCATTCAGTAATCAACAGAGTAAACTCAGTAAAAGTAAACTGTTTTCATATTTTATTGAGAAATATGTAGGTGACTATTAAAGAGGATGATGACTAATATTTGGAGTCACCTACTATTTGCTATGAAGTTGAGGGTAATTTGTGACCATGTATTTAGAAGCCACAGAGAAATTAAGAACAAAGCATATTTTTAGTGAGCAGTAATTGAATTACCTTCTTTAACGGGGTGCTGAGGATTGAACCCAGGTCCTCCAAACATGCTAAGCATGTGCTTAACCACTGAGTTAAGTTACAACTATATTCTTTAACTAAACATAGTCATGTGACTTTTTATTTTATAACTAGGTTTTGTTAAGCACGCTATATAAATTTTTAAACTCTGGAGGTTTGCCTTTTTTTCTTCTGTTAATGCAGTTCAGGGGCTTATTAGTAGAATTTCAGTTGGTGCCTGTGTCTCTTTCAACACACATTTTTCCATCTACCCACATCTTATCACTCTAAATTTAGATTCTACACATAACATATACTTCTTTCATAGTAAATTACATTTGCATCTAATTGCAAATACATATTGCTTAGTATATCTATATTTCTCTTTTCCTTGCTTTTCAATTTTAATGATTATTTTTTATTAGTTTGTATTTACCATACATAATGATCACATTCATCATAGGGACTTTGTACTTGTACATATCTTAATTCTTCTTCTTCTTGTTCTTCTTGCTCTTCTTTTTTTT
>NW_004955443.1:11332431-11373948 GCF_000276665.1 Chinchilla lanigera | reverse complement strand
CCCTGCCCATTTACAAAAGCTTTGCTTCAATTTTCTTCATTCCATTCTCTTTTAGAAATCTTCTTTCTCTTCCTTCCCTTCTCCCTCCCCCTACCTTGTTCCCCTTCCCATTTCAATTTGTTTCAATTTCCCATTTGTTCTTCTACTTCCAAGTATCTATCCTCCATTTATATTTCTTAAAGTTAGGTAGTAACTAGCAAAAATAAGTGTTCTAACCAGTAAGAGATTTTTATAAAAACAATTAAACTTGCTACCAATATTATAAAATCTGATGAAATAGTTCATTAATTAAATGTATTATATACATTTATTTAAGCCAAATGGTAGCACCAATTAAAATGATCACAAATTAAAATTTAAATATAAAGGGATACAAAAGAAAGTATCTTTGAAATCTAACATTGAAAACCAACTGGCATCTTGTGGAACTATTTACAAACCTACAAATTTACACAGCCTACAACATGGATTGTCCTGAAGTGTGTTTCACTGGTATGATCACTTGGCCTCTATCTTTATCCCTTCTTCCCTTGGATTAGAAGATGTCATGCAATATATCAAGGCCTTAACTAACTATACTCAGTGGAGCTTAAGTAACACTACTTCTGAACTCTCTTTCCTAAATGAAGAAGTAAAATTAATGAGACAGGCTGTCCTCTAAAATCTGATGGCATTAGATATGCTAAGAACAGCACAAGGGGGTACTTGTGCAATTATAAAAATTGAACATTGTGTGTACATTCCTGATCCTTCTGCTAATGTCTCAATAGCTGTTCAAGATGTTAGACAACAAATCAATGATATGTCAGATTTTGAAAATCCCTGGGCCTCATTCTCTTTATGAGAAGCTATTACCAGCTCCTCTTGTTGATTATATTCATAATAATCCTGCTGATCTTATTTGGCCTATGCCTATTCAATTGCTTCTTTGGCTTTGTCTTCTCCAGATTTAAAGCTCTACACCTACCCAAGATAAAAATGGCTGGTGTCTATTGGGGGCCTTTAGATTGACCCTGTGGAGGGTATCTCTGACTGCCAATCAACAACTATGAACCTGTTCAGCCTGAAGAAGCCCGAGCAGTCATCACTCATTATTCCCTAACAGCAATTCAGGTTACTTCTTCAGAGGGGGGAATATTGTAGGCAGCTGAATTAGAAATATTATAGGCAGTCAGACAGGGCCAGGCTCTTGAAGGAGCCAGTATGGAAGACAAGATATTTTGCAAATGGAGAGGTGGTACTTGCTGTGGGCCAGATCCCAAAACAAAAGTTTAAATAAACACACCCACATACCTCCCTAGGGATGGAACTCAGGGATTGATATTCTAAATAGGTAGAGATCTCCTTGACTCAACCCACTGACCCAACCCCCTACAAGAAAAGTCACTGTTCTGTACTCATGTCCACTTACTATGTGACTTGCTTCCCCATTTGATCCAGATTTAATCAATTTTACCTGAACAGTTTTTATTGGCTGACCATAGTTTTGTCCCTGATAAAGTAACTAGGCTGTTGGCTAGGCTCATGCCCACCTTGTGTTTTCCCATTTTTCTCTGTCTTGGATCCACCTCATCTCCTGGTTTTGCTCTATAAAATTCCTTAGAAAAGACATGTTACTTGGGCAAACCACTTGGACCACCACCCCCCTTCTGTCCTTTTTGGACAGAAGCTTTCTTTCCCTCAATAAATATATTCTGCTCTTAAAAAAAGTTAAAATAGTCACATTTACGATCAATGTATTAGAAACACTGATAAGCACAGTAAGATCAGATTTGTGGCATTTTATTTAAAATATGCTTCACACCAGATTATAGTATTTGAAATATTTGATTGCAAATATTTGATTATAAATTATTGTATTTAAAATATTTGATTGTAAACATTTGCAATGCAAACTATGAATAGTTGACAGGAAACATATTCTGACTTCCATATGCTATAAAAACAAGCAAGTCATAGGTTAATTTTTAACAATCATTTCATAAAATAAATTTTGATAAGATACTATAAAATGTCAAATGGAGATAATTTGCCCTTCATAAAGTTTAATTTAATTTTCACTCATGCTTTACTGAATCTTTGAGGAAGACTCAACACCACTGATCATTTTCTTTCTTTCTTTCTTTTTTCTTTTTTACCACTGATCATTTTCTTTAAACCAAATAGTTTTAAGAATAAAGTACAGAACCAAACACTAAATAAATAAATTATCCCGTGCTAAACAGCTTACAGTTTAATGAGTTACCACCTCGGATACCCAGGCCTACAGTAAAACTGCCTGCCACTCTAAAAGCCTTTTCCTGGGCATGTCCCACTCAAGAGTCCTTCATTTCCCACTGAAATGCATAGTCATCATGTTTTTAGTTTTGAATCATTTTTAGGTTTTTGTCATTCAGTCCACATCCATACAGCTATAGTTTGGTCTTTTACAAAGTGTTTTTAGTTCTCCTTAATTTTTTAGTTTTCATCTTCATTCATTCTTTTCTTTCAGTTTTCCTGATAAAGTAACTAGGCTGTTGGCTAGCAGGACCCTGCATTTCTCAATTAGGTGTGCTTGAATGTTTTTCTTTATCCTCTGAATTTCTTATGAATTGATAACTTAATATAAAGCCTTCCTAAAACACAAATTTAATCCCTTGAAAAGATTATAGGTGGATACTCTCATTACTTGTAGTGGAAAAAGAAATGTCAAAATAATAGTCACATGAATGCAGGTCATATTTTGTATTTAATACCTTTTATACTGTATGCATATGTACTTTTCTTAACACCAAGAACCTGCAGGAGAAAATCCTTTATCTGAAATTGTTGAGACAAGAAGTATTTAGGGTTTCAGATTTTTTTCAGATTTTAGCATATTTCCATATATATAAGGAGATATCCCAGTATTGGACCAATTCTACACACAAAATTCACTAATGTTTCACATGCAAACTATGCCATGCCCTGATTACAATTTCATATCATATACCAAATACATTTACATTTTCATTGTAGTCTATTGTATGAGGTTGTCTTAATTACTTTTCTCTCATTGCTGAGACAAAAATACCCAACACCCAACATTAAAGATGGAAAGGTTTATTTGGCTCACAGTTTATAGAGATGACAGTATATAATCCACTGAGTGCAGCAACACCCTAGCAGGGTGGCTTTGTAGAGGGCCATCACAGAGAACATTTCATGGCAAAGAACAGTTCATAGCAGCCAGACTGTAGCAAAGCCACAGTGAGAACAACAGACAAGCCTCTTCCTATCCCTTTTATTTTATCCAAACTGCTGGAATTGGAGTGCACCAATCCAACCAGTTCATTTATCCAGCAATCACCCACCCTTAATCCCAGCAGCCTTCATCCTAGCACTGAATGATGAATTAATCACAAACTCTAGATTCAGCTACCTCCAAAAAAGCCTCATCTAAAAATGCGTGAGGGAACATCAAGACACGAACCATAACAGAAGTCAAATCTGGAATTTTCTACTTATCACACTGTCTTCTTAACACTAAAAAAATTTTAGATTTTGGGTCATTTTGGATTAGCAATTCTTAATCAAAGTTGTGTTTCTTCTTTTTTCATGGGTTCACCACATATATAATGCATACATGTATGTGTGTGTGTGTATATATATAATAACATATGCCATATTTTTTCAATTTCCACAGATAATTTTGATAGTAATCATGTGCAATTTTAGTTGTTATTGTATCCTGTGTGTTGATTTTCATTTTCCAAAAGATGTAATCTTCTACTGGTACAACCTAAAAGAAGTAGAAATCTTCTGTACAGCATCATAATAGCAGTAATTGAGAGAAAAACAAATAACTTTTCAAAATTTTCATTAGATCTTGAAGTTATTATGCATTTCAACAGGCAAATTATAGGAAGATTTTAAATCCAGATTATATTTATTGTATTTTGAAATCATTTTTAACATATGAAATATTTATGAATAAGAGTACATCAAAAACTGTGCTACCTCCTTGCATGATATGCCTTTGTAGGCTGAAAAAAAGGAAAGAAATTAGAATAATAAAGTATCAATCTTAAAATAATGTGGATATTCCAATATTTATGGCTGCCATGGGATGAGACATTAACCTTATTAAGAAGTAGACTAATTCATTTAGGGAAAATTCAATCATTTCTTTGAACAATTTATTCAGGCATTTTTAGAGCGCTTTATTACATAAGCTTGCCTTGCTCATAATCTACTAGGATGAATATGTTTTAGGGTTTTAAAGAAATATAATTTATTTTTATTAGTTAGAGATGACACAAAGCCTTGTCATCTACTTACTTATGTGCAGATTAATCAGTTTTATTCATTGAAGAAGTAATCAATACTCCAAATTCAATTTAGTACAGCCTTTCTGGAGAAAATGAAATAATGCTGTTCAAATTATTTGGTCCTCTTCCTCTCAAAAAGTCATTTTCTCTAATAGAAAAAGCTTCTATGAGCACATATTCCTACTGCTAATGATGAGATTATCATCATGAATGATGTGGTAAAACAATTAGATTAGGTTTTAGCTCTAGAGGTAATATTTTCCTTTTATTTGCAATTGATAAATAGTAGCTTGATGTGAGAGTGTGATGGTCAGTATACTAGTACTAGAAATATGTGCTTCTTCATTTTATAATCTATAAAATTATTAATAGCCATCTAAAGCTCTCAGCAAAGTAATCAGTGCTGCTTACTATTATGTTAAAATCAACATTAACCATTTTTTCAGAGAAATAATTTTATATCTTTTTTAGAATTACAATTATAGTACATCTTACTTGTAAGCATATTCTTAGCTTTTTATTTACAGTTTTTATATCTTGTCTTCTGTGCTTTGATTATTTATTCTTCTTTTCTTCCAAGCTGAGAAAGCAGTGTCTATAAAAATCAACACCACAAAGTCACATCTGCTGAAATTACAAGGTGTTAAAGAAAAGCTTGGCTGCTCATGCAGATTAATCCTATATGGAGAAGGTAAAGTACATTGGGTATCCACCTGCCCATAATTGCATAGCACTTGTTCACAGGGCACTTGTTATTCATGCACGTTTTCCTGTGCAATTTCAAATAACTTTCCAGCTCACATTGCCTTCCTACATCAAAATTTATTGTAGGCAAAGCATTGTATCGCATTGTAAAGGTTAGAAATAGGAAAAAATAGTACTTAGCATTCTGGAGACAGGTCTTCCTTTCCTGACACTGTCAGAATAGCCAGTTTTGTACTTTTCATTCACTTTCAAGAGAGATTTTCCTCATGAAGTACAGAACTAATGGTTCAGGGAAACTAAGGTCTTCATTTAAAAGGCCATGGATTCACTGACTCAAGCTCATTAAAACGACTGGTCTGGTTTGTTCCAAGCTTTTATCCGAGCCATTATCTCAGAGAACACACTAAAATATTGGTTAAGTGAAATTTAATTTAAAAACAGCTAATACAAAAGAGAAAAAAACAGTAGACATATATTTTTGTAGGAGCACTTTGGAATTGTTGCAGTGAGTCTTCAAATGCTTAAAGGAGTAGCAGAATAGAGGTCTGGATACAATTTTAGAATTATAGAAGACATAGCTAGGATTAATAAAAGAAAGCTACAGAGAAAAAATTCTTTACATTTGTCAGCATAAAGCAGAATAGCTGCTGTGCTCTTTCCTGTATGTAGCATGTAAATGGTAAGATTTTCTTCAACAATATATTAAATAGACCCTGTTCCGAAATCTGTCAAGGTGCACGTAATATTCATTAGATTAAATTTACTTCCCAAACTCCATGCTTTCCTTTTTGCAATGGAAACATCATGGTATCTTAACCTCTAAAAAGGAAATATAATCAAAGTATTGTTGGAATAATTACGAGGCACAGTGATGTGAAGGAGACGATCTTACACTATGGAACCTGACTCTCGGGTTCCAATGTGAACTCTTCAACTTACTAAATTGATATTGGCAAATAATTTAATATTTTTCATTCTCATTTCCCCACCTACAAATTTGATAGTAATAGGCCCTACTGTGCATGTGAAAATCAAATAATTTGGTATACCTAAAATATTTACCGTAGGGATGGGTAGAAGGAGATATAGGTAGGGATGATAAAGGTATCTGGATGATTGATAATTGTGTGTTCACCACAAGTTTTTCCTACACTATGTACTTGCAGAAGCCAGCCCTTGTGAAACTGTAACAGGAACTTTCTATATTCTCCTATCCCTAAAGTTTTCCTAAGCTCAGAAACAAAAGCTAAGACCCTGATTGGCCATACACCAATCAGTGAAATACCGAATTTTAGAAACCAGCTTATCCATATGGGTACAATGCTTTCCTGATTCTTGGGAAATTCAGTCGAAATCCTCCTGCCTTATAGCAGGACCCGTTGCTTGGTAGCTGTCCCTTACACCTGCAACCTTATAACGAAAATGTTGCCTTGCATTACTTTCACTTCTAACTTCCTCTTTCTGGGACAGACCGGAGTTTCTCATTCTCTGCAGATGGCCTTCGGCTCTGAGCCAACCTTGCCTCACTTTCCCAGTCTTCATGTGAGTGAAGGTGAGAAACCTGGAGATCCTGAGGGCAGAGAGGAGGCTGTTGAAGACCCCTCACCTGATGCTACAATACAAATAGAAAACCAATGTCCATAATTACTAGCATTATATTTTATATAATATTTACTTGACTCATGATACCTTCAAAAATATGTTTTAGAGTCACAATTTCCAGTTGAGCTCCCTTATATGAGATTTTCTCTAATGTATAATCTTTCAGCTACTTCTTTGCAAGACTTCTTCAAACATGTTTCTAATTGTCTGTATCTCTATTTTCTTACAGTGTTTTTCACTCACATTTCCATAATACTACTAAGACTGCTCCTTTAAAAATAGTGGTAACTTCACACATTGCCAGACCCAGCGGCTATGGCTTCATTTCTTTTCCTTTTAACTTTGCAGGATCATTCGCAATAGTCCAACACTCAGTCTTTCATAAAATGTTCCCTTCTTTCAGGTTATATGACATCACATTCTTATGACTTGCTCATTGGTCTCATTTTTCAGTCACTTTTCCATATTATTCTAATCTTCATTCAAACTTGAAGACACTTAGACCTGATGGCTTCTTGACTATTTTTTTTTTTAAATGTGCTGTGATGTTGGCTGCAAGACTCTTACAATGTCTTGACTCAAAGCCCTAATTGTTATTTCAATCTAACATTGACTATGATGTATTGGTTTGTTATTAATCTTTAAATACTCTTTACCTAATCTTTCCACACTCAAATGTGATTAGTATCCTTTCTCTTGAAAAATGTCAATATATACTTATTTTATCATCCCCAATTATTGTAGGACTAATTTGTTTTACTTCAGATTTCAAGCATTGTAATGAATTTTTGCTCTTGTATTTAAATTTTTAGAATATATTCACTGCTTAAAGTTATCTACAATAATAACTTTGCAGTTGCCTTAAAATGGGTGGTTAAAACAATATCTCTCATCTCACATACTTTATTATAAATGTGAATTGGATAACCTCTGAATCATCAGTAGTATCTATGCTTCCTTCCACTGAAATTGTTATAATTTTGTCTCCACATTCCCAGTGGAGCAATGGTGACCTTCATGGTGACTCTAACAGACCTTCAAGAGTATAACAAAAAGATGATATGTATTCTCCCTTGTTCTTTCATGTTGATTGCCCTTAGAATTACCTGCTCTGAGTCAATCCAGGCATTATCAATTGTCAATCATGCACTATCAGTTGCTGATATTAGTGTTTTGTCTTCTCTATTTATAAATGTGCAGGTTTAATTCATCCGTGCAGAGCAAATATTCTATACACAGTATATGTTTCTGATAAGGTATTCATCTGCTATTAAAAATTTGAGTTCATTTAGCAGCATTCTGTTGTCAAATGGAAGTGGTATACATAAACTGGGTTCAAGCAGTCTTTAATGGTATACCATGAAGTTACATGAAGATGTGACTTAAATGACCAAGGCTCTGAATCTTACCACACCATCCCCTCTCTCCCAATCTTAAACTATAGCTTCACAAAGAGTTCTGCTATAATTACTGATGAGACAAGAGAACCCTAGCACATACTGTAGATGATTTTGTATGTAATAAAGGCATTGCCCAGAAATCAAGAGCTTCAGTTAAGAATTACACAGACAGACCTCTTTGGGAAGCAGTGTGATGATGTTCGCACCCTGTGCAAATGGTGAATAAGGTGTCACTGCAGCAAAGGATGATTTTAATAATCAAGTGGGTAGGATGGTTTGTTGTAAGGAAACCTGTCCTAGTGTTTCCCCAGCCACTACTGTCACATTCCAACGGACTGTTTAAGAATGCAGCCATGGTGGCAAGGATAAAGGTTATGTATGGTTTCAGAAATATGGCCTTCCACTGACTAAGACCAACCTGGCTGTGGCTACTGCTAATTACTCATCCTGCTAGCAACAAGGTCCACTTCCAAGTTTCTGACAAATTACCATTTTCTGTGCTAATCATCAACTACATTGTGGCAGATTTATTATACTGTCATTATTCCACTATGGAAGGGGCAGTGTTTTCTTCCTACCTAAATAAATACTCTGAATCTGTACTTACCTTCCCTTCATGTATTGCTTCTGGAAAAATCATAATCCTTTAACTTAAAAATATGGTATTACTCCACACAACATTGTTTCTAACAAAGGAAATTATTTCATATTTTTTTAAGTGTGGCAATGCCCTGTGCTTATGAACCCATGGTCTTAACCATGTTTCTAAACATCCTGTAGTAGCTGATTTGGTAACATGGAGTGGTCATGAAGATGCAATTACAATGCCAGCTGTGTTTAAATTGTAGGAAGAGAACAAAGCTCTTAGGGGTGATATAGGTCCTGAATCAGTGTCAGATGTATGTGTTGTTGCTCATAAATTCATAGTTGTAGGATCAAGATGAAATGGGATATTTTTCTTTCTTCCTGTATGATTCTATCAGTTTAGAGGTTTTTGTAACAAAAGGAGGAATCATTCCACCAGGAAATGCTGAAGGGATGACATGAACTGGAAATCATGACTATCATCAAGCCATTACGAGTTCCCCTGGTCTGTTGTGAATCAAGAGACAAAAAAGTGTATTACATGCTGGCTGGGATGATATTGACATTCAAAGGGAAATGCGATTGTATTCCACATGGAGATGAAGAAGGGTACTTTTGGAACACAGAAGATCTCTTTATTGCCATACTCTTATTAAGTCAATGAAAATGCTCCACAAATCACTTCATTCAGGACAACAAATACTTATGGTTCAGCACTTTCTGGAGTGGAGACTGAGTAAGCACCATAGCTAGATAGGGTGTTTCCTATAAACAAAAGAATACAGAAAGGGTTGGCAGGAAGTAATCTTAAACATGAGCTATGACCATGTGAATAATTACAAAACATGGAACTATAACTGCCTTTGAGTATTTTTGAGTTTTGTTAAACTCATAAACTGGCACCTATATACATAGCCTTAAACCATAATTAATCTTCAAATGAAGACAATCACTAGGTCATAGTTCTATCTGACCTGGTAAAACAGTGCTGTGTTTAACCCACTAAAAGTGCAGAAATTCTTCCCTAGAAGACAATGTAGATATCTTTGTCAAGTGATAATTAATTAAGAAAAATTTTTCCCCTGCTCATTTGAACACTTTTCCTATTTCCCAATATCCAACATACATTTTGGTCCTTATTTGTACTTTCAGTTCCTCATACTAGAAAAGTCATGCGATATTTGAACATGACAAGAGAGGGAAAAAGGAAAGAAGGGACCAAGAAGAATAGAAGAAAAATGTGGAAACAGAAATGGAGAGACGAGCTGTACAAGCACCTGCCTGGAGAGCACAAGGTCCTGAGTTTGATTCCCGATACCCCCGGCCAAAATGAAAAAGAAATGGAGAAAAGAAAGGAGGTTGAGGGGAGGAAAGGGAATGGGAAAAAAGGAAGAAGCAAGATGTGTCATACATAGATGTAATCTCCCTATGATGAATGTCATCATTACGAATATCTAAAATGTACTAATAAAATTTAAAAAGTTAAGAAAGCTGGTGGGGGGTGAAGTCAGTGTCTTTCAAAAACAATCGCAACCCAATCAAAATAAGGAAAAACAATGATAAGAATAAATTTTTTTTAACAAGTAAGACTTCCCTTACCAGCTGTTATAGTAATTTGTACTAATGATATTTTTAATTTCATGTTATAAAATTCTGCTGCAAATGATATTTGTTACATTTAGTTTTAGCAGAAATATTTTCTAATAGTACAGCTTTCTCTTTATGGCTTATTCATGTTCAGTATTACAGATTTCCTTTTCAAAATATTTTTGTATACATAATTTTTGGAAATTTGTATAACTAATTGGCTACATGTTAGTCATGTGAGTAGTAAAAAATATTTTAATATCTTCTAATGCAGGAAAATAACTTAGGATTGAAAATCAAGGTTACTCCTGGTAGTATTAATTCATTAGAAAACTCAGCCCCTCTATACTGGCAGTTACCTGTGAAATAGCATAGTAGGTTCTGGAATTTAATATTTAAATTAAAACAGTTGAAATGAATGATAAAGTAAATCTATAAGAGCTGTCAATATAAATTAAGCTAAAGAATATGAGAATTTATAATAATGGTAATTTATAATTACGGAATATGGACTGTTGCATCAGTTTTGTTTGCCTTATCTCATAGGGACCACTGACTTCAATTCTTTTCTGTTAAGGTTCCTTTGGACAACGGAAGGTGCAAATGTGTTGCCCGCTTGCTACATTGTAAGTTGCATGGACTTTGGATGAACACAAAAACTGGTTTAACTTAAGATTTTTTAGATGTTACATACAAAAAAGTTATGTGTAAATTGTAGATTACTCTAAGGATTAGTGAAATTTGCAGGCAAATATCTTTGCCTATATTTGGCATGCAACTTTAAGCCATTGAGCCTATGTCAAAGGTATGAAATCCTCAGAAAAGAGTTAAATGTAGTTTAAAATAATTAAACAAATAGATGTAATTTCATCTTATACACATGTGGCTGCTGGTTTAAACAGTAACAGAACTGTGTGTAATTGATTACTTTAAATTTATTTATATTTAGATGCTTCACAAAGTAAAGGCATCGTATGTTGTAGTAGAACACACTGTGCAAATAATTCTTTTGAATGCTGTTTCCTCAACTCAAAATTGTATGCTTTAAAAGAAAGCTTGTATAAGTGGTCATTTCTTGAAAGACCTAGACAGTGAAATTTCAAGGAGCAAAAAAATTCTTCCGCTCATGTGCAAACAGATAATGAAAAGATATATTTAGAATTCTGTTAATATCTCACAGATTGGTGCTAGTATCCCCTGCATCCCAACTGGGTTATTAAAATGTATTTACCTTTATCTTACCCTTTATTATATCTCATGTGTAACACAAGGCTTTCCCCAAAATTAATAATGCTGTTAATAAGCAAAAGTAGAATAGAGAAGGAGGATTCAAGATTAAGGGTAATCACTCTCCAAAATGAATCATAAAACACACTCACACACACATTTTATTTTGACACTATGAAACTATATGAACTTCTCATTTGAGGGTGTAGATAGGAAAAGCACAGGTTGGATTTTTTACCTGCTAAGTCCAGAACACATAAAAGCTCACAGTATTAATTATTTAGGTAATTTTTTTTCTCTCAGTTTTTTTTCTCAATTATTTCCCATATTATATCTGTTATAAAGAAATCTCATATACATTATTAATCAAGGTTAAAGAAACATTTCCTTTCTCCATTAAATCTCCAGCACATGGCACATGATAATATTTTGACCACTCAATACTAAGTAATATTTTAACATATATTTCAACATATGCCTACTGTTACATATTTAAACACAGCAAATGTGGTAAAGTAAGTTCATGAATCAATGAATAGTCAAAAAAAGAACCTATAGAAGATCTACAACTTGATTATATATAAAGAAAGTTATATATATAGAAAGTTATATTTCCTTTCTATTCCCAGAATATTTTAACAAATGCTTGACAGAATGCTTAACAGAGCTGATCTTTTCCAAGTCTAAATTTTTGGTTAGTATTTGATACACTTTATCATTTTTAGCCCAGCATAAGTAATCCTGGAAATATCAGCATTTTGGTAACTTCTATTGAACTTTATGACCGAGGAAGCTATTATATAACACCAAGCCTAAGTGATACCATCCAAAGAATCTCCAAGAAAACATTGCCTTCCACCTGAAAAAAATGTGCAGGCATTTTAGAAAGCTATAGTTCATCAGTGACGGATATTCACTGAACCATGTGAGTATTTCTGGGGCTCCATGTAATGTGGAACCTATGCATGCTAATATTATTATTCACTCATTTAAGTTCTAAAGCTGTAACACCACTGTTATTTTATATTCTGTCAACACTTCACAGAAATGGGCAAGATTCTAAGCATATCAACACAGTTTAAGAGAAACACGATACATAGGTAAAAATCAATATGGAATTTCCTTACAGTTCCAGAAATTATGCAGAAAATCCAGTGGAGTGAAAGATAAGCAATGTTTCCACTGTATAAACCAACTTCTGCTTACTGTTTAACCAGTTATCTGTTATCTTCTTGCAGAAAAATTGAAATGCCTACTACCCATAGTGAAGCCTCAGCACTGAATAGACTTCTCTTTAAAGTAACAATTACAAAGACATAGGGGTAGGCAGAGAGTTCGTGAATAAAAACCAAACTGCCAGTGAAATACTTCAAAGTATCAATAACTGGGATCTCATCCTACTGAAAAGTTTCTGCACATCTAAAGAAATCACCAACAGAATAAAAAGAAAACCCTCAAACTGGGAAAAAAATTTAGCTGACTATCCCTTAGACAAAAGTCTTCTATCTAGAACATATAAAGAATTAAAAAACATCAGCCCCCTGCCCCCGAAATTCAAAGATCCAATCCAAAAATGGGCAGCTGTGATGAATACACACTTCTCAGATAAAGAAATAGAAATGGCAAATAAATACAAGAAAATGTCCAACATCATTAGTCATTTGAGAAATGCAAATTAAAACAACACTGGGATTTCATCTCACCCCCATAAGAATGGCTAGCATTAAGAAATCAATCAATAACAAATGCTGGTGAGGCTGTGGAGAAATAGGAATTCTTCTCCACTGCTGTTGGGAAGGAAGACTGGTGAAACCACTGTGGAAATTAGTTTGGAGATGCCTCAGAAAACTAGGTCTAGAGGTCCCATTCAACATAGCTATTCCCTTTCTGGGTATTTTCCCAGAAGATCTGAAAACATCATATCAGAGCAATATATGTGCAGCCATGTTCATAGCAGTGCATTGTAATTGCTAAATTTTGGAAGCAACCCAAATGTCCATCCACTGAGGATTGGATAAAAACATTGTGGTACTTTTATATAATGGAATATTACTCAGCTATAAAGAAAGATAAATTAGAGGCTTTTATAAGTAAATAGTCACAACTAGAGACCATACTCATAAGTGAAATATATCAGACCTGCATGTATAAGAAACATATTGTCTCACTAGTGTAAGACCTGAAAGAGTGAATAAAAACTAGGATGAATGATAAACATTGTGAAATGAAAGAAAAATGCTCAATGGTAAAGGGCAATGGGGTGTGGGAAAATAAGTGAAAGAAGGGGAAATTATGTAAGTATGTATATACAGGATAAGTAACATAGTTGTACTACTGTCTTCTACTACTCTACAGAAAGGAACAGTTAACGATTACTTGTTTGATCAGCCTTGTATGTCTCTATTTGTTTTCCTGAGAAACCACTTTGAAGTTATCAGTAAGTAATACAACAACCATGGTTAATTTCCTACAACTTTTTCTGTAACTCTGCATTGCTTGTATTATTCTTATGCTATTTTGTAAATGGATGTCTGTCTGTTAATATGTTGTCCTTTTATTTTTTAAAATAAAAAATAAAGTAACAATTATTACCATTATCCTTGAATTATTTTTTTGTTATTTAATTCCTAGTCGATATAAGTGACTTTTCAGCCAGTGAGTATAGAAACACATACTTTTTGGATGAAGTATAGAAGTCAATTGGGAAATTTTTGTTACCAAAAATGACTGGAAAAGTTATATTAGAAGCCCATTGACATGCTTCTTGATTAGCAAAGGTGTTCCTCATGGACTCAGTCCTATTCTTAGGTCTCTCTGTCATTAACTCTGTCTCAGAAACTCAATGACTGTTTCTGGAATGGGGCTGAAAGGGGAATATGTGCAGTAAGGAGGGAAAAGAGTGTTCATGCTGCCAATTCAAGGGAACTTGAGGACTTCACTTGTATTCATAAAATAGCTTGTATTGGGGTATAAATAAATAAAAGATTTGTCTTACTCACTTCCAGATTGGTTGCCCACAATTAATCCTAACCTCATAACAGTTTTCCTTAAATCCAGAGTCCAGGGTTATTGCTGTTTGCCTTGTTCTACTGGCTTATGACTTTGACCAGCCTGATTAAAGGGTAAGTTTATTATGTTTCATCTGTTAATACAAGATATGATAAAATTCTCATATCTGATGCTATTATTTAAATGACAAAGACAGAAATGTGCGGTGGTCCATAGCTCAAATAGTATACAACATATATTCTACATGTTCAACCTAACAAATGCACTAAACAAAAAAGTACAATTCACACCAATGGGATATGGCCTGCATTTGAACATGAAAACTATCAGTGTAGTAAGATAGCAAAAACTTCTTTCAATTTTACTTCCTCATAATTGTCAAAAAAAATTTTTTGTTAAAAATTGAGATAGAAAAATGACAGCTACATTAATGTGAATTAATCCTATTTGTGGAACTTACCAGGAAAATTAGCCAGTAGATTTCATTGATGGAATTTTAGACAGTATAATGAAACTTTATGATATCATGTAGATATAGATATAGGTATAGATATACATATCCATTCCATAGGTCATATAACAGTAGCATGAAAAAATGTTTTAAAAGGCATAGGTATTTTACTCTGAGAACATTCAGTAAAGTATGAGTGAACATTTCTTGATCTCCTAGGGCCAGAACCACAGAGCTTTACTGCTGCACTGATTCTGTGTGTGCTGCCCTCCGCTGACACGCACATGTGTGTTCCGTCCCCCACTGTCTCCCATCTCCTTCACATGCACTCACGTGACTTCCTCAGAATCTCTTAGGGAAAGTTATGGTTTAGGTTCTCATGCTCACATTTTATTTATTTATGTAGGAATGTTATAGGACTTATGGATACCATGTTCATTCAGACCAATTGAAGTCTGAACTCTTTATTCAATAGTAGCCATTATTCTGGGTCACTGGATGAAACAGAGGTAAACACAGGTAACAAAAAGCTCTGTATTGTGTCTAGATAGTCTGTGAAGTTCTTTTCGTAAGCTAAAAAAGAGTTCTGTTTTGAGAAAAAAATCAAACAAGAAATTTAGCTTTTTCAAATCAAGAGAAAGCTAATTGCCTTTACCATTGTATTTCTGTCTCAAAGTGAAGGCAAACAGTTCAAGTTCATTATTTATAGATGAAAGAAAAACTCTATGAATTCAGAAACATGAGGCAAAATGAAAGGCTACTTCATGGGAGAATTCATGCGGCTAAAACTGGCAGTCATAATTATTGACAAAAATCTCATTTTCATAAATATCAAAGTCTTGACTTCTTTTTTATAGTGGACTTGTGTGTGGTTGTGTGTGTGTGTGTGTGTGTGCACTCAAAGTTTTGGAAATTAGAAGTACAACATCAGATTGCAAATTATTTTTATTGAGTACATTGTAAGGCAACACAATGAAATTATTATCTATGATATAATGAACTATATTTGTGTTCATAAAACTCAGTGTAATTTAGATTCCATCATATCTACATCTTTCTCTGTTCCAGCTCAGACTATAAATTGAAAGATAATTCTAGTAAAGTTAATTCATTCAATAATAAATGAACATTTTGACAACAGAGATGCTAGATCTTCAGTGTAGGCAACCCATTCATCAGCAAACAGAAAGGCATGGAGTAATTAAACCCTTAGTTCAAAAGAGAATGGACAAAAATTATTTGCAGCATTAATTTATCCATCCAGAGCATCTCTCTCAGGATTGGTAGTAAATGCTCAGACAGCTACACAAACAAGTTGGAATTATAGCGTTGGGCATGCCAGTTACTCAATGATTAAAGCAGGGCTGACATAAAATCATTTCTTACTATAGGATCCTACTTTGTTACAGCTTATGTCTAGGTGTTGCCCCAAAACCTCACGTGGTCATTGATGGGGCTATTTCAGAGGTGGCTGGATCTAGAGTGTGTGACACTGGAATTGATTCATGGCACAGTGCCAGGATGAAGGGCACTAAGATTAAGTGTGTGAGTGTTATCTTCCCCAAGTAGCATGAATATGGCATAAGGGAAAGACCTGGGTTTGTCCCATGGTTGTTGCTTTGCTACCTTCTACCTTCTATGAGCTGTTTCTCTTCTGTGATGCCTGTCTGCCAACCCAATCTGCTTTGGGTGAAACCTCTAACAAGCTGTGAGTCAAATAAACCTTTTCTCGGTTAATTTTGGGTGTTGGGTATTTTGCCTCAGCGATGAGAGAAGAATAACTGAAATATACTCTGTAACTTGAAACCAAATAGCATTAGAGAGGAAAATAGCTTTCTCCTGTTTAACTCTTTTCTACCTGGTAGGCAAAAGATGACAGTAAGACAAAAATTGAGTAAGAAAGCAATTACATATTGGTGTCCACAGTTACTGGAATATAGTATTAGAAACTAAAAACTAGAAATGGAGATATTTTCTAAAAATAAATTGAAGCTGGTGATGCTTCTAAATAGTTTGGAATAAACAGACCGGGAAAGAATTCATAATCCATTTAAAAGTTCTGATCTCAGTCTCTTCCTCAGCTTCCTACTAAAGACACTGACCAATCATGGGGTTAGAGAATTAGGACCATCAGCCTAGCCATCACCCTTGACAAACACGTAGCACTTTTCAACTTTCTCCTGCTCTTACAATAACCTCCATCACTATATGTGTTCACTGTTATCATATGCTTCATTACTCACAATGGACGTCACAAGCCATATGAAGCTCTTCTGTTAAGTAAATACTACCTAACCATTTTTTAGTATTTTCTAAGTCTATTTGTATTTGCTAACTTTTATTAAACCTTCTCTCTCTTAAGAAAAAATAGATTATAACTAGACAAAACATAAATTATCATATGAATCTGAGAGCATTGATTTCAGAAAGACAGTTTCAAAGAAAATATTGGTATGGAATACTTTTGATTACCTATAATCTGAGTCCCATATTTATGAGATTATATAGATTGTGTCTTTAATTGGCTGAATAGATGATTTTTGGGTTATCAAAACATTCTGTGACATAATACAATGAAGAATTGTTTTGTAAAGCAAAATTACAATATTTTACAAAATATACCTTATTCCATTATTAATAAGAGTGATGTTGGACATCTGAATAGAAGAAAGAATGATTTGAACATCGACAGTCAATGTATAGCTACAAGAAAATTGAGAAAACATTTTGGGAATTCAGCAAAAAGAAAAATATTGTTGTGCTGTATGATTTAAAGGTAAGGAAATTTATAATGTTACATGTTTAGTAAGAAAATTTGTACAAAATTTCAATGCAATTGTCTTGGTTACTTTTTTTCTCGCTGCTGGGAAAAATACCTGACACCCAAAGTTAAGGAAGGAAAGGTTTATTTCGCTTACAGTTCGTGGAAGTTTCAGTCCGCCCTTGGTAAATTATAAGGCAGAGTGGCACATGGCAACAGCTCAGGCAGCAGAACACAGCTAAGCAGCAACCACACACCAGGGAGGAATGGGAGAGGAATGTCCTCAAGCACCCTTTTCCTCTCCCTGACATATGCAAACTATCCACCCCAGGGCGGGTGTAGCTCTCACACCCACAATCATTCAACTCTAATAGCCTGCCCCATGTCCGCATGAGGCATTGGGGGGACACACAGACATAAATCATAACAGCAATTCATTTCATATTATGTTTTAAGATTTTACTTTGTAATTCAATGTATAGCTAGCATTTTGCTCATTATTTTTTTATTTAAGGTTATTTCTAGATAAACCAGAAACAAATTATTTTTGAAACCAAACATTATAACAACATTCAGAAATAACCAGTTTTTAGTACAAACTAAATATATACATTCACTTATAAAAATATAATTTTAAGTACTATATATGTATACAAAATTTAAAAACAGTGGTAAAACCTGAATCTTGTGATCTTAATCTCTTGGAGTTCAAGAAATATTGCTTAAAAATTAATTTAAAATATTCAATTTTATGGATATAACAACTTTCTTAACAGAACTTTTGCAGTGTTATCCTTTTTTGTTTTGTTTTGTTTTGTTTTTCTCTGGTACTGGGAACAGAACTCATGACCTTGCGCTTGCCAGGCAGGCGCTTTGCCGCTGAGCTAAATCCCCAGCCCCTGCAGTGTTATACTTTTAATGTATATGTGTCATTTGCGAGAATGCAATGAACAATTTTCCTATCCAATAACTACACATTTCTTTCATTATACTTTATGCATAATTTCCCAAAAGAGAAAACAGAAATTCTGGAGTATGAGCTTTTATTAAGATTTTCAATATGCACTACCAGATTACTTTTTGGTATGAATACAAATAAATGGCAAAATAAGTTATGTTCTACTGAGTTGCTGATGTTTTATTGCTGTTTATATTGTATAAAAAAGTATTATTTTCACCCATAACAGTTCTCTTAATTGCATTGAGAATAATTTTAATTTAATTTAATTTAATTACTTGGAAAAGGGGTAAGAATGTATCCCTTTGTTATTATTTATATATCATCTTTCTTGTACATATTTTTACATACTTTCTAGAAAATAAGTCTGTTTCTATAGTGTTTATATACTTATATGCATACGTTATATAGTTTACATATAACGCACATGTCTGCATTCACATACACATGAATAAACATCTTACACATCCATACTACACCAAAATTAGAAGGTAAATTTCATAGTAACAGCACTGAAATGGTTTAACTTATTCTTCTTTACCTCAAAAACAAATCTCTTTGCAAATAGTTGGTGATTAATAAATCTTGGATTAAATAGTGAAGAAAGAAAACAATAGTTCAACTCAGGAAACCATTTTTCAAATATTTTAAGTCATTAAACTATACTCTTTATGAATGAGGTCAATAATGTAAAGGTGAGGGGGCTGGGGACTTAGCTCAGCGGCAAAAGCACCTGCCTGGCAAGTGCAAGGCCGTGAGTTCGGTTCCCGGTACCAGAGAAAAACCAAAAAAAAAAAAAAAAAATGTAAAGGTGAACTTGGTGTAGTTAGTAACATTCCTGTGAATAGCAATATTCCTTAATCAACTGAGCTAACCACCTATATTTGTAACTTCTGAAATTATCCCCATAAAAAATCTGCTAACCCTGTATGCTCCTAAGCACAAATCAGAGTATAAAACAGATACTTCAAATAACAATGATTCTAGTGTTGAGGAGGGAGAATCTAACACAGAATTGTTGCTTATGACCAACATGATGCCTTGTAGGTCTAACAAAGAGAATCCATTTGATTTAATCATAACTAGTATTTACTATATAATTATCGTTCTTTCTGAACTAAAACAAAAGCAAACTGCAAGATAATATCTTGGGCTATGGTACCTAGAACTATGCCATGTTACCCAAGTGATTTATTTAAGCAAAATAGAGTTCTAAAGTGACTAACATCAAAAAGATAGGACGGTAAGCACAAAAATTACATCTAGTGTGATTCCATTTATATGCATTGTGCAGAACAGGCAGATTTATAGGGACAGAAAGCAGACTGTGATTGCCTGGTACGGGAAGGGTTGGAGAGGGAAAAGGCAAGTGACTGTTAGTGGGTTTGGGCTTCTCTATTTGGGGTGATGAAATGTTCTAAAGCTCACTGTAATGACAGTTGAACCAGGGGAATACACTAAAAAAGACTGAAAGCGAAAGCTTCTATAAACAAGTCAGTGGTGTGATACATGAGCTATAGTCAAGTACATTTTTATTTAAAAAATCCATCAGTCTTCCTAGAAAACATATATGAAAAGATAATAGATAAAAAACAAAGTGTTTTAGTGTATAACGTTGCTTGTATTCTTTTTATATGTCTTTTAAAACACTAAAAATTCCCTAATATCAATGATCAATTGCTAAAAAAATATGCTATTACCCTCTTGATATTTTTACTCTCTTGATTTTTGAATAATAAAATTTCTTAAACATAAACATTCACAAAATCCTATTTTTAGAACATAAATTTTAATTTCCATGTTGTATTATTAAAAATAGGCAATGATACCACTAAAGATATGATTACACTATTATAATTCTTATATTTGGTATTAGTTTAGAATATAAAACATTCTATGAAATTTCTGTAATACTTTAAAAATATATTATAGTTGTGCACACCCATGAAAATTTCCCTAGAAGGGATATCAGTTTCAAAAATGTTTACACCTTATATAACCTTTTATATATTCACAGATGTAAAAAAGAACCAGTCACTATGTTATTCTTTCCTGAAAATTAATGTCATTTCTCAAATAGAATAGTGGGAACTTCAGAAGGCAAAGAAATACAATGATGAAAATGAATAACTAAGCCTTGTGCAGAAAAGACACTTATTTAGGTGTCTGATGTTATCTGTGCTACTCCAATTCTGTCACTCTGAAGTCATCTATAAATTCCCACATTGTTTTATTATTTTAATACTTTAAGCTGGGTCATCAGTTTAGTAGTTTATTAAAGGTCACTTTTGTCCAATTACAAAACATAAGTACAATATTTTTATCAAGCATTGATATTTAGGCTCCTCCAAGTTTGCTGCTGTAAGTCAACATTAGTTGGTTGAATTTTCCTGATTAAAAGTTGCTGCTCAGTCCGACGTGGTAGCACAGGCCCATAATCCCAGCACTTGGGCCTGGGCTGCATAGTGAGTCCAAGAGCAGCATGAACTATGCAGTGAGACTATGTCCCACATGTAATTATCTAAATAAAAAATTATAAAAAGGTTGCTTTGCATCTTACCCATGTCAGTGTCGTTTCTAATTTTCCACATTAGTCTAACAGAACCACCCCCAATGCAAGATTAGTTTCTGAAATGCACTGCTTTGTCTTATTTATAAAGATACTGTTTAAAATATTTTATTTGCAGATCATGTACTTTCAAGAACATTAAATTTATAGATACATGTTTACATTACAATTGAAAGACCTTATTTCTAAATATATTATTACTAATTGATATTTATTTTATATTGTAGCATCAGAAATTCTGAGATTTACATGTAAAGCATAATGTAAAAAACAAAATTTTTAAAAATCTAATTCTGCCCAATTATGTTCCTATTTCAAATGCTAACTTGATTTTCATTTTTCATGTTTATCACAAAGTGATTCTTCATGAAAACTGAAAATTTGGTTACAGTGTTGAAATAAAGGTAAAGGTTCCTGGCCAGTTCTATCCGGACCAGACTACATTTTTTAACATTTGTCATGATGACTGGCATTAATGGGTTCCTTGGTTGGCAGCACTGCCTGACAGAGCAAAAACTAGGTGAGAACAGTGCATAAACTTCTATCCCTCCCGGAACGGGGCACTTGTGTACAACGTGGTAATGCACAGGAGCCAGTGCTGTGTTTTACTGTGCAGGTTCTCTATAGGATTAGCTTTCCATTAGCCTCCTCATTGGGGCCATATGTGTTTGAAATTTGGAAAACGTTAGAGCACCTTTCACATGTTTAAAAACAAAACAAAACAAAATAACTTCCTGGCGCAATGAAAAATAGTATAAATTAGATAATCATAAATATTACTGGGTATATTACTTCATTATCTAAATCCAAAGCAGTTATAGTACATATCATTGAATAAATACATATACTTAGTCCACAATTACAAATAGTAAGCCTGCTCTAGGAATAAGCAACATAGGCACTGTTTATTCCTAAAATCTGGTCTATATTTAGAAAATGGAAGTACTGGCTGTTCCAGTCATAAATGCAGCCAGATAGCTATCTTGGTATGGCCTTGATTTATCACTTTCCCCAAAATAATTTCTTTGGAACAATGTATTTCCTTTGGTTGGAATTCAGTCAGAAAAGCATGCTGATAAATTGCACTGGAAAAGGATTAAAATAATAAGTATTCTACACTGTCTTTCTTCTAGATGGTTTTGATACTGTCTCCCATTTCCTAGCCACAGACCAAGACGTTCAATGTGGAGAAGGAGAGAAGTGAGAGTGTGCAAAATGTGGACGAATGGATGGATGGAGACCCAGTGTTTTCAAAAGCCAAGCAATCCATGAAAAGTGGTCAAAGATGATGCTCAGACAATGACATTCAATAGATAGAACTATACATACAACTCGTAATTGGAGGAAAAATAAGCATTCAAAGAACTGAAAGAAGATACATATCTTCCAATATGTTAAAAATACCACAGTGATGAAATCAACATAGATTTACAACATTTTATCTTAGATACTTCCAAAACCAGAAAAAGATGATCCAAAAATGATTGACGGTAGAAATGAAAAAAAAAAAAAGCTATAAAGTGATGATCAGCCCTTCAATAAAGCAAAGATCTATTAATTATTTGATAAAATATTTTGCTATGTTAGGTTCTAGTTGTGAAAACTTGATTTTCTTTTTACCAAAAGAAGGCAGGGCTTCTTATCTGTCAGTAACGAAGATCTTAAATTTCTGCTACAAAAACTCTTGTCTATATCATTTTTATTTTCTTGTAGACATTCCTTTATAATTTCTTTATAAAACAGCCCACATTCTGGGAAGTTTTTCATAATAACTCTCCCACATTCGAACTATAATTTTTCTATTTTCTCTTCAGCAACTTTCCATTTGCATAAAATGTTTTATTGCTTAAACTTTTCATTTTAAGAAGTTCTTAATTTTATGCAAATTTTATCTCCCAAATATATAAGAACAAAAATTTTTTCCTCAATTTTCCTACTCTCATTCGATTATTAAAGTAAAATAAATTCTCAAACAATGATTATTTTCTGGTCTCTATGCCTTCCAGACAAATTGGACTGCATTAAAAATAACACATAAAATATAATTACATAAAATATAAAATGTTATTCATTAGAATGGAATTTTTCCATAAGAATGTATTCTATTATTCTGTGGAAATACAAGCTAGCACTAAGGACTTACTTAACTTTTGTCTTCCTCCCCACTTAAAGAAAGCAACTGTATTTACCATATTTATTTTGTATCCACAGTAACAAGGACAATTCTGAAGAAGTTATTTGATAAACAGCTGCTGAAAAATGTGTACATTTTCCCTTGGGGTTTGCTTGGATTTCTAGACAATGTGGTATTCAAGTGCAAGACTTCAATTATTATCACATTATTACATTTTCACATTTGTGTACTTAGCAATATAAGTATTATATACTGGATACCTGTATGGCTACCATGTACTAACCCTGGGAGAATATACAGTTTTTTTTAAAAGATAGCAAATACTTATATTTATATTCCCTTAATTACAAAATAAATGTTGTATTTCATCTACTGAAAGAGGCTGTGTTGTGTTGTCTTTAAGAGCATGGATTAAATGCCAAGTAGCTAAGTTTAAAGATTAACAATTCATACTTGTAAAGTGCTTAGAAGAGTACCTGGCAGGCAGTAAGTGCTGCGTAAGTGTTAGTTAATTTTAACATTTTTAGTTTTGTCATAAGACATCTATGGAATACAAAATTAATAAACTGAAAATGAAGAAATAAATGCACCACTAAAATAGGTGAGGAAATATAATTAAACCTTATATGCACTTTTTGTCTACAGAAAGTTCAAAACTAAGAATTTTAGAGAAGTATTAAAAGGTGATTTGGTTTGTTCTTTTTCTGGTAGAAATCATGGTTATGCTTTAGTAATACAAGCCACATGAACTCCTCAGTAAATGCATTATTGAGATATGTGACTACTTTTGTGATTTTGTTCTAAACCTTTGATTTGTAGTCTGTAAATTACATGTAAATAACAAAGCTTACTTAAAAGTAAGGTAACAATTGAGTAATATCCATTGTTATCCATTTAGGTAACAATTGAGTAATATCCATCTCAATTTTTTATTTTCTTCATTATTATGAACATCATTTTTTATGCCTTGGGACAGAAATAGAAGGAGATATCAAACTAAAATGTATTGTTACTTACATTTTCTAATCATCGCACTGAGGGCTTAGAGTGTGGCTCCTTGACCAACATGCTCAAGAACCTACATTTGATCCACAGCACTCCAAAAAAAAAAAAAAATGTAAAAATAAATGGAAGCAAACCAAACTAAAATAAAATAAAATCCCTGCAGAGAAAGTTGGTAGTGACAACATATGTAATATAGTGTTTATAAATTAAATCTTATGTGCCAAGTATTATTATCTGGCTTATTTCTCTCACATCTTACTCAGAAAAGCTTATGATAAGAGTGAGAATCATAAGTAAACATCAAGACCTACTAATGAGTAAAAAATAGAAGTGTTGTTTACAAGAAGAGTTTTTTCCTACAATTATTTTATAGGTTTCTTTTTAAATTAATTAGCATTATTGGTACACTTCAGATGTACATAATAATCACATTCATCATAGGGAATTTATATCCTTACACAGAATATCTTGATTCTTCTTTTCTTCACATTTCCCTTCCCTCCAGCAGAGAAAAGAGCTGCTGGCTGTGTTAGAGTAAAGGAAATATCTTGGGAGTGGTATGAGTTAAAATTTTAGAATCAACTCTTGAGGTTGAACCTCGCGGGGTCCAGGGACCTGGGCCCGTGATGAGCGGCGACACGGTGCAAAGAAGACACCGGAGATCAGGCTGATGGCGCAGATCAGATTTTATTGCGGAAGTATCAGCTGTTTTATAGAGCAGGCTAGAGGCGTGGCAATAGAGGCGGGCTAGGGGCATGGTTTGGAGGTGGTACTATTGACAGGGGCGGTGTGGAAGTAAAAGGTCAGAGCGGGACAGCCTAGGCAGGGCGACTTACTCAGTTTGCCGAGGAGTCCGAGTTTGCTCAGACTCGTTCCTCCGCCACGGTGGTCAACCAGACCTCTGGACCTCTTTTTCCCACAAACTCTTATCTTTATTGTAGTGTAGCAGCTCTATCTATGACGCCATGGATGAGCATACTTCAAACCTTGAAAGGATTTCCTATCATGGGCTTTGATCAATCTCAAAGCTTCTACATATTATTCAAGAAAATGTGTCTAAAATGTAGAGAATAACAATTGACATTTACTGGAGCCCTGTGATTCAGGTAAACAGCAAAGAAATCCTCCCAACCCCTTGAGTTCTGAAATAGTTTACCACCAAAACAGTTCATCGTTCCCCATAATATTAGATTCGGGATACAGACGCTCCCTTGGTTTCCTGTGATAAGACCATTGACAGATTCTCTCCTTCTCAGTCTGATAAAATATTATATAAAGTTGTAGTCATGACTAATAAATTGAAACTAAATTCTTGTTAATGGAATTTTGATCAAGTTTGTCTTCTTCTCCAGGCTTCTGAATTTGGAGTGATCTTTTGTCTGAGCCAGGAAACAGCTCCTCCATAAAAGCCCTTGAGAGGTTATACTGACCTAAGGGCAAAACATTCTCTGGACCACACTTGCTCACCTGTCCTCCCAAGTCCCCAAGTCCCCATTCTGCCTGGCTTTGATTGCTTTTTCTTATAAAATGACAGCCCTTTCTCCGCCCCCCCCGCCCCCGTGAGATGCAAGCAGATTCTCTTTGTTTCAATAATCATCCTCTCTCTCCTCCTCTTGCTGCAACAGTTCCTTCAGTTCCTCTTACAATAAAGTTTCTCCTTACATAAGTTCAGAGTTGTTTTTATTTGACACGGGAAATGTGAAAACTAAAAAACAGAAGCCTCATGGGGACACAAAGCAATTACTAACATTATCATGGTAAGTTCTCGTGATTGCCTTACTCATGGAAACATAAGTTAAGAACCTGAAAACCTGAAATCATTTCCTGACTGTCTCTTAGCAGCTGGTGTGACTTTGGGAAAATCATAAAACTTTTGAGACTTGAATTTCTTCTCTTTTGAACCAGGAATCGCAATGCTTACCTAAGGGATATTGCAACAATGGAATGAATAACACATACAAAAGAGTTTACCAGATTTTAAGGTCCCTTCATTTTACAGTTATTACCCATGAAAGGTTCCTGTCTAAAGATGGCATAAATATTTTGCAAGTTATCAATTGTGACCAATTCTGCAGGGGAAAATAAAAGGTAAATAGAGCAAAATAAAATGTGCACAGAAATAACTCCATATAAGTCTAGACTTGATTTAACTTGTCCAAGTGCTTCCTGAAGACTTTCACACTGCCCAGGGAGAATTATCAAAAGGACAGTCAAGACCAGACTGGAGAGCTCAATACAGTAAAAATGAAATGTTCCAATAATTAATTGAAATTTATTTAAAACATGACAATTGATACCATTATAAAATACATTATAAAATGCAAACCATTTTAGAAATATCTTGGAAATGAAGAATTTAACACCATTTTTTAAATGAAAGAAAACTTTATTATCATAAACCAAGTTAGGAACTAGACTGTCATTGCTTGAAGCTTAGCAAAATTACAGCGTTTAAAGCTATAAAACCTATTTTGTAGTGAGAGTGTCTTTTTTTGTAATTGCTAATCTTTAAGATTGAAAACATTTTAATTTCTTTTATCTAGTACAAAGAAGTAGCAGTTGGATCCTGCATTTATCTTATCAGAACCAGGGAGATATCTTTGCAAGGTTTATCCATAGTGGGTAGAGTAGTACTTTAACAAATTTTTTTTTATATTGATGTATTTCATGTCTGAAAAATTTTGCACATGTCTTAATATCATAAATTAATATAATTATATTTCCTATTGTATATTATACACAATGGGATACTAACCATTTTGGATTCAGGTCTATTTTTCCGCCTAAATTTAGACAGTTATTTTAAAATTTCTACACATTTTTCTACAATAAAAGAATAATTTCTCTCAAATTTATATGCATAGTTAACTTACTCAAAGACTGCATATAATACTGCATATATCTAATATACTTACATAATACTAAAATATGTCAAGGACTTTATGTAAGATTAAATTTTAAATCATATACATGCTTTAGATTTGAGTAATATCTCATTTAGGTAATGTGTTTCCATTACCTTTCATTTTAGCAATAGCCATCAGAAACATTGGCCCAAAGTTTTAGTTGTTATTTAGTTTTTGTATATGTTTTCTCATGATTACCACTTTTTCAGGAAAACAAAACATGACTGTTAAAATTTTTTGAAGATTTTTTACAGTTGTACTCCTGTATTGGAAAGTATTTTTTTCTACACTGGCAGAACATTAAATCCACAAGAGTATAATTCAGTGAAATTTCAATGTTCAGGAATCTTAAAATTTTTCCTAGTTTTGCAAATTTTAACATAAATACTTCTGGACTTACGTTTTCACATTTACAAATTGATGTGTGAATCAGGCATTCTATAAGAAATGTCAGAAAGTCTGTGTTCTATGACCTAGTTAAATTAATTTTGATTCTCAGATAATAGAAACCCTTTTCTATTGAATAATTTTCTGCTAAATAGAAAATACTTTCTCAAACTTGGCCCATGAAGCATTTACTCTTTTATTATGTATGAACAAAGGAGTAAGCAAAAAATAAAACCCTGTACAGTACATAACACACTGTACATAACATTGCCTCGTGTTTGTGTGTGTGTGTGTGTGTGTGTGTGTATAATTAAGTAAACCATTCAACTCTCAAATTTCTTCCATCTTTATCCCATTACTCCACTAGAACACATATTACTTACTATCATATTCTACTCAAGCTGATGTAAAAAATATAATAAAAATTAGTTAGGTATTAAAAAATAAATTGTCTATTCATTCATCACAGGAGCTTATTACAGTTTTGAAGGCCAAGGAGTCCAAGGTCAAAGTGTATGTGGTATAAAGTTTCCTTTCTGATGCATACACAGCACTTTCTTGCTATTTCTGAGTAAAGCGTCAAGCAGTTCTCTGGAGTCTGTATTATATGGGGACTAATACTGTTTGGGAGTTCTGTCTCCCTAATTTCCTAATTTCTGTTTCTCTTATCCCTAAAAATGCATGCTATAACATTATCACTTTTGTGGTTTGGGAGTCAGGGCCTCAAAACATGAATTTTGGAGGAACACAAACATTAAAATCATAGCACTTACATACTTGGATATATTTTCCTGAATTTTTTTTCCAACATTAGTGGAAGTGTTATGCAGAGTTTTGTAACACATCCTTGCTCTCTGCATGGGTTTAATTATTTGTTTAGCGCTACTGAGCATATAGAACTCATTGAAATTACATTGTGGCTCTGTTTAATTTTAAAAGCATAAAATAAACAGACTTCTTCCAAGTGAAAGTTATCTTTCTTAGAGTTGTACCTTGGGTGGCAGACCTTTTGAACTGTACATTTTCTGTCACCTAGTGTGAACTGCAGGAGAGCTCAAATCCTAAGCTCTGCCTTCCTTTGACACCGATACTACTTTACTCATCAGTAAACCAGTTTACTTTTCTGAGTCTTTTTATTTGTAGAACACAGATGATAGTCTTTGCCTTATGTGAGTTACAGGATTACTCTTGGGATCAAAGGAACTACTACATATCAAAGCGACATGTGAACAGTGAACTATAAGAGATGTCTCAGCTGAACTGAACTGACATTTCTGTGGGTGTCCCTTTGTGGACTTTTAATGGTGATTCACCTGCTTTATCATCCAAGGTGCATGTAAAATTATTGGTATTTATAATTTCTGTTTTAAAATTATGTTCCGTTTTAAGAACTCACTGTTTGGTAATCATCATTGTATTTTTCTGTTACCTCTGGTTATTTTTTTCTCACAGAAAACTGTCGATAGCAGAACTGTTAGAAAATCTAACCAAATGCCTTTTGTAAATGACAGTCAGACAGTAACCTTGTTTCAGGTGGAAAATATAAATCTCCAAACCGCCAGGGAGGCTTCTGCCTCTTACATAGGTCAAATACACCTGATCCTTTTGCTCTAACGAAAGATCAGTCTCAGAGCCACAGGAGGATTCTTTTTCAAAGCACTATATTTTAACATTAGATAGAATACATGGCCATAAAATTACGTGAAAAGCACAAGTTCGAAATTACTCATGCTTGGTCTTTATTTGGCTAAGGAAATACTGGATATAGGACCATTTAGATATCCTCACAAGAAAACAAAGCCATAGAATAGCTCAGTATACAATACTAATGTGCTATAACCCACAGTAATTTCATAGATACCAAATCACCTCCTGCCAGCTAGTGTATTTTGAGTAATTGCAGTGATGTACTGAATCACCCACACAATTCAAATTTGAGATTCTTTCTCTTGCTTCTCATCAGGTCTTTTTTAATTTTTTTTTTTTTTTTTTTTTTTTTTGTTTTTTCTCCGGTACCGGGAACCGAACTCACGACCTTGCACTTGCCAGGCAGGCGCTTTTGCCGCTGAGCTAAATCCCCAGCCCCCAATTTTTTTTTTTTTGTTTTTGTTTTTGTTTTTTGTTTTTCTCCGGTACCGGGAACCGAACTCATGACCTTGCGCTTGCCAGGCAGGCGCTTTGCCGCTGAGCTAAATCCCCAGGCCCTCATCAGGTCTTATCTCATCAAAACTCTACCTCCTACTTCATCCTTCTCTTACATTCAGAATTAATATTTCATTCATTGATGAATGGCCTCAGTTTAAAAATATCAGTCAACAACATTTTTTCCTCCATTTCTCTTTGTTCCAAAAATTCAAGTTAATGAGCAACTATGGGACTGATGATAGAGTAATAGAGATCAAATATTGTTCTCAGGAGCTGAGACCTTGTTTGTAGTATCCCTTTGAAAGTAGTTTTTCTAAGCTTCTATTGGATTTTGTTATATGGAGTAACAAATACTGTCTTGTGACAAAATACCCACTCCTGTGAAATGCTTTTTTTCCTTATTTCATGTCTAGTATATACAAAGTTTAAAAATATCATCCTATTCTATGATGCCTATGGTCATGGAATTCAGATCATATGTCGCAGCTACTAGAGAATTTCTTCATGGTAAGATAATGTATGATTTGCAATTTGCTTCAGTTTTCTAGAAGTACTGCAATAAAGTACCACAAGTTAATGGCTTACATAACACAAGTTCGTTGTCTCACCCTTTAAAGGCTAGAACTGTGAGAACAAAATGGAAGCCAGACTGGTTTACTCTGAAGACAGTGAGGAAGTAGTTTTTTTTTTTTTTTTTTTTTATTTGAAAGGTTTTCTAGGAATCTTTGATGTTCTTTGTCATGTAGAGTCATCATTCTTATCTCAATCTTTGTTTTACATAGTGTTTTGCTTGTTTGAGTTTGTCTCTTAACCTCTCTTTCTTAGAAGGACACTTATAAGATTTCCTTTTGGGGACATCTTTGAGGTCAAAGTGGGTACTTGCTTTGGCTGCACACATATTAAATTTGAAGTAAAAATCGTTTGTAGATTTAACTGAAGTGCAGTGTTGACATAAGTGAATACTGGGTTAATATAAGAATTTTTATTCTAGCATCACACTATGACCTTGAATGTCAGCATTAATGGGTTGGATGTTATTTTAAAGAGAATAGGATATTATAACAGTAAAGAAAAGCATGTTTAGGCATCTTTAGGAAGAATAACATAAGATAGTTTGTAGAGCAGAGTTTTGCAGACATAAAGCCTGCTAGAGAAAAATGCAATAGTTATGAAAAAAATGACTACAATCAATGTAGCATTTTGAAAATATAGCAAAGTGGTTGAACCTGTAAAATTTTACAAAGGGAATTCAATAGGATTTGGAAGAGAAATAATGCAGTGGAGAGATAAATGGATCTCCAAAGCCTTAATCCTGTGTAATATCAAGAAATGTAGTTTCTCAGGCATACACAAAATGTAAGTCAGGGAAACTGTCCTAAGATTAAATATTTTATATTTTATATATATGTTTTAATAGTAGCAAAATAGTTGATAAGAAATGTGTTCACCCAAAAATAAAGGTCTAGGACTCAGAAGAAAGGAGTACACCAAAGGCAGAATTTGGAAGATAAACAGTCTTTCTCTGTGGAAAAGATGATTCAGAGAAAATAATAGCATAAGGGTGGTTGCAAGTCATATATCTAATGCTGGCATGTGGTAGTTTAATATTATTTGCTGAAATTCCCATAGCTTCACTTTTTTAAAAATGGTACTTTCCACATGATAATAATTAACTACAGTATTGCTCACCATTTTGATTCCGTGACAGTTTTGTTAATGCATTATATATGAACCATGTCTATTAAACAATATATTACTTTCTCAAGCAATTAAGGATAATTCATTCTAACTTCATTATCTGTATGTATGTTTATTTAATTTTATTTCTGGCCTATAATTAAAATTCAAGATCTTATGATTATTCAATCCTTAATATCAACAGCTGTGATATAGATGATATTAAATTTTTCTTGCAAACCATCCTCAATCTAATTAATATCTGAGAATTATGTGAAAGATGTAATAATTTATTGTATTTCCCAGTGATATAGCAGCACGTTAACATGACTTCTCAGTTCACATATTAAAAAATACAATTACATAAAACTGAAAGATGCAAATTTAAAGTATATTTTTATATCAAATTTTCTTTGAAGTTTGAAAAGTGTTACAGCTGTTTATGAGTGTTAATTATTTTGACCCAAAATAGCAAGTAAACTATTCATATCAAGTACAAGTCTAAAACTGTCTATACCCATTACTTCATTAAAAATGGTGAATTAAAAAAATCATGACTGCCACAAATTACAAACAATCCTTATACACACAAAAAAAATTATCTGACTTATTTTTTGCTTTGATTTGTATAAGTAAGTTTAGGCAAACTACTACACTTTGATTTGTATAAGTAAGTTTAGGCAAACTACTACACTTCTCTTAAATTCATTTGCCTCTTTGTGAAATATATATAATGATGCTAGATTTGGTTGGTCTATCGTATTACCCAACTGCAGACTTGGAGCCTTTATTTTAATCTATTAAGACATAAAACTTGTCTGCCTTAAGGACTCTGTAAATATTGCTACTTTTGTCATTAATGCTGGCAGTTCATCTTACATATCGTCTAACTCTTTCATTAACTCTAACCTAGATATCATCAATTAATTCAGGGGATATCTTGTTCCCCCCTTTGAATGACCTTCCCTATTGCTAGTATACTTACCTAAATTATACTTCATAACTGTACGTTTTCTTTGTGATATTTAATACACATTACATAATTGTTTATTATAGTATTCACATAATGCATTTTTTATCACTTTAATAATATACTTCACAAAGATAAAGACCACCATGCATATAAAAATCACTGCAGTACACAGTACATACTACATTTACCTATTACTACATTTACCTATTAAATTTGTATATGAAAGACAGTAACTGGCTAACAAGAAATAGCTTCCTCTATTTGCAAAGTATCAAGAAAGAAAATATATTGATTTCTTTCCACAAAACAAGGTCCAGACACTTTGGCCTTATATGTATGCTTTCACACACTAGTAATTTTCGGTGCTGTAATTTACTATTTTCTGGTGTTTTCATTATGTATATATAATCACTGCTTTTCGTTTGTAAATATGGCACCTAAAATTTAGAATAGGTTCATATTTTTTTTTTCAGAAAGTATTCTACTTATTCTTTGGATTGAAGAAGCAAGTATAAAAATTATTTCAGGTGAATGTATTCAAAGGAAAACTTTGTTATCAACACATTATAACTATTGTTTTCCACTAAGCATTAAGTTCAAAGTCTGACTTTTCTGCAAAAAGATCAACATGCACCTTCTTCCAGCCCCACTTCTCCTCTACTATCACTTTTAAGTTTAGTGAAAGACTGTGTTACTAAAGGGTTCAGACTGGAAGAACTCAGGCAAGAAAACTGTTTCCTTTTTTTTAACCTTTTTCATCTCTCCTCCATTGTACTATGTTCTGATGATATTCTTGGAATAATTTCAAATCCTTTGCATTTACTTGAGCATGTTCTATGAGCTAGCATGTTGTCTATTTTGGAAAATGTCCCACGTACTGCTAAGAAGAAGGTGGATTCCGTTTTTGTTGGGTGAAATATTCTGTAGATAACTATTAAATTTGTTTAAAGTTTTGATTCAACTTTAATATTTCTTTGTTAAGTATTTTTATCTAGTTTACCTGTCTAAGTTTGATAGTGGGGTATTTAGATTTACTATTATAATCATGTTGGTGTTTATCTGATTTTTTATGTCCATTGGTGTTTGTTTTATGAAGTTGTGTGTGGCTGTCTTTGGTGCATTTATGTTTATAATTATTATCTCTTCCTGTGGAATTGTTCTCTTAATAAGTATTGACCTTCTTTCAGTCTTCTAATTAGTTTTGGTTGGAAATTTAATTTGTCTGAAGTTAGGATAGCTACTCCTGCTTTGCTCTATGATTTCCTTGCATGGAACATTGTTTTCAGTCCTTCAATTTTTTTAATTTGTAAATTTCTTTTTGAATTAGTTTCTTGTATATTATATATCATTGGTGTTTATTTATTAATCCATCATCTCAATCTGTGCCACTTGATTAAGGAACTGAGACCATTCTCTTTAACAGTTATTCCTGTCATTGCATTATTTTTCTGTTACTTGTTTTCTAATTTTTTCTTTCTCCTTCACTAATCATCTTGTATTCAAGCTATTTTACTTTTTGACATTGTTGGCTTCCTTGTCTCTTTCAAGTATTATATGCTTGAGAATTTTGTGCAATGCTGGTTTGATGATCATGAATTTGTTGAAGTGCCCCTTTTCCTGGAAGTATATTATTTCTCCATAAATTTTGAAGGAAAGTTTTGCAGGATATATAAAAATCAGAGTTGAAAATTGTTATCTTCTATGGTCAAAGACACTTCACTCCAAGGTTTCCTGGCCTTTAAAATTTGTGTTAAGAAATCAGGAATAATTCTAAGAAATTCACTTTTTTAAATGATTCATTTTTTTTCTCCAATAGCTTTTAAAATTTGTCCATCTGTTAGACTTGTATTTTGACAATAATATGATATGCAGAGGTTCCCTTTAGGACATGGATATTGGTTCCCTTTAGGACATGGATATTCCTCATTTATTTGTATCTTATCTCTCTACATTAAGGAAACATTTTTTTTTATTACTTCTGCAAACAGATTAGTTTTTTCCCTGCATTTGTACTGTCTTCTGACCTTTCACATACTCTTATTATTCTTAGAATAGTCTTCTTTGCATTTTCTAGCAGTTGTCAGGTCCATTTTTCTTTCTGGCCCTAAATTCACTATGTAGCCCTGGCTAGCTTAATTCTAACAGCAACTTTCCTGCCTCAGTCTCCTGAGTGCTGGGATTCCAAGTATTAACACCATATCTGGTTAGATCTACTTTTCATTTTTTTCTTGTTCCTTTTATATTGTCTTTGAGTAGTTAGTCTTCAAATGCATCCCTTTTGTGAAATTATGTCTTCACATTGCTAATTTCTCTTGCCTATATTTTAAAAATAATTTTGATTTGTTGTATTGCTAGTTGAAACAATTTCATAGCCTCTGTTTGCTAAACTTGACATTCAAATTTTTTGGTTTTTTTGCTCAGTTAGCTTTTTATTAGTGTCTTCTGAAAGCTCCTTAATCATTTTGTTTATTACTTTCATTATCTGTTTAGTTAGTTCTCTGTGATACTGCTCACCACATTTTGATTTGTTTGTAACCTCCTCTACTATCCTTTCCAGTAATTCGTGTGTGTGGCTTATTTTATTTTCTCCTTTGATGCCCTCTGGATTAACTTTGAAATAATTTGAAGATTGGGCAGGCATTTTGTTGCCTTTTTTTTTTCTCCTGTCTCTATTGTTTTTGTTTGTGTGCTGTGTTTTGTTTTGTGCTGAGGTTTGTGTTGATAGTGGAAATACTTTGTTGCCAGTGTAAAGATCTCTTTAATTTGTCTGTTTTTCAATGATATATTTAAGGTGTGATTAAATGTAGTGGCTTTGCCTTTGCCCTAAGATAAAGTGGGTGGAAAAAATGCAGTGTAATTGGACCATCAATCCCTTCTCTTGGAATTTACTTCAACATTATTAATGTTACAGTGGTAATCTGGGTTTTGATATATGGAGAAAATCCCTTAATAGAAAATCCATTAGGGCTGGGGATTTAGCTCAGCGGCAAAGCACCTGCCTGGCAAGCGCAAGGTTGTGAGTTCGGTTCCTGATACTGGAGAAAAACCAAAACCAAAAAAAAAAAAAAAGAAAATCCATTAATAGAAATTTCAATTATGTAACCAACACTGGAAATATCAAGTGAATCAGCTACAGTGTCATTAATATGTCATGAGAATTAATTATGTACAGTTTTAAATATAGAGAAGAAATCCACAATTATATCATACACCAAGAAAATCAAGATATCAATGCACAGCTAATATGTAGTTAATGTGATTGCTATATCTCCCCTAATGGTAGGAAATAATTCAAGAGTAATTTCACAAAGTAAACTAATAAAAGATTAAGTTTAATGGTTATACTCCTAAAGATATAGGGACTTAGAAAAAGGGGAATTCAAAAAGAAACATTTGAAAACAAACTACAGGATATGAGAAGGAAAAAAAGTTGAAAAAATCCTATGTTTAGAGGATTAGGCAGAGAAAACAGAAAAGAACAATTGATGAAAAATACAAAGACAGAAAAAATAGGGTAAAAGAAAATAAATTATATGGAAAAAAATTAAGAAAAAAATTGGAAGTGAAAAAGTTAAAAGGAAAAGTAGGTTAAAACAGAAAAAGTAAGGAGAAATAATAAGAATAAAAGAACAACAGAAAAAGAATCTCATCCAGGCGTGGTGGTGTACGCCTGTAATCCCAGCACCTGACAGGCTGAAGCAGCAGGATCGTTGCAAGTTCGAAACAAGCCTGGGCTACAAACTGAGCTCAAGATCAGCCTGAACTACATGGCGAGAACCTATCTCAAAAAGACAAAAAAAAAAAGGAAAAAAAAATTCTCTGTGGTTTTGAATGATTTCCTTCCAGGGTCTATAGTTTTGTAGCCTACAAATTCTTGCTTTTCTAAGAGACCAATCTGCTTTTCCCAGGCTATGATAGTGTCCAAGTCAAGTCACATCCATGTTCATGCTAGTGATAAGAAAGGCAACCAAACCTCAGATCTTTGCTGATACAGACAGAAAGATAAGAAATCAAAACTCAAGGCTGAAACTTTCAAAGCCAGATAAATTCAGGGTTGGCATGGCCTCTGGCCAGGAGGGCCCAGGCCTCTGTTTCTCCCAGTAGAACACATATCCTTCAGGGTGTCTCTTTCCTGCTCCCATCTGTGGTTGTTGCCTGTGCTGTCCCTCATCCAGTCACTGTGGGTAGGCAACACTAGGAACTGTGAAGCAAAGTTATCCTGTAGCTGTTCTGACTTCCAGTTAAAATACTCAGTGCTTTCCTGGAATGGTGCTCAAGTCCATGGTCTCTCCAGGGATATAGTAGGTGCCTGCCCTGGGTTAACTCACTCAATTTTGTTTATGGAAGGACTTCATGCAGGCAGAACTCCAAAATTCTACATTGCTTTTGCATATCATGGCAACTATCAATTTTTCCCAGAACTGTTTTTTCTCACTGTGGTCTCCTAGAGTCCCCAGTTTTCACTTTGTTTATCTGGATTGTCTCCTTTTCCCATGAACAGAAAGTCAGAAAGACAAGAGTCAGGAAGAAAGTCCAGACTTCATTATTCCCTTCATTGCATTGAGGTATGTCTCTTAAATTATTTTACAGTTTTTAATTTTCCTGTTAGCACCTTCTCAATTCCCAGGGATCATATCTGTCTGTTAATTTCTCTCCCCCTCTCTCTCTCTCTCTCTGTCTCTTCCTACTTAAACTGTTATTTTGCATTTTCAGGATTAAGAATCTTGGAGAGGCTAAATTTCAGGCCCTTACCATTCTGATATTTTCCCCTCATCAAGAAAATGAATTTTTTCACCCTCTTATATAAAGGTAATGTTACTGATCTATTAATAAAAATTATATGTTAAACATGTATTAACTAATTTGAAGCATATGAAAAGTTAAACTGAAATTATTTTTAAGGTTATTTATGATTAAAACTTCTACCAAATTTTACAATAGCAAGATGAAAACATTTCAAAGTAAGAAAAACATGGTGTACTTTCTTAGATTTGCTGTGAGCATGTTAATCCTTTAAAATAAATTTACCAGTATAATATATCATTTGAGACTAAGTTGGTATGCAACACCCAAATGACAAATTTAATGTAATATATTAATCTTAATTAATCCAAATAATCATCTTCTGTACAAGATTGGTTATATGCATCATTTATGATTTAATTTTATATAAATCAATATGAATACAGTGCATAGATATGATAAAATAATGAAGAATAATGTTATGCTGATTGATATGAGTTAATTCTGAGTAGATAAGGAAGAAAGAAATGGGAGTATTTAGTTCCTGTAGTTTAATAAAACATGTGGAAATGAATGTTTCATTAATTATTAGGAAAAAAAATGGGGCAATGTTTTCCTTTTCCTTAGAATTATTCAAATTCTTACCTTATTCATTTGTTTGGGGGAAGGCAAAACAGATATTTAAGTGTCTTACACTTCTAAAATTAAATAATTATAAAAGTAGTCTAAAGCTAGGTAACCCATCTTAATGAGTCCCTCTGATGATATACTATATATTTCAGTTTTACTTGCTTTGGGTAAGCCATGCTTAAATGTTAAATTCTGTTATAAATATGTCTTTTCTGTCTTAATAATTCATATTTTCTAATTTATTTTTTCTTGTTTTTTATCTCCTAATCACTTTATAAATAGTGAACATTTGAAGACTGCCTCATCTTGTAAGTTCATTTTTGAATTTACATTACTTTTCCCTTGATACACAACACCTGAGATTGTTGTAAAAATTCCTTCAGTTAAATTTGTCCAAATTTTATTGAATTATATATATGTCAGAGAAATCAGAGCTAAATAATAGCTAAAATGTTGAAACAGATTTTACTCAGAAACTGTTACAATAGGTAAAAAGAAACCATTGTATGCAGCTAGAATCAATTTTGAATACAATAAGGAAAGGGGGACTCTTCATAAACAACCTAGCAATAGTATTCCTGAAGAGAGGCTGATGTCAAACATCACCTCAGGAATACTAGAAGATAAGAAACTCATTTACACAGTCACTATGTTTTAAATGTGATTGTAGTGGATACTGGTTAACCTGACATGGCAGAATTTTTGATAAAATTGGATATTGAACAGATAAATACAAAGCCCCAGAAATTAAAGACTATTTGAGAAGCAAGATCAGAGAAGCCTGACTTAATTTTGGTCAATTTTGTCCAATTGACTAAATTTGTCTAATTGACTAAATTTGGTCAATTTTCAACGCAATATTTGCTGCTGGGGATCTGAATTTTTAAGGACTCACTGTTATTTTCAAAAAACTGAGCATTTAATGATCTGATGAAAGACTAAATAAACAAATAATAAACAATGGGATAAAAATAAAACTTCTCACACTGTAGGAAGGGCAGCCAGTACAGAAAGCACCCGGGTCTGGGCAACTATCTTGGCAAGAGGAACCCAGGTGCCTAACCCATCCCCCTACACCATGGGAAGCACCTGGGACTCAGCAACCAGCTTGGAAAGAGGAGCCCTGTATCTGAATCATCCTCTCCACAGCATACAGCATGGCAGACAGAGCAACCAGCTTGGCCCAAGAAACCCAGGGTAAATCCATTCTAACAAGGGCAAACACATTGCATACAAACTCCTAATTTATGATTTGTTCTGTTATATAACTACAAACTTTGCTCCTCTGGTCTAAAGTACTAAATAGTTACTACAGTTTGTCAATCTGTAAATTTTGCTACCATTATTGTTAATAGTACTGTTGCAGCTAGCATGTCACATCTGTTGTAATCACTTGTCCTCCCTCAGGTAGCACTATTGGGAAGCTCTAGCATAAAAACCTCATCATAGCCCTACACCTAAAGCCTGAGGATACAGCAAAATAGAAACCAGCATCCCACTCTCAATTCACTGGGAAGGCAGGATCTCAGGACAGACACAAACCAAGAATCTCTGACACATACATAATACAGAAAAATAGAAAAACAGACTTTTCCAAGAGAGACCTTGACAATAGAGATATAGTTACCTACTATGAAAACTCACAAATACCATCACAGAAATAAAAATGAAAATCTACTTCTTTTTAAATAGAAAATGTCAAGACAAAGGATGATAATGCAGTTGCAGGCCTCCAGCCCACCCAGAATAAGTCCAGGAGACATCAATCTAGAAAAAAATTGGAAGTCACACACCTGAAATTTCTGAAAGGATAGCAATTAAAGTAGAGAAACAACTCTAGGAGTCTACAGAGGAAATCAGATGAAAAACAATCTCTCAGGTGAAAAAAAAACATAATGAAAGAATTACTGAGCCTATCTAAAGAAGACATAGATTTAAACATAGAGGAGTATAGAAAAATAATGGAAACCTCGAATAAATAATATAGGAAAGAATTAGAATGCATGAAATACATTCAAAGAGATATCAAGGCAATAAAAAAATTCAATTGAAATCTGCAAAACTGCTTGAACAAAACTGAAGATAGATTTTTAGACCTTGAAGACATCATTGCAGCTAGTGACCTGCAATGATGGAAAGAACTCTTAAAGATAGCAGGGAACTAGGAAATAATAATTCAACAGCTACAAGATGACACAAAGAAGATAAATACAAGACTGATACATGTCAATGAAAAGCCAAGGGTCAACACAAATGACAAAAAAAAAGATTATTTACAGAAATAATAGCAGAAAATTTCCCAAGTATGGGAAAATAATCTGACATGCGCAGTAAGTGAGGCATATAGAATTACAATTAGCCTTAACCAAAATAAATCTATACCCAGACATAAAATAATCAAGATCTCAGAAATTCAGCATAAGACCAGAATATTAAAAGCTGCTAGAGAAAAGAAATATGTCAACTATAAAGGAAAGCCCATCAGAATGACAGCAGATTTCTCAACACAAACTATCACATCAGGAAGAGCTTGGAGTTAAGTATTTCAACTACTGAAAGAAAACAACTTCCAATCCAGATTGATGAACCTGCAAAACTATCTTACAAAAGTATTGGGGAAATAGGGTAGTTCCATAACAAAGAACAACTGAAGAAATTTATCACCAACAAAACAACCCTACAAAGAGTACTGAAAGGTATTCTAGAAAGAGATCAAAACAGCCACAATTCCAAGAACACCAAAAGAAAAAAACCACCAAGCAGGGCAAACAATAAAACACAGGACAAAAGTAGGTTAAAAAAAAAAAGAGAAGAAAGTAATATGACAAAGACAAGCCAATAAATATCAGTGATAACTATCAATGTAAATGGCCTCAATTCACCAATTAAAAGAATCAGATTACAGAGTGTGTAAAGAAACAAAACCGAAAAATATGCTCTATGCAAGAAACATATTTAATTTAAAAGAAAAGTCATAGACTGAAAATCAAAGAATAGAAAACAATGCTCCATGCAATAGGAGCCCAATAAAAAGCAGAGGCAGCTATTTTGTCCACAGATAATGTGAACTTCAAATGAAGAATGATCAAATGAGATAAAGAAAGTCACTCCATATTTATTAGGGGAAAGCTTCAAGAAGAGATAAAAATCATAAATATGTATGCACCAAGTATGGGAGCAACTTTATAAAATACTAATAGGCATGAAAAATCAAATAGCAAATAACACAATTATAATGGGGGACCTTAACATCACATTGACACAACAACATAGATCAACTAGACAAAAAATCAGCAAAGAAATAACACCAAAACTTGCAAACAAATGGACATAGTAGACGTTTACAGAGAGTTCTACCCAACATCAGAATACACATTCTTCTCGGCTGCACATGGGATGTTCTCTAAAATAGACCACAGACTAACCTATAGGACATTCTTAAGTAAATGCAAAGGAACTGAAATTATCCCATGGATAATATCTGACCATGAAATTGGAAATTAAGGCCAAAAGAAACCACAAAAACTCCATAAACACATGAAAATTAAATAACACTGTCCAGAACAACCAATAGGTCACAGATGAAATTAAAGAAGAAATAAAACAATATCTGCAATCCAAATGTCTTAGTTTAGGGTTTTACAAGGAGAAAAAATACAATACAGGCCACATATTTTGTAAGATTATTTATAATAGTCATCCAAAGAATCATATACAAAAAGAGAGTACTGGAAATCTGTCCACACTTTATTTATTTTTTTTTTTTTTGGTTTT
>NW_004955443.1:11299443-11331871 GCF_000276665.1 Chinchilla lanigera | reverse complement strand
AGGAAAGCCAATGCAACAAGGTTCTCAAGGAGACTGAGCATTGTACCACTTCTCCACCAGAGCCAGGAAGCAATACTCAAAGTGAGGACCAGAGCTCTCCCAGAGTGAACCAAAGCCATTCCTAGCAACAAGGTTCTGAGTTCCTCGGATGATAACAGCTGAGTTCATCAGGAAAACCAGCACGACAAGCTCTTCCAAAACCCCAACAGCTTCTAACATCATCCAACAGCTTCTCTCAGACCCAAACAGCCTCCACACTTCTTTCTCTACAGTTCTGCCTCTTATGTTAATGGCAACAATCCTCAGTTGGGCCTACCACACCCAGCTCCATACTGACTCAGTTCAGCCACGTGTTATAAATTGATCAGCAGTCATCAATCCACCACACAAATGAAAATGCAAATACAACTTAACTGGAATGTGTGGAATGCCATGAAGGCAGTCCTCAGACAGAAATTTATACTGGTGAACACTCACATCAGGACAACAGATTGAGAACAAATAAATAAGCTACTTCTGCTCCTCAAGCTTCTAGAAAAAGAAGAGTAAGACAAGCCCAAAACGCAAAGGTGGGAGAGAATTATAAAGATCAGAGCAGAAATTAATGCAATGGAGATGAAGGAAACAATACAAAGAATTCATGAGTCAAAGAGTTGGTTCTTTAAAAAAATAAATAAAATTAATAAATTCTTAGGGAACCTTTTCAAGAAAAGAAATAAAACACTTAAATTCATGCAATGAGGAATTAAAATGGTGTAGGTCTGGGGATATAGCTCAGTGGCACAAGCACTTGTCTGGCAAGCACAAGGTCTTGAATTTGACTCCCGGTACAAAAAAAAAAAGAAAAAAAAAAAAAAAGAAGGAATTAAAAGGGTGAAATCACTACAGATTCCATAGAAGTTCAGAAGATCATCAATACCTATTTTAAAAATCTTTACTTTCATAGCATGGAAAACACAGAAAAAATGGAAAGATTCCTAGCTATGTATGAATTACCAAAGCTGAATCAAGAGTGCACAAAAATTCTGATATTAGTTAATGAAACTGAAAACATAATTAACAACATATTAACACAGAAAAGCCCAGGTCCTGATGGATTCACAACTGAATTCTATAATAAAATTAGAGAAGAAACAATGCCAATATTCCTCAAACTCTTCAAAGATTCCTCACAGGGAAGCATTTCTCCCTAACTCATTTCTGGAGGAAAGTATTATCCTGATACCAAAACCAGAGAAAAATCCAACAACAAAAAAAAAGAACTGTAGGCCAATCTCCCTAGTGAACCTAGATGCAGAGATCCTTAATAAAATACTAGCAAACAGAATACAGCAACTCATCAAGAAGATTATACGTGATGACCAAGTGGGATTCATACCACGGATGCAGGAATGGTTCAACATATGCAAATGAATAAACGTAATACACCATATCAACAGAGCCAAAGACAAAAACCACATGATCATCTCAATAGATGCAGAAAAAGCTTTTGACAAAGTCCAACACTCATTCAAGATGAAAACCCTAAAGAAAAAAGGAATAGATTGTCTTTACTTCAATCTGATCAAATCCATCTATGACAAACCAGCAGCCAACATCATACTAAATGGACAAAAACTGAAAGTTCTCACTCTAAAATCAGAAACAAGACAAGGCTGTCCACTATCAGCATTCCTTTTCCATATAGTTCTTTAAACATAGCTAAAGCAATTAGATAAGAGACAGAAATAAAAAGAATAAGAATAGGAAAGGAAGAAGTGAAATTATTATTATTCACAGATGGCATGATGTACTATGCAAAAGACCCCAGAAACTCCGCCAAATGACTCCTAGAATTAATAAAACAATTCAGTAGCATAGCTGAATTCAAAGTCTGTGCCCACAACTCAATAGTATGCATATACAAAAATAAAAATCTCCCTGAGAGAGAAATTAGAGAAACCACACACTTCACAATAGCCTTCAAAAAATGAAATACTTAGGAATCAGTGTAACAAAGGAAGTAAAAGAGAGAACAATACTCTGAAAAAATAGATCAAAGAGGATTACAGAAAATGGAAAGATATTCTCAACTCATGGATAGGAAGAACCAATATTGTGAAAATGGACATATTCCCAAAACTGTTACACAGATTTAATGAAATCCTGACTAAAATACCATTAGAATATCTGCTGGATATATTTTGTCTAAAGTTTAGTTAAATAATGGTATATCATTAATATCCTGTCTGGGTGATCTGTTCATTATTCAATGTAAAGTACAGAAGACTTTTACTAGTATTGTATTATCTATATCTCCCTTTATGTTTATAAAGATTGCTTTGTATAATATCTAATTATTCTCATGTGGAGTACATATTTAAAATTGTTCTGTTCTCTTGATGAATTAATCCTTTTATCATTCAATAATTATCTCTTTTGCCTTTTGTGAAGTTCTTCACTGAAAGTCTAATGCATCTGATATATGCATAGCCCCTAGTACTTTCTTTTAGTTCCTTTTGCATGGAATATTTTCTCCTGTTCCTTGACTTTCAGATTATTTACATACTTAGGTTTAAAGGGGTTTCATATAGAAAGCATCTAGGTTTTTTTTTTTTAAACAAGACTCTACTATATAATTTCTGACTAAGAAATTTAAACAGCTTAGATTGAAATCATTTATTTACAGGTAAGAGCTTATAACTGCCATTTTGTTCCTTTGTTTTCTGGTTATTTTATTAATCGTTATTTTGTATCATCTTCTCTTGCGATTTCATGATTTTCATTAGTATTAAGCTTTTATTTTATCTCCTCCCCTACAGAGATATATTTTGTCACAATATGCATTCTTCCTTAGAGTATATATTTCTTCACAATTTATTGAACTATTTCACTGTTTTGACTTATAACCTGGAAATGTGTATGATTAATAAAGCACCATAATAACCTAGAGATAATTTGAATTGGATCATATATCTATGTTCACCAGGGAATTGTTTTCCCTTTCATGTTTATATCGATAATTACTAAATTTCCTTTTTCATTTGAAGAATTCATTTTTATGGTAGGAATAACAGAAATTACTTCAAATTGTACTTGTTGAAAGAAATGTTATATTTCTTATAAGTCTTGGAAGCTTTCTTTTGCTTGTTTTTATTCTTCTAGCACTTTGAATATACCATTCTATATTCTTCTGGTATCCGGAGTTTCTGCTGAGATATCCAGTAATAATCTACTGTATATAATTTTGTATATGACTTGATTTGTTTCTCTTGCTGATTTTATTATTCTCTTTTCTTTCAGTTTTGACAGTTTAATTATACTGTGCCATTTTGAGGACCTTTTTGAGTTAAATCTGTGTGGGGAATCTGTGAAATTTGGCCTCAGATCTTGGGAGATTTTCAGTGATTACTTCATTAAATAAACTTTCTGTCTTCACCTTGGACCACTGTTTTGAAACTACAATAATGAAAGTATCTTTGCTTAATTGTGTTTTGTAAGTCTTCTAGGCAAGCTTCATTCTTTTCCATTCCAATTTTTTTTCCTCTTTATGTTATTTCAGAAGATCTATCTTCAAGTTCAGAGATACTTTTTTCTTAATTTTTTCTTTTGTTGAAGAATCCCATGGTATTATGATTTCCTTTACTGAATTGTTCAACTGCTAAGTTTTTGCTTGATTCCTTATTGCATCTATTCTTTGTTAAAATCTCATTCATATCTAAATTGTTTTAATGATTTAATTGAATTATCTGTCTGGGCTCTTTTGTTCTTGTTGAATTACCCTAAGATCATTATTTTAAATTCCTTTTCAGGTACTTTATACATTTCCTTTCCTTTGGAGTCAATTATTTGTAGCTTCTTTGGTTGTATTATGTTTCCTAATTTTTAATTGTTTTTTTGCATTGATACTTATATATCTGAAAGCACAATCACCTTTCCCAAACTTTACAGAGTTCTTTTTTACAGAAAACTTAAAACGGGGTCTTTATGTGTCACTTGATAAAAGTGCGAAATTTATGGTTCCCAGGAGACTGTGGTGGAATTAGCACCAGGCAGCTTCTTTACCTGTAATCAGTATTAATGAAAATAGTACATGTCTCGCTGGTTTAAGTGTAGGAGTCTGTGGAAGCGGAGATAACTGTGTAGGTTGTTAGTGTTCTATCAGAAAAAGTATTGTCAGGTACTTATATTTTCTCCCAGAACGAGGATATTAAGCAAAAGGATTTCTATGGATGAGAGGTCTGACACAGTTCGCAATTTGTAACAGCAATGATTTCTGGAGGCACATCCTCAGCCTGGGTTGTAGCTGTGCCTCTGGCTCTGGAGAGCAGGGACGGCACTGGTACAGCCTGGAGTACTCCAGAGAGTTGATGTCAGAGAGTAGTTTACAGCTATGATTGGGAACCAGAGCAGATAGGTTACAGAGGCAATTCAGACTCTGGTGTACAAGGCACATCATAGTCATGACTCTACCCCAGAAGAGTGGGCTTCAGTGAGGACAGGGGCAGAGTAACAACATTGGAATAGCCAAGTGCAAATGACACTGGGGTCTTGGAGGTAGTAGCGATATGAGGGTGATCCTTTGTGAGAAGGGTGGTGCCTCTGTAGCTCTGACTTTAACTATCAGTCTCTGCCAGTTCCAGAGAAGCAGAATGCTACAGTGGTTTGGCCTGTTGTGTATCTCAGCTCGGCCAATTCTCCACCTTCCTGAAATGTAGGATATCATGTTAGCTCAGCCATGGGAGGTACCCCTGATCAGTGCAGCACAGGCATCATTGCCTGAGAGGGGAAACACTAATATGCCTCTTCAGCTCATTCCCAAGAGATATGACTTCTCTGGGTGGCCAAGGAACCATTTCCTGGAGCCTGGAGCCTGGGAGGCTGGAGGCCACTTTAATTTAGACATTGCACATTGGGTGGACTGCTCTTGATGGCCTAGGTGCTCAGGCTATGAAGAGATGGGAACAGCAGTGGCTAAGAAAGATAGATGGAGAGGCTTCCCTGTAGATAATTTGGGCCAGTGAAGTAGAGGTTAGCCAGGGATCACCTTAGGAAATGCAGCCTTCCATGCACAGGTGACCTGGCTGTGACCAAGCCTCAGGAGAGAAGAGCAGCATACATTTGGTCAATGCCTTCTTCAATGGCATGTGCACAGCTGTGTGGGCTCCAAGAAGCTACCTGAGCTGGGTTTGGTGCATATGAGGACTGCTATGCTCCCGAGAAAGGATACAGGTGCCGACAAATAGTTTAGGGCCCTCATATGTATTTTTTCTCTTCAGGAAGAAGTCATTTGTACTTCTGAGCTGATATATCCTGGGGAATAGTGAGAACAGGATTTTCCTTCTATTCTTTATGGGAATAAAGTTTTTATGTTCTATAGGGTCTCTTCTCCTCCTGTGACATTACTACATTTATCTTATCCTTGATTTTTAAGTAAATACAGTAAGTCTCTGACTTATGAATGACTTTTGTTCTGGGAGAATGGTTCATAAGTTGGATTTGTTTGTAAGCCAACAAAGTGAGTCTTACACCTAACACCTGTGAAAGTTTGAAACTTGAATATTCGTAAGTCAGAAACTTATTGTATTTCAGTACAAATTTTTAACACTACTTTTTTTTCACCACAAAAAGCACAGCACCTGTATCATAATGTCTGTACATGTATGTATGGGTCATATATGAAAAAAATCTTTCAGAAATCACTCTATGTTGTTTAAAATAGATTTAATAGGTCTAATACAAATCAAATTGTTTTGTATAGTACATAGAGTGCACAACATTTTTCTTTTTCTTTCCTATCGATCTCACACAAGCTACCATATTTTTTCCATAATAGTAGATTTGTATTTTAAGGTGTAGAAGAATATAAGTATAATAGAAGGAAAAAACAGGAAAATATGCTTTTTTTCTTCATTCAGCAACATAAATTTTCTCCCTTCTTGCCATGTTTATATAACTCACGTACTTCTCAGAGAGACCAATATATATTCCCTAGGCTTTTTGCTTCAATATGTTTTGGGAATCACTGCGTAAGCAAATTAAAAAAAAAAAAAAAAGATTAAACCTCTCTTCACATAATGAAAAGTCATTTTATAGTCCCGGGTGATGAAATTATCCCAATCCACTTTTTAGGTACTATCTTCTCTCACATCTCTTTGTTCTTGTTTTTAAGAACATCTCTCAAAACTACCTCAGTATGCATTTTTCACACAAATGTAAAATTCTTTACCAGCATAATTTTAGTTTAAAGATGTTGATTTAAGGAAGCAAAGTAAATTGAAATTCTATCTCTCTCAACATTTCTTTTCTATGGAAAAAGAATTGGGAGAAGTTCTGTCTTGAGCATTTATCCCCAAACTGATTTTGATAGACTCTGTCCCCACACATAGAACAAAATTACATTGTTCAGAAATTGCATACACAGTAGTCTCACTAGATTCATTAGGTTGAATTATTTTATGCGTTTTGTTTTAATTGAAAATGAACAAATCATCAAAATATCATCTTCCTTGGGAAATAGAGAAAGCATGAATCATCTTGTGGTTACACTCATAATTATAATGAGTCACTTTACAGATCAAGGAATGAGACAGTAATAAATGTCAGGATTAAAGAAATGTTGTTCCTCTATATGTTTATTGTATTGTACATACGATATAATCTTTTTCATAGTTTCATGAAATTTTCTTTTTCTTGCTATATCTATTATGATGAATTATTTTAAGATATATATAAAATCATTTATTTTTGAGCAGGTAGAAAGTGAAATATAATATTGACTTTCTTATTTTTATTGTATTCTAGTTGGGGGAATAAAACCATTTTCTTCTTAAAATTAGCAAATGCTCTGTTTTGAGAGTTCAGGATATATATAAATATGGAATACGTAAATTTAGTCTATGTGTATTACTATAATAGTACTATTCATTATATGGTTGTACTAGGTTATAATATGTGAAATACAATACAGAAAAGAGTGAATAATTCCACTTTTGTTCTTGTTTTGGTTTTCAGTTATGAAAATAATTATAAGTTATAGCTTCCTGGATCTCAGCATTTCACATTGGCTTTAGTTGCCAGAAGTCATAAATTTGTTAATTCTGCAACCTTTCCAGTATAGAAAGTTATTGGTTTCTAAATACATCTGGAACATGAGTGATATTATGCTGATTGTCCTCAATATAATATGGACAGTTTTTCCCATAATAACACTTGTGCATAGTGATGATTCTGTCATTCTCTCATCTATCTTTCCTTCTCCCTAACAAAGAAAACCTATTTCTATAAAATTACAGAAAAATACTAAGATTTGTGTCTTTTAAATATTTCACAGATCTTAATGGATCATTTGAAGGCATGCTGTTAGATAAGTTTTTCACTTCTTTTTTGCCAGCCTGATATTCAGGCTATTGCCATGAGTTCTAGTGGATTGTAAGCACCTGTGTGTACACCTGTATTGTACAAACCTGTATTGTACAATATCTGTATTGTACAAACATACATGCCAGCTTCCATCAAATGTGTACATATTTTTGCATGCACTGATGGGCATGCAGTTTCTGACACTTTGATCTCCAGTTATCACACATACCTTGGGTCAGGGCTACTATCTAAGTAATCTTTTAAAGTTTAAATCATTCCCTTTACTACTCAGACAAGTCAATATAATTGCAATTCCCCTATTTTGTCTACACATATTCAAAAACACAGAAATTAGTCAGGCGATGTAAACTAAGGTCAGATCATAGGACATAGTTCTTGGCTGCATTCTGGGAAGGGTGATATCTGAACTATCTTTCATTCATTAATGAGTTTATGCATTGAAAAATTCCCTGTAGTTACTCAGTAATTTTTCAACTATCTTCAAGTTTTAAATATATCATCCTGCCCTATTGTATTACTGAAATTATTTATCATTGTATATTTTAAATACAATAAGTCTCTAATTTAGAAAGAAATTACTTGTTTACACTATCACCTAAACCACATATAAATATATATGTGCATGTACATAATCACATCATAATTCTTTATGTAAATGTATATATTTCTACACATATTTGCATTTGTAGTACATTATAAGATAATAAGACAGAGTCTGATATACTCAGAGACTTTTAAAACTTCATTTTATATTTATAATTTAAGTACTTCTTAAAATCAGAACCTCTTGCAAATATTAACCTATAGTTTTTGCACCCTGCATAAATATCTCTGATGCCTTTTGCTTTCCCCCAAATAGAAAATTTCAACAATGTCATAGTTTTCATCTTGAAATAACCATGGCAAGTAACGTTTATATAATAAAATATGTAGATATCTTATAGTTAAGATTACTTGCAGTGCTTTATATAATTCACAGCAAAATATGTGTGCTCAACTGCTTTCTTGCTACACACACATATCATCAAAGAACTGAATGACCATATCTTACCACTGGGCTATATTTAAAAATATTCTAATTTATATTTTTAAAAATATTATTTGTGTTCACTTTAGAAATTTATTACCAACAAATCACTGTTCTCTTAATTCACTTTCTTCATCTCCATGACACAATACCTGACATCCACAGTTTAAAGGAGAAGAGGTGTATTCTGGACCAAAATTTTAGAGTCTTAGCCTATGCCTGGTGTCCATCTCCAAGGGAAAAATGGCTTGGTAGAAGAGCCTGATGCTGAGAAAAGCTGCTCATGCAATGGCAGCCAGAAAGCACAGAATGAAGGGAAGAGTTGGGCTGGAAGATACACCCTTCTAAGTTACACTATCAGTGACCCATCTCTAACTAGGAACTACCTCTTACAACACAGTCACTGCTGAATTCATTAATAGATGATTCCACTGGTGAGTATTGTGCTCCTATTATCCAATCACTTCCAACCACATGAAGCTTTGAAGTGATGCCTCTGATTTAAAAAAGTAACTTCTGCTTCCGGAACCCATAAGATTTATGTCTACCACTTTACATTTGCTCCAACCCTAAGAGTTGTTAAAATTTTGACAATTACAGCAGTGTTGCAAAGTCCACATTCAACGTCTTCTCTGAGACTTAGGGCAAATGCCTACCTGTGCACCTTCATAAAATTCAAAACAAAAGTTAAATACTTCTAAAATGCAAGGGCACGGGGTAAACACTCTCATTCCAAATGGGAGAAATATGAGGATAAAAAAGAAAGACCAAAGCAAGATTGAAGACCAGCAGGGAAGCACTAAGTCCTAAAGTTCCACATTAGGCATTTGCGGCATATGGTGGTGAGATATGGGTTCCAGAGGATGTGGGTCAACCCATCATTGTGGTCTTCTTGCTGCCAGTCCACACAACCTCTCTCTTGGGTTGGCATTGCTCGCAGACTGCAGCTTTCCTCATATGTTCCACATCTCCAGCTTTTCTAACTTCCCAGTGTCTCCACTGCACTTTTAGCTTCACTATCACAGTACCTTCCTAGCCTTCTTTTGAAATTTGAGTGAAAGCTCTCTGACCCCACAACTCTGTCATTCTCTACACCTATAAAACCAGGAATATGTCAATGATGCCAAGTTCTGCTGCCAGCTCAAGCAGTAGCCAAGTGCTTTAGGGTCATGGCTTCCAAAGGCTCAGAGTGCCCAGATGAGAGAGTACTGTGAAAGAAATCCTGAGAAATCAATCTCCCACAAGGTCTTTCTTCAGTGAAACAACCAGAGACTCTGTTCTCAAATAAAAGTCTTTCAAAGATGTTTACATTTACCATCTTACACCCTTAAGCTAATGAAAAGTGAGGACTTTCTGTTCCTTGAGATGCCCTTAAACCACCCTTCCTACTGTTCTTATTTAAAGTACATGTCTTTTTAAAATGTTCTTCGTTTTAGCAACTAGTCTCCTTTTTATTCCAATTTTGCAGACACTATCTTTCTGGACAAACTGAATACTACCTAAGTGGGGTTTTGCTACTAATTTTCATTATAACCTGGATGAAAGCAACCAGAAATACCAATACTGCAACCTAAACATTGGGCTACCTTAATTTCCTCCATCAGATTTGTTAGTCCACAATACTTAACCTAGTCTCCCACAGCCTTGAGAGCTAAGTAAAATATGAACAAGCTCATTACATTCTACACCTGAAATTAGTAGTCCCTTATAGTCCTATCCTACATCCAGTATTCTCCCATTATAATCAGTAAGTGTTTCAAAAGTTCCTAGACTGCCCTTTGAAATAGACTATACATTTGAGAGAAATATTATTATGTCATGCAAGAAATTAGTCTGTATTATTGTCCTATGGCAGCCCAAGCAAACTAATACTTATATTGAAGCTGTGTGAAAATACCATCTCACAAAACTTTTCATAGTCTTTTTTAACATGAATTATGTTCTCCTTAAGAATAGACTTTTCATATTGTACAATTTTTTAAAACTTGTCACAATTTTGGCATTTGGTTTTATCTGCAGTGCCTATTAGCATATTGTGATCATCTTGAAAATGGATTAGGTTGGTAATAGTAGTAATGACTGTGGAAAGTTTTGAATACAACCAGTAATTCATTGTCAGATCTACAAATTGCAATTAGTGCTGGTAATGTAGTTAATTATGTCTGCGTCCATTTCCATTAGCAGATTTTTTAATACTTTTATTATGCCATGTATTTATATTTACTATCAAGTGATAACTATTCAGCCAAAACATTTAAAGCAGAAAGTTTCTAGCCAACGTGTCTTTTTTCATTATTTAGTTTTTAATAGAGTTCTACCTCTTGACAAGAAATTAGTCCTCTGCTTCCTCTTTCTCCTTTTCAACAGGTCAAAATATTGGTCAAGAATGAAACTAATATTCATTCTCCTTACTTATGAAGTTAGTGAAAAGTGAAACATATTCATCCTCTTTATCTAAAATACTGTGAGTTTTTCTATCTCTTCTAGAAAATTTAGGCTTACAGTAGTTTATTCTAATCAAAGGACAGAAAAAAGTTACATATGTTGTCATGAATATATCTAATAACATTGCTTAGAGAAACTAATGAGCTTTTTGATATTTAAAGTTCCAGCTTGGATTGAATTTCAGTGTCAGCAAATCAACTTAACTTATTCTGATGAGTGGAAAATAATTCTTTTCTATCCTTGAAAAAGATATAATCAGTAATATAAGAATGTAAAACATGAAAAATTAAAATTATTTTTCTTTCATGAGAAAAATTCTAATGGAGAAACAGTTGTGTCACAGCTTTAAATGAAAGTAAACATGCAACATCAATACTTTAGTTTTTTTATTTTATATCTTAGAATTGTTAACATTGAATCTGAGCTCAGTTAGACAAATTGTTTATTAGATATAATGTAAGCTTCAAAATTAATATAATGAACTACTTATCCAATATCTGTCTTCATATCCATATTGAGTTTTATTACTGAAAGTTTAATGTTCCTAAAGAAAATGATAGGGGTTCAAATTCAGATAATCTACAAGCATAACTTTTGTATACACTTCATTATAGTTTTATCTACTTGGGTAGGAAAGCGAATTTTTCTGAGTTAACCTATTGAATTCATGAAGTGGCAATAATAATGCCTATTTCAGAGTTTTTTTCTGAAAACAAAGTGTGGAAATCTCTGAACTGGAAATTTACCTTCATTGAATACTAATTGAATATTACCTTCTGGGTACTCAAGACAGAATAATTATTATAAATGCCATTACATTTTTAAATAATTATTGCCATCATATATATGAAATAGTAGTTTAAAATACTAAACCCAAAAGCTATAGACAGTATTCTTTTCTGTTGGTTCTTTATAGATAAAAGAGTGAAATAACCCTTCTTTGCTTACAATGCAATATACTTTGAAAGCTGATCACATTCTACTTTGAAATTAGTAAACACTCACAGTCCTATCCAACATCTAGTCTCCCCAAAAACATAATCAACAAGTGTCTCAAAAGTCCCTAGACTGTCTCATGAAAAATAATTTTATTTAATCTATAAGCCTATCTATTTTCATACTATTTGATCTGTACATGCATTTTTGATGAGACAGCTCTACTTTTCCCAGTTTATTGTTTTCTGAGTTACAAAAATCATTGCAGTGATACCCGCATAACAGTATAGAGTATCATGCATTATGAGATTTCTAGATATCTGAAACTGGAGTTGCTGGAGGATCATTATTATTATATCATTACTAGCATATCCCCAATAACTGCAACATGATTGCAACACACTAAATAATATGCACAGATAAATCTCTTACTTTTTATACATGAAAGACAAAATCATATAGAGAAATAGTTATCTTTTAGTAAATCAGTGGTAAATGAGTTTATTCTTGAAAGAATACCAGTAAGTAGGTTAGTCAGAATTTGTTCTTCAGAGTATATTGAGTCCTGGGGATAATGAGCTTGGGAGTGATAGTCAATTAGACTGTAGAATGCTGTTTGGGACTTGCATAAGCAACAAGCCTGATCAACAGCAGTTGGTGAAATTTAATCCCTATTTACTAACAGTAAAACAAATTTTAAAGCATAGTTTAGGATTAAAATCTCTTCAAGATATTTTCATACTGCATTATTTAATGGTATTTTTAGGAATATCCAAAACAGACTGATCTCGTAAAATTTTTTTAATGGAGTTTTATCAAAATTTATCACAATGACCCACAACCCCACTGCCATTACATTCTGAGTCTCCCCTCTCTGTGCACCCAGTGCAGACAGGAGATCCTCACTCAGAATGCCCAAGAACTGCTATCACTGGGATTCACATTTGGACCCTCCCTGTGTGTGCCCTGCATCATGTAAGGCACTAGAGCAGGCATTCCATGAGCTGCTGGCACCGTGGTTCCAGTCTGAGTCTTACTTGAACCCTGACCTCCTGGAGGTCACATGCAGGTAGTACATGTTCACTTCTAGCACAGCCCATGTCTGGCTCCTGTGTGCACCCTGAGCTGCCTGGAGGTGAAGAATCAGGTGGGCCCTGGCCCACTGACATCATGGTTTGCAGCTGAATGCCTCCCAAAAAAACGGGTATTTCCCATTTACTTCCTGGGGGCAGAGTAGGTGATCCATAACCCTGCCACCATTAGAGTCTGAGTCTCTCTTCTCCATGCACCCAGGGAAGACAGGAGACATTCACTCAGAAGACCCATGAACTGCTATCACCAGGGTTTGTGTTTGGGCCCTCCCTGCACATGCTCTGCACTAAGTGAAGTACTAGAGCAGACCTTCCATGAGCTACTGGCACTGTGGTTCAGGGGTGGGTTTTCCTTGCTCCCTTCTGGAGGTCATAGGCACAGGTGGTACATGGTCACCACCAGTGCAGCCCACGTCTGGCTCCTGTGCACATTCTGAGCTGTGTGGAGACACAGATAAAGGTGGTCCACAAACTTTTGACCCTGCAGCTTGTGTATGGCTTCTGTATGTGCCTTGAACTGCCTAGGAACACAGGACCACTGGTCCTGGATTGTGTCACTTGTGCAACCCAATTCTGGGACATACACATTCTCTGAGCTGCAAAGGGAAGCTGGATCATATGGTCTGCCATAAGCTAACATCACAGTTCACATTTGAGAACTGGGAGAACTAGATACACTTCACCATCTGCTGGAAAACCCCAGACTAAGTGGTGCATCTCAGCGGACACTGAGGGGCAAGCCTGACCACTAGAAAAACTAGGGACACTACCGACCTTTGCTCAGCAGCCAGGGAAGAGGGAGACTGAGCGTTCTGCATCCTGCATCAAACATGACAAGAAGAAGGACTAAAATGCAATCTCAACACTCCACCCTACTCAGAACAAGTCCAGAAGACATTGACATAGGAGAACTTAGTAAACACACACCTGAAATAGCTGAAATGCTTGCAATGGAAGTAAAGAAACAACTCCATCAGGCCACAGAAGTGATCAGATCAAAAATAATCTCTCAGGCACAAAGTGAAATTACAATAACAATGAAGAATTACTCAGCACACCTAAAAAAGAAACATAAAAATTAGATGAACACAGGCAATGGACAGAAACTTTAAATGAACAATATAGGATTGAATTAGAACAGATAAATCAGATTCAAAGAGACATTCAGGAAATCAAATCTTCCACTGAAAGCTGATAAACTGCTTGAATGAAGCCAAAGATAGAAATTCAGACTTTTAAAACAGCATGGCAGCTAGCAATAATGACAGAAAGGATCTCTTGAAATCAACAAGGAACCAGGAAAATCAATTCAACGGCTGTAAGATGAGGCAAAGAGGAATAATGTACAACTAACAGTAGTCAATAAAAGAGCAGGAGGCAACACAAAAGACATCAAAAGAAGAATATCTGCAGAAATAATAGCAAAAAATTTCCCAAGCACGGAAACAGAACCTGAAATACAGGTAAATGAGGCATATAGAACTACAACTAGTCATAATCAAAATAAAAATACACCCAGACATATAAGATCCCAGATCCCCAGCAAAAGAACAGAATATTAAAAGCTGCTAGTGAAAAGAAACAGATCACCTATAAAGGAAAGCCCACCAGAACCACTGCAGACTTCTCAACACAAACCATTCAATTGAGAAGAGCTTGGAGCAAAGTATTACAGGTCCTGAGACAAAACAGCTTCCAACCAAGACTGATGTGCCCTGCCAAACTATTTTTCAAATTCAATGGAGATATAAAATATTTCCACGACAAAGAACAACTAAAGAACTTCAAGAAGGCCAAACCATCTCTGGAAAGAGTACTTAAAGGTATTCTAGACAGAGAAAAAATGACCGCAATTTCAAGAACAGCAATAGAAAGGAACCCTCAAGCAGAGCAAGCAATTAAACAGATAGAAAAAGTAGGAAACCAATAGCAAGTAAATAATATGACAATGATGAGACAACACATATCAGTTATCACCACAAATTTAAGTGGCCTCAATTCATCAGTCAAAAGAAACAGACTGGCAGATGGATTAAGAAACAAAATTCAACAATATGCTGTATACAGGAAACACATTTTACTCAAAAGGCATACACTGAAAGGGAAAGGATGGAAAACAATCCTACACTCAACAGGAACCCAGAAAAAAGCAGGTGTAGCTAATATGTTTGCAGACAATGTAAACTTCACACTGAGAACAAACAAAAGAGATAAAGAAGGTCACTACATACTTGTTAGGAGAAAACTGCAAGAGGATGAGGTAACAATCATAAACATGTATACACCAACTATCAGAAAACCAAACTATATAAGATAAATCTTAATAGACATGAAAAGCCATATAATTAATAACACTATTGCAATAGGGGACCTCAACACCCCTTTGACACGAAGAGATAGGTCAACTGGACATAAGATCAGCAAAGAAGTAACCGATCTGAATCACATCTGTGAACAAATGGACTTACTAGATATATGCAGAGTGTTCACCAAACAACATCAGCATATACATTTTTCTTAGCTGTACATGGGACTTTCTCTAAAATAGACTACATTTGAGCTAATAGAGCATACCTACCTAAATGCAAAAGAATTGAAATTATCCCAGGCATATTATCTGAGCACAGTGAAATGAAACTGGAAATTAATGACAAAAGGAACTCCAAAAACTCCATAAACACTTGAAAATTAAACAACAACCTCCTGAACAACCAATGAGTTACAGAAGAAATTAAAGAAGAAATTTAAAAATACCTACAAACAAATGAAAATGTAAATACAATGTACTGAAATCTGTGAGATGCAGTGGAAGCCGTCCTCAAAGGGAAATTTATAGTGGTGAACTCACACATAAGGAAAACAGAAAGAGAACAAATAAATAGCCTAATGCTGCACCTGAAACTTTTAGAAAAAGAACAAGTCAAGCCCAAAGCCCAAAGAATGGAGGAGATTATAAAGATCAGGGCAGAAATTAAAGCAACTGTGACGAAGAAAATCCTAAAAAAAAAATGAATGACTCAGTGAGTTGGTACTTTAAAAGAATAAATAAAATTGATAAACCCCTAGCCAACCTTATCAAAAAGAGAAAGAAAAGAACTCAGATTCATGCAATATGAAACGAAAAGAATGAAATTTACTATAGATTCTACAGAAATTCAAAAGATCATTAATATCTACTTTGAAAATCTTTACTCCCATAGGATAAACAATTCAGAAAAAAATGTACAGATTTGTAGATATGTATGAATTACCAAGGCTGAGTCAAGACGTTATAAAAATCCTGAACAATGCAATATCAATTAATGAGATTGAAAATGTGATTAAAAACTTACTGACAAAGAAAACCCCAGGCCCTGATGGATTCATAGCAGAATTTTACAAGAAATTCAGGGAAGATTTAAAAGCAACACTCCTCAAACTCTTCAATGAAATTTAAAAACACGCAATGCTCCCTAACTCATTTCTCTAGGAAAGTAAAATACTGATACCAAAACCAGAGAAAGACCCAACCAAGAAAGAGAACTACAGACCAATCTCCCTAATGAATACTGATGTAAAGATACTCAATAAAATACTAGCAAATAGAACACATTAAATCATTAAGAAAAATTACATGAATGCAGAGATGGTTTGATACTTGCAAATCAATAAATTTTATACAACATATCAATAGAACCAAAGACAAAAACCACTTGATCATCTCAATAGATGCAGAAAAGGCTTTTGACAAAGTTCAACATGCATCCATGGTAAAACCTCTACAGAAAATAGGAATAGATGGTCTTTACATACACCTCATCAAAGCCATCTATGACAAACCAACAGCCAACATCATACTAAATGGACAAAAACTGAAAGGTTTTACTTTAATATCAGGAACAAGACAAAAATGTCCACTGTTACCACTTCTCTTCAGCATATTTCTGGAACCATTAGCCAGAACAATTAGACAAGAGAGAGAAATAAAAGGAATAAGGATAGGAAAGAAAGAAGTAAAATTATCACTACTTGCAGATGACATCATACTTTACATGGAAGACCCCCAAAACTCCACAAGAAGACTCCTTGAATTAATCAACAAATTCAGCAATGTAGCTGGGTACAAAGTCAACACCCAAAAATCAATAGCATTCCTATACAAAAACAACAAACAGACTGAAAGAGAAATTAAGGAAACCATACATTTCACAATAGCATCCAAGAAATTGAAATATTTAGGACTCAGTCTAACAAAAGAAGTAAAATATCTATTCATTGAAATTGCCAGTACTCTGAAAAAGGAGATTGAAGAGGATTTCAATAAATGGAAGAATATTCCTTGCTCATGGATAGGAAGAAGCAATATTGTGGAAATGGCCATACTACCAAACTTTTATACAGATTCAATGCAATTCCTATTAGACTACCATTAGTATACCTCACAGATCTCAAGAAAACATGCCTTAAATTCATTTGGAACCAGAAGAGATCCAGAATAGCAAAAGCAATCCTTGGCAACAAAGACTAGTCTGGTGGAATCACAATCCCTGATCTGAAATTTTACTACAATACTACTGTCATAAAATCAACATGGTACTGGCAAGAAAACAGACCAGAGTATCAATGGAACAGACTGGAAGATTTAGCCAAAACCACAAACACTCACTCATCTAATCTTTGACAAATGGGCCAAACAAACTCACTGGAAGAACGATAGCCTCTTTATCAAACGGTGCTGGAAAAATTGGCTTGCTACCTGCCAAAGACTGAAAACAGACCCAAGTCTATCACCATGCACCAAGCTCAAGTCAAAATGGATCAGACATCTCAATAATAAAGCAGAAGCACTAAATCTATTGGAAGAGAAAGTAGGTAAAAAATCTTGAAGTCATGGGGGTAGGCAGAGTTCATGAACAAAAATCAAACTGCCTGAGAAATACTTCAAAGAATTAACAACTGGGATCTCATCCTACTGAAAAGTTTCTGCACATCTAAAGAAATCACCAGCAGAGTAAAAAGAAAACCCACAAATTGGGAAAAAATTTAGCTGACTGTCCAAAAGGACAAATTTCTAGACTCCTGTCTAGAAATATAGAGAATTAAAAAACATCAGCCCTCCCAAATTCAAAGACCCAGTCCAAAAATGAGCAGCTGTGATGAATACATACTTCTCAGATAAAGAAATAGAAATGGCAATAACTACATGAGAAAATGTTCAACATCATTAGACATTTGAGACATTCAAATTCAAACAACATTGAGATTTCATCTCACCCCAGCAAGAATGGCTTTCATTTAGAAATCAAGCAATAACAAATGCTTGCGAGGCTGTGGAGAAATAGAAACTCTTCTCCACTGCTGGTGGGAATGCAGACTGGTGAAACCACTGTTGAAATCAGTTGGGAGATTCCTCAGCCAACTAGGTCTAGATGTCCCATTCAACCCAGCTATTCCCCTTCTGGGAAGGGGTATTTTCCTATAAGATTTGAAAACATCATTTCAGAGCGATGTATGTGCACCCATGTTCATAGCAGCACAATTTGTGATTACTAAATTGTGGAAGCAACCCAAATGTCCATCCAGTGAGGATTGGACAAAAAAAATTGTGGTACTGTTATACAATTGAATATTACTCAGCTATAAAGAAAGATAAACTCAAGACCTTTTTTGGTAAATGGTTACAACTAGAGACCATACTCATAAGTGAAATAAATCAGAACTGCACTTGTAAGCAACATATTGTTTCACTAGTATAAGAACCTGGAAGAATGAAGAAAAACTGGGAGGTATGATAGACATTGTGAAACGAAACGAAAATGCTCAAAAGTAAAAGGTATTTGGAGTGTGAGAAAAGAGAAGGGAAAGAAGGAGAAGTGATGTTTGTATGTATATACAGGAGAGCTAACATAGTTTTACTACTGTCTTCTATTGCTTTACTGAAAGGAACAATAAATGATGACTTGTTTGATCAATCTTGCATGTCTCTATTTGGTTTCCTGAGAAATCACTTCAAAGATATCAATACGTAATACAGCAACCATTGTTACTTTCCTATAACTTTGTCTGTAACTCTATTATTTGCATTGTTCAAGTACTATTTTGTAAATGGATGTCTGTTAATATGCTTTCCTTATTTTATTTTTAAAATAAGTGAACATAAAGAATTTATCAAAATGGAATTTTAGTATATATTATTTCATAGTCAATATGAATAATAGTCATATTTTCTATTGTGAAAGGAGCACAATTTTATAATCAATTGAGCTTTGCACCACTTGATTTGAAGAAAATCAAAATAAATAGTATTTTAAAAGAAAAAATAAATAACTTTGAGAATATTACAAGTATAAGTTTCATAAATTTGCATACCCAGTAGACAGATGTCTACATGATATGACTCTGCTCTATTTAAGCAGTTAGATTTCACGCCATGTTTCCCCTAACACTTAGTAAACCTTATGCAAGTGATCTTGATTTTGTCTCAATTCTATGTAGTTTTACTGCAAATCAATATTAAATGTGCTATGGTGTTTTGTTATTCAACTCATAATTATTTGATTAATGGTCCACATAAACATTTCAATGACACTTGTGTTAAAGAAAAAAGTCTCTAGGTTATTCAGTACATAAGATAACTTTAACTTGTTGAATAATTTTCATTTACACATCCTAATCTGCTCTCCATTTTATTTCACCCTGAGGAGATCAGAGGCAGCGGGGAGTTCACAGTAGTTCTTCTTCTAATTTTATCATTAATATAATTTTCTGAAAAGCTCTATTTATATAGCAGTTTTCTCACGATTGTCCTCCAGTAAAGTTTCATTTTTCATATCAGCTAATTCAAAGGTGTCAAAATTAATTAATTATGGATATATAGATTACTTATATTAATTGCTTAAGTATACATAGGAACAAAATCTATAAACTCATAAAACTTTCCTCTGTTTATAACAACTATATTTTATAATGAAGTGCTACATTCCTGTCTCAAGGTTAGAATAAATAAATATGTTTCATTATAATTCTGCATTTTTCACTTACTGCAATTAACATAAGTAGAACTACATCAGCATTTGTGTTATCATATATCAGGATATATAAAAATAAAAGTTCTTTTAGAGCTGGGCATGGTAGTGCATACCTATTATCCCAGCACTTGGGAGACAGAGACAGGAAGACCTCAGAGAGTTCCACGCCAAGCTGGGCTACATAGTGAGTTCAAGCCCAACATGAAGTACACAGTGAGAGTCTGTCTCAAATCACCCTCCCCCCAAAAAAGTTCTTTGTAGGCTCATTCCATTTAACAGTTAGGCCTTACTGTGTTCTTATATCTCTGAATAATTTTATTTCATAGACAAAACGATTACAACCAAATCTTCCCTCTCGTCATAATTATATACATTTTGTTTATAGTTATATGATTTTAAAGAAATCTGTTTAAACTGGTTTCTTTAAATTTTTGCCAGCAAAATCTTTAAATGTGGACTCATTTGGTTAATCTAAAGTCATTTTCTACACGAAATTAAAAGATAATGTGCTGTCAGATTTACATATTAAGAACTTTCTTGGAGACACAGGCAATCAAAATACACAGCACATGTGTAAATTAAAGAAAAAAAATTACAGTAAAAGACACATCATCATTAATCTCTCTCAAAATGCACCCCCTGGTTTTTAGTACACTTATCCCATCATTCTTTTTATCTTTGGGCACAGCCCTTGAGTCTTTTGTGAATGTCTTTATAAACTGTGATAAAAAAAATGCAGTGAATGTTGCTCTTGAGTGCCGTCCGGCAGAAAGGCTTTTACAAACACTAAAGACTAACAATAGTCAGTGAATCTAGCAACCTGCACCTGTAGATTGTCCCCCAAAGTCAAAAACAGCTTGAAAGGTAAATGTTTTCAATAAATTTAGGACATTAAGGCAGCCACTCCTAAACAACTAAAAACATCCATGAAGGAATTCCCAGAACTTCAGAAAGTGATGGAATAGGACTAAAGCAAGATGAGAATATTGAGTGGGATAAATGGTAATGTGTCTTCTAGTGTAACAATTTCTAAAAATTTAAACATTCACTGTATATTTTTAAAATGAGATAAATAATATATGTCCTGGTGATTATCATTTTTCCACTTTACTTTTCTTAATCACACAACTATATTTGCTTCTTATTCTTTATCCTGTCCAATTTAAATACATTTTTGCAATATCAACAGTCTTTAACTTTATCCAGCTAGGTTTCAACTTTACCTATTTTCTATTTTGTGTTCTCTTTCTTTTGAGAATTTTGCATCATTGTTACTCCAATTTTCTTCCACTTCATTCTCTATGTTCAAAATTAAATCTTATTTGTCTGCCGAATTTGAAGGTCTACGTTTGTCTTTGTATTCTCTGAATTATTGTGGTGGCCTGATTTTAACAATGAGACATCCAATATTTCCACATAATTTTAAAGGGATTTTTGAGGCAATTTACCATGATAATACTAATTATATGTTATATCTCTCTAGGATATCTATAACACTAAAAACTTGTCAGGGGATAGTATTTAATTAAAACCTAGAATGGAGATGATGACAACAACTGAAAGATTTAACTTATAATTATATTTTAATATTTTATATCCAATAAATATGGGATGTGAAATAAATATATTCTTAGTGAATTATAAACTCACTAAGGGAGAGATTGAGAGTACTTTTTGTATGACTTATATGAAGTGGGGAGCCTATAATAGATATTTGATCATCAATTATTTACAAACTGGCTGTTATTAGAAATATTCAATGTACTCAGTCTTTTGTGACTGTACTATCTGTATTATCTCTAATTCACAAATACGTTCATTTACTTACTTCTAAATTTTTCCTCTGTCTAAAACTTATGAACATACTTTTTCAGTATACCATATTTAAGATAAATTTTAAATTTCTGGACCTGCTCTATTAGTATATTAAGTTGTTTGAAATGATAAAATTTAGTGTATTAACCGAGGCTAAAAGCTGTCTTTCTCATAGTCACTAAAGATTTTCCAACACATATGTTCAAATTCTATTTGAACACAGAGTAAAAGAGTGAGTAAGGGAGGAAATTTTGTATATCTCCAGTCAAGTAAGGGTTATTTTCAAAAAAATGATTTCTACTCTATTTTTTCCTATTTATGTAGTATCAGACGACAGTAGTGACAGCAGGTATGTAATCTTTTTCCACTTTTAGTAGAGTAAAGGGATCAAAGGAACCATCCAATAAAATTCAGTTCTGATAATTAAAAATAAATTCTCATTTTTATTCCATTTGTGGTTACTGAATTATTTTTGCTTTTTATAGAATGGCCTTCATGGCCCCAGATCCTAAACACACAAACCCTAACAGATTGGAAAACCTCTTTCAGTTTTGCATCCTACAGCTTTTATTTTTCTACTTAATGGACATTTTCTATAATGGACATTTTTCTTAATGGACATTAGCTACAACAGAATGAAGTTCTCCAGAAAAAATATTTTTAAAATATCTAGAAAAATATTAATTTTATTAAATCAAACAACAATCAGTGTTTTTTACTTTTAAAATAAAAGAATGAAAACATATTAACAGACACACAGACATTTACAAAATAACACAAAAACAATACAGGGAACACATATTTTCAGACAAGGTGATAGGAAGTTAGCAATGGTGGTTGTACTACATATTGCTATGTTCAAATTGGTTACTCAGAAAAACAAATATAGGCATGTAGGATTGATTAAATGATTAAACAGTAACTGTTCCTTTCAATAAAGTAATAGAAATCAGTACTTCAACTATCTTAGCTATCCTTTGTATATTATACACATATTTTTCCCTTCTTTTTTCTTTTCTCTTTTCCCTCATCCCAGTTGTTCTTTCCTTTTGAGCAATTTCTTTCCCTTTCACAATGTCTATTGTACCTTTTAGATTTTATTCACTATTTCAGGTTCTTACACTAATGAGACAATACGATGTTTATACATGCGGATCTGATTTATTTCACTTAGTATGGTCTCTAGTTGTGACCATTTATCTATAAAAGCCATGAGTTTATTTTTCTATATAGCTGAGTAATATGCCATTATATAAAACTTCCATAGCTTTTTCTATGCATTCCTAAGATGATGGGTATTTGGGTTCCTTCCAAGATTTAGCTGTTATAAATTGCACTGCTATAAACATGGGTGCACATATGTCACTGTGGCATGATGTTTTCAGTTCTTCTGGAAAATACCCAGAAGGGAAATAGCTGGTTTGAATGGGACCCCTAATTCTAGTTTATTGAGGAATCTCCAAGCTGATTTCCACAATGTTTTTAAATTAAAAATAATTAGACTGCATATATTAGAATAAACAGACGATAGTGAAACCATATAGTTTACATTTAAAATTACTGATTTGAAAGCCTATCTCCAAAAATTTCTGCTCAATCTAAAAGATTTAACTAAAATTTGAGGGAAAATATCATTTAGAAAGTTATATGATATTAACAAGGATATGCTTATATTTTTAGTTAAAGAAATTTAAACTATTTTGTAATAACAAATAATAGTATGACCCTTTAATAAGAATAGGTCGATAACTTTGGCATAATTTCCCCCAAAAATATAACATCACATTCTAAAAGCTGTAGATGATAAAATGAGTACACTATAACATAGCTCTTCACCAGCTACAAATCCAAAAATATTAGTTACAATTTAGAGCACTAGTTATTCTACTCTTATCAATAACCTAACCTAACCTGTGGATGTACATTTGTGGATAGGTTTGCTTTCAGAAACTGTAATATATACTGCAAAATTTTCTCTCTTATGAATTTAAGTGCTATAATTTCAAGATAAAATTTTTCCCAAAGGCTTATTTCCAGTTTTATTTTATCACCCACGTGGCCAGATCTACTTTTACTCTCATTATTGATAATTTTAATGTTATTGGTTCTTAGATTATTTTTATGTCTTTGTTTTATAAAATTTTCAGGAGAAAATATATAAATTACTCTCTCCAAAAGGAATAGTGAGTTGTAAATCTTGCACATATTTATGCCTATAAAATATATTCATTCATTGCACTCAAACATGAGTAATAGAGTGACTGTATAGAAATCTTTCAGGAATCTAATTTGCACTCTAATCATTGTAAAACATTCTTTCTACAAACCAGAATAATCAAATTTTTCAGTTGGAATATTGGTTCTATTATTGGTTAACTACCAACATTATAGTCTTTCTACTTCTTATCTCAGCCTACTTCTACAACCAAATATTGTAATTTATATATAGATGTCCCTGAAGCCTCATGTATTCACAGGTGGAACTGTGGACAGCAGATTGGGTCATGGGGACATGACACTTACCAATGGATTAGTCTGCTGATGAATTTATAGCTAAGATGTTAGGACGTAGAGCCTGGTTAGAGGAGATGGATCAAAGGAGGCATGACCTGGCAGGGTCTATCTACTTCTCTCTTCCCTTGATCTTTTCCTCTGCTTAGGGCTTCCATGCCATAAGCTCTTTGTCCTCTGAGACTGCCCTTTGCAATGCCAGCCTATTTTGGATCCAGCCAACTGTAGACTAGAACCTCTACAAAGTGTTAGCCAAGATAAACCTTTTCTTCTTAGAGTTGTGAGCATGCAGGAAATCATTTTATTTTTGTTTTTTTCTGAAGGAAATCATTAACAATTGATAAGAGATTTCACAGGCTCTTATTGACTTAGCCTCAATTTGTGAATCTCGGTTTGCCGATCCAGTCTTCACCACTTCCTTTGCTGTGAGGATGCAAACAGGACACAACCATGAAGTACTAGAGAGAAAGAGAGAGGGAGAGAGACAGACACATATCACGCCTGCTTGCATCCTCAGCTGACATCACAGAATTAAATCTACATTAAAAGAAGTCTGGGCATATAGCCCTCAGTCGGACAACAAAGGCACTGCTAAATCTCAATTACTCTTCTGAACAAATGGGTGAACAGGAAGTACAGACAAGCAGCACTCTTCCACATTTGAGAATTCTTCAAAGTTTATTCAGACTGATAGTTTTCAGTTCAGATATCAGTTGACATTACTGCAAGTGTCTGGGGATTGTAACTGCAATGGACTTGAATTCTAGCTCTACCCAGTAATATCTGAATTATAAACGGGCAAATTATTTTTCTTCTCTGTATTGCTATTTAATCATCTATTACAAATGGGTCCACATCATAGACACTTAAAATGTTGTCATTATCAATAATTGACTAATAACATAAAGTTCCTTTAATGCTTTTCAGCATATGTATCTGTTTTTATATAGGACATGTGTGTATGTGTACATGTGTTTGTGTACTTATATACATGATTATATATATAAAATTTGACAAATTACTGAATCTTTTTGTATCTCAGTTTGCTTATCTCTAAAAGAGATTATACTAATACCTATAGTAATAGTTACTATAAGAATTACACAAATTTTGGTGCATAATATATATTATATAACAATTTATACTTCTATTACTGGGAAGAATGATTTTCATTCTTACCATAGATTTCTTTCTTAAGTTTTTCTCAAATATAATTTCTATTATTCTAGATTTCTATAAATCTGTTACCATATGTTTTCTACATTATAAAACTCTTAAGATGTTTTATATTCTGATGAGTTGATTTTCTACAGCATGTGAGCTTATTGTATTTTTAAGTCCATTTTCTGTCATTTCAGCATAAATCACGTTTGTGGCCATGTGCTGCATTGAAGGTAATATGCATTTTTGGCATAATAATTAGAAATATGGAACTAACAGGAAAGTGATTATTTTTCTTTTATTTTAAAGATAAAAGGAGGGAAACATTAACAGACATACAACATTTTACAACATATCACAAGCACAATACAGACAATACAGAGTTAAAAACAAAGTGGCTGTAAAGAAAGATAAACTCGAGGCCTTTATATTTAAATGGTCACAACTAGAAACCATACTCATAAGTGAAATAAATCAAACATACATGTACAAGCACCACATTGTGTCACTAGTGTAAAACTTGAAAGAGTTAATTTAAACTCGGAGGTATGATAGGAAAAGTGATTATTTAATAAATAACACTAAATATCTTATAAGACTTCATCAGAAAATTTGCTTCAAATGTGTACACTAACATTCTCTTCTTTTTCCACTCGTGTATCATTTTGTATACCTGTATTATTCATATACTGATCCTTCTCAAATTACCATGAACTATTCTTTGCAGTCTAAAGAACACCCACTTGCTATTACACAGATTCTGTTGGTCAAGAATTCAGAATCTCTTACTTCAGATCCTCCTGTGAAAGTGTAATATAACTATTGGCTTACGCTGTAGTCTCATCAGAAGCTTTGACTTAGGGTACATTTTCTAGGTCACTGAAGGCCTCAGTTGCTCTTTGTTGTGGCTTGGCATCCTCACCAGGGACACTTACTTCAGTACCTCCAGTAACAGGGGCAGTGATCATAAGGTGGAAGTCTGAATCATTGATTTTAATCAAGGAAGCATGATCTCTCTATTTCAATTAGCATCAAATGATGCAAGTGTTTGGGATTAGATCACATACTACAAATATTAGGAGTGTGCTGTCTTAAAAGCTTTGCTGACCAGAGTCTTTCCCATGATCTAAAATGCATGAACCATGACCCATGGTCTTAGATAAGATAAATTAGATAAATCCTTCATCACTGAATCCTATGATACCTTTCAGTAAGTTCAATATCCTCAGTAATGCAAATTATTGACTGAATGATGAATGAAAATACAAACTGATATGCAACTGCAGGTTAGCAAGAAAAGTTACTTGGTAAAGGAAGCTCTGGATGTACCTTCCTCTTTCTCTTTTTGCTCTTTCTTCTTATTCTTCTTTTCCTTCTGCCCTCCTTTTCCTTCTTCTTCCTTTTGTAACTACAAAGACAAAATACAGCATTCTACAACTTCTTTAGATTTGACCTTGCATTAAATGTGATTTTCTTACTTCTCATTTATATTGGTTCAAGTAATCCTTTTCAATGAGTTTAGAATTTAACAGTTAAAATATAAGCATACGAATTTATTCTGAGCAAGCCATCTTTTCCAATATACAGGTTTTGACATTATGATAAAAGCACTATGTAGAAAAATATATTATCTCAAATTCACAGGTGTTTGTTAGTAAGAAAATCTCTTGTTAACTCTAAAGTTGAATGATGATGAAAACAAGAGTTCATCAGAGGATTCTCAGTCACTGTAGTTGTTTGCTCATTTTCATGGCAGAATGAATTTCCAAAATGTCTCTTCAGCCTTGCCTTTAATGCATGTGTTGTAATGAATCAACTGAGGCTACTCTATTTTTCTAAAGCATGAAGATTCTGAAAAGATAAAATCAACAGAATACCTATATATACATAAAAGAGTGTAATACTGTAATCCCTCATTTCAAAAGAAAGTACCTATAAAAATGTGTTCAATTTCAAATAAATCTAAATGTAAGCTCCCTTCTATTTTTCTTGTTTTAGATATATATCTAAATATAATATTTATGCCCACTGAGAAAAACTATACATTATATTATTCTCTTTATATATTATATTATGTTTATATTTAAATATATTTATAATATATATTATAATATTACATTTATATCTAAATATAATATATAGCTAAATGTAATATATATATGTATATTCACTGAGAAACAAGGTATTAATGAAAGGAAGATAAGCTGGATGTGATAGTGTACACCTGTAATCCCAGAATTTGAGAGGCTGAGGCAGGAAAAGCTCTCTGAGTTAAAGGCCAGCCTGCACTACATAATGACTTTCAGGCCAGCTGAACTACATAGTGAAATGCTGACTTTTAAAAAAAGAAGACAAGCACATTTCTGAAGTGCTGCTTTCTTTTCAGTAGCATGATAGTTGTTTGGGTGAATGAATTTGCTATAAGACAGCTCTGAGTTAGCTACACTAGCTACAGTTTCTGCGTTATAAATGAGAAAACAAGCTCAAAACCGCATCATTTATTATTTAAATAATAATAATTATTATTATATTATATATTTTTAAATATTATTAAAAATATTTAATTAGCACTTTCTATATGATAGCTCATGTAAAAAGCACTTGGCATAAGTTGACAAATGAAGGCAAACATCACTTCTGCTCTCATGAAGCTTACCATACGGTTAAAATAGATGATATTATTAATCAGTGATAATATTTAATACAAATATGGTAGCTAGTCCAAAAGAATGTAATCAGGGCTGGGGATTTAGCTCAGCGGCAAAAAGCACCTGCCTGGCAAGTGCAAGGTCGTGAGTTCGGTTCCCGGTACCGGAGAAAAACCAAAACAAAAAAACAAAAGAATGTAATCAAAGCCTTAAGAGCCTATCACCCTGTACAAAGCAAAGGAGTTTATTCTAAAGAATGGAAAATTGTGTTGAGATCTATAGAAGCCTACTATGTGGAAGAAGATGGTCATTACACTCAAGCCACAAAGATTAGCATGTGCACCATACCTTCAGTGGAATAAAAACCTAGGTTACTCAAAATTCTGAAAGAGATTCTTGTGGCTGGGCTTCAGGGAAAGAATGGAAAAAGGTTAATATAAGAGTGTCTAGTTAAATAAACATTAAAGTATTCACGTTACTTAAGTCATTTTTAATAGTCATTTTAGCCATTTCTATAAGAAAAGAGCTATCAATCAAATGAAAGATGTTTGCAGGAAAAATATTGTCTCTATAATTTGAAGAGTGGCATGGAAGGTAAAATTGACATCGGGATTAAAATTTCCCTAAAAAATGCATGGAAAAACTGATAGTATCTTGGTCTATGAAAGCAGCTAGGCAAATAAATACATGGAAGACATTCAAAATATGAAAGGAGAGATCCGGGGAAGTAAAAGGTAAACTGAAAAGCCAGTGAGTATCTAAGATGTCCCTGTACCATGCCTGATAAGTATGTCATATTTGACGTCAAAGTCTTCAATGAATAAATCACTTAAAATGTGATAGAATACAGCAGTGAACAAAGAAAAAGGGAAGTAAAGTTGAATGATTTATTTCAATCACTATACATTTTGAAAGCTAGAGGCTTTTTTATGGTTTATAAACCCTGTGAGGAAGAACACCTTGATAGTATGATATGCATTTCTCCAGACTTAATACCCAACGAAGTGTGAGCTGATGGCCTCTTATTCCCCACTGCACAGAAGCTCACACCAGATTCTTGCCTGTTCTCGGAGATGCACATTTATTTCTCGATAAGCCACAGATTGAATGTTCATTTGTAAATGCATTTGATAAATGTATACTAATAAGCAGATTACATACCAAGAATGATTAGAATCACTAAGATATAAAATGAGACGAAAAAGAAATTTTGTTATCTATATGCAGAATTAATGATATATTTTAGTATATTTTAATATCACATATATATAGAATTCCCTATTTAAACTGTTCAAAATGTAATTTCCTGTGTCCCATATTTACTGATTAACTACACCAAGATCAGCATTGCACAGCACTTGTCCTGATTTTGTTGCCAGTGACCCAGGAATACCCTAAATAAGTGGGTAGTCCTCTTTCAACCGAAAACATTTTTTTTTAGTGAAACACATAGTTTTTCCCATTCTCTTTTCTCACAAATCTTAGAATACACAGTATTTTCTTCTGTCCTTAGAAACATTAGGTGTAGGGATTTTAAGAGTCCACTGAGTGTTACTGTTTGTCTCTGCAGCTTTGCAAACTTTGAAGTAGCTGCACAGACAGCTCTTATGTTTCTTGGAGCCAAAATAAACCAGTTCAACTGCTTCAGTGACAATAGAGTGATGTAAATTGGCCCAGTTAGAAACAAGTTCAGGGCTGTTTATTTTTATCTAATTATTAATATTTAAATTTAGGAGCTGTATCTCCTGGATGGATTAAGGTCAGTTCTGAATAGTTGGATCATTGGAGACTTTTACTCCAGGATATGTGTACAGTTTGTACATTGAGAAGGGGAAATTCAAGAGAGTCTCAGTGGAAACTGTTTGATCAAACAATTCTTTCCCCTTTTAAAAATTTTCCCTTAGGCACCTGAGGATTGCACTAACCAGGAAATTTAGAGTTTGGGTCTATTGTATTTGCTTTTTTAATCTTGTGATTATTTCTGATTCAAAAGTATTAAGAATTCTTTCTAACATATAGAATGTTCCAACAAATTGCTTAAATTATTTTTATCTTTCTTCACCTTCCATTCATTCTTAGTTAACTAAATTAGCTTTTACAACAACCCATATTTTAAAGCTAACATAAATTAGCTAGTCTACTTGACAAAAAGACAATGTATCACATAATAGAAGATTGTGATCGCTAAAGTAATGAGTATAAAGCTATTATTCTACAGAAATATTGTAATTATCAGTATAAAACCTGCTTTAGCTGTCAGTAAACTGATCATCCTGAAACTAGATTTTATTGTCCATAGCCATCTTATATTTGCATTGCTTGAATTAGAAGTTGTTTTCAAATTGTTTTACCACAAAATTAATATTTATTGTTTTACTAATTTTCCTTATAAAAATGACAGTATCATTATCTGTAAAAATTAAAACTGTCCAAAATCAAGAGCATTCTTTCTCAGAGAAAGCAGATAAATTAATTTTATAATATCAACAGTAAACATGAATATTATGTTATTTTATCTACAAAGAAATCCCTCCTACTTGTGGAATTGGTCAAACTGAAAATTCAATATTAGTAGCTTCAAAATAAAAAAGTTCTATTCAAACAATATTGAAACTGTGTAAGTTGTTAGTGTCTTGAACTTTTATTGTTTAGATCTACATATATTTGGAGAATTCTTCACCTTTTTTATTCCTTCATTTCCCTATAACCATATCATTTCTTTCTCTGTGTGAGCTCCCTAAATATATATAGTTATTAGAAGGACTTTTTACCTCTCTATAAGAAATACTTGCATGATATTTTTTATCTTATTCTCAGGAGAATTATATATGCACCAAAACTTAAAGATACTTTTAAAAAACAATTATATAGAGAAAATCTTTAAGGTTAGAGCACCTTTGTTATTCTAGTCTATAAAACTAAATACATTAGCAATGTCAAAATGTTTTCATAGCTCAAAAGTGAATTTGCTACCCTTGTTTATTCTCTTCTGGCTTCACATTTACTGTATTCTTTGTAACCATCGAACTAATCTCCAAAATACAACTTCTGCCTTAGTTAAACCTACTCATTAATTGAAGTCAAAGTCATCTACTTTTCTTTCAGAAGTTATTCTTTGTTTCCCAACTAAAATTGATTATATATCCTTTTCTCTGCTTAAATTATGTGGACAAATGTTCTCAAGTAAATTGAAATGTCATGAAGTTGCTTTTACCATTTCTTATGGACTCCACATTAGTATCCAGTATGTCTGAAGTGCTCCTGTTTGCTAGAGGTGAGGGAATGATTCCCATTACTCTTCTTTGTTAAGGATAGGTGATGAGAAAATGCAGGGGTGTGTGTGGTGGCTGAGAAACATCTGGAGAAATTTGAAAAACTATGAATATCCACAGGCACTATTTGAGTGTAAGATGAGTGTAATTATTTAAACACTGACACTCTAAGGCAAATGCCCATTGCCTAACCCACAGACTATGTGAATTAACTTTCTGGAGAAAAGAAAGTTTGCAGATACAATTAAGGCTATTGAGATCAGATCATCCTGGATTATTCAGGCAAGTCCACAGTCCAGGGTCAGTTTTTGATGAGGAACATACAAAGGAGAGAAACACAGAGAAGGCCACAGGAAGTTGGCGGCATATATAGGAGTTACACAGGCACATGTTAAGTGAGAGCTGAAGTCACTAAAAGTTGAAGAAAGAAAGATTCTTTCCTGGAGCCTTCTTGCTGAATAGGATCTCATTATACTTTCTGCCCTCTAGATCTCAGTCCACCACGTTTGTGATAATGTACTAAGGGAGAACTCTAAAGTAATAGAACCACACATAAGGACTTCATTTTCTGAAGGTTATAATGGTGAATTCTAAAGAAGCATAATTATAACAAGTGAGCAAGATGACTTTAGTATTTCCTAAGTATGAATAAATTTTGCACAAGCTTCTTCCTGACTTTAAGACCCTGACCTTCCTTGTCTTATCAATTACTTTAGAGAATACATAATTATAAATTCTGTCTGTGTGCCTTTGAGATGTACTTGCAAATCTTTTGAAAACATCTTGTCATTTAAACAACTGTTTTTCTTTTGGACTGTCATTATTGAGATCATTCCCTCTCCTGCCATGTGAGAAGGTAGGAATCCAACTTGGGTGGGTAGTGGGAAGCTTGCTCTAATTGGAGAAACTTCTTACATTGTGAAGATATATTTAGCTTTCTTCTGAATAAAGCCATGTAGAAAATACATAGACAACTGGCACCCCCAATTTTTTCCCTACCCTTTAAATTTTGACAGCTTTTGTTTTATCAGAATTGAGCTCAGATTGAGTTCTGACCACTCTTTTTTATTGCAATAACCTTGTATAATACTCCTTGCCTGTTTAACTTTTTCTTTTTTTTTTTTTTTTTTTTTTTTTTTTTTTTTTTTTTTTT
>NW_004955443.1:11277305-11299343 GCF_000276665.1 Chinchilla lanigera | reverse complement strand
GGTTTTTTGGTTTTTCTCCGGTACCGGGAACTGAACTCACGACCTTGCGCTTGCCAGGCAGGCGCTTTTGCCGCTGAGCTAAATCCCCAGCCCCACTGTTTAACTTTTTCAATCGCAATTTTTGCTTTTACAGCATGAAAACTGGTACTTACCCCTTTGGCATATCTGATAATAAATACCTTAAGGATATCAATAACTCTGAGAATTCAAAATGCAAACCCAATAGCGTGTAGAGAATTTGAGAGATGAGAAAATTGTCCAAATAACCTCTGGCACTTCAGTGAAATAAGAGTCCTCATATCACTCTGCTTGTAGCAGAACTCATCATTTAAAATAGACAAGACCAGAGCTACGAATGTGGAAAACAGAGCAAGCTATGAATGTGGAAAACAGAGCAAGTGGTGGCAACTGGAGAATCCAGGAGGAAACCAATAAATACAGCACAGTTATAAGGCCTTTAGCTTTTCTGTACCTTTCAAACTTTTTTCTGTGTCCTGGCAGATTGCAGAAGGTAGAAGAGGACAAAAGTGAGGATATAACCTGAAATTAGGATGGATTCACAGCAGCATGTGTATACATTCTCCAGCGTTGTATAACATGTTCACTGTGAGCTGAACTCTGCTCATTGAACCTCTGTCTTCTTTTCTGTCCAGAAAGGCACCTGATAATCTTTCCTTTCATGAAGTCTTATTTCACTCAATTTGAAAATATGGCAAAATATCACATTCAAGTAATTATTTATGATTTTGCCGTGGCATTTACTATATCACAAAACGTAATGTGTGTCCGCTACACACATTGCCAAACGCATCCACTGAATGGAAGATAGACCTTTTAATAAATGGTGCTGGAAGAACTGGCTCTACATATGCAAAAGGTTAAAACTGGATGCATATCTTTCACCATACACTAAAGTCAAAATGGATCAAATATCTAAATATTAAAACAGAAACATTAAATCTGTTGGAAGGTAGAATAGGTAAAATGCTTGAAGACATTGGTGTAGGCAAAGACTTTATGAATAAAACCTCAATTGCACAGGAACTATCACAAAGAATCAACAGCTGGCATCTCATCTTATTAAAAAATTTTTACACAGCCAGACAACAACAAACAGAGTGAAGAGACAACCCACAGAATGGGAAAAATGTTTGCTAGCTGTTTCTCAGGCAAAGGATTGCTATTGAGAACATACAAAGAATTCAAAAAAGTCAGACCTCCTAAACTTAAAGAACCAATCCAAAAGTGTACATCTAGCTAGGGATATAGCTCAGTGGTGCAATGTCTGCCTGCCAAGCATTAGGTCATAAGTTTGATTCCTATTATCCAACAAAATCTAAATTTTAGAACACAAATTTGTATTTGGGATGAATACACACTTCTCAGATGAAGAAATGCAGTGAATAAACATATAAAAATGTTCAATGTCACATGTCATTTGAGAGATGCAAATTTAAAAACTCACAAGTTCCACCTCACTCCAGAAAGAATGGCTATTGTCAAGAAATCAACCAATAACACATGCTGGTGAGGCTGTGGGGGAAAAGGAACCCTTTTCTACTCTTGGTGAGAGTGTAGATTGATGTGACCACTGTGGAAATCAGTGTGAAGATTTCTCAAAAATTAAGACTAGAGGTTCCATTTGACCCAGCCATTTCCCTTCTGGGTATCTTCCCAAAAGAATTAAAAGCATACCACAGCAATATATGCACATCTATATTTATAGTGTCATGGTTTGTAATAGTCAAATCTTGGAAACAACCCAAGTGCCCATCAACTGGTGAATGGATAAAGAAGATGTAGATTTTTTACACAATCGAATACTACTCTGCCATAGAAGGACACACTCTAGACATTTCTGGAAAAAGGATGCAACATGATTCCATACTCTTAAAGGAAATAAATGACACACATGTGTAAATACCACATTGCTTCTCTGGTCTGAGAAATCAAAAGTGTAAATAAGGACATGTATTAGAGGTACTCTGAAATAGAAGGAAAATATTCAAATGGGAAGGGGAACAAAAGAGAGGGAAAGGGGAAAGGAAAGAACAGAAAAAGTTTTAAAAATGAACAAAGAGGAAAATATGGAATCAAAGCTTTGTAAATGAGGAGAGGTGGAGGGGTTGGAGGTAGGGTAGAGGAATGGGGGGAAAGCAAGTTGTATCACATTCTGTTACAAATTCTCTATGATAAATGTGATCATTATGTATACCTGAAATGTAACAGTAAAATCTAATTAAAAATAAAAATCAATAAAATATAATGTGGAAAGAAAATAGGTTTCCTTTACTACTAAATTAGTGGTATGGATGTGGGGAGGAACCTGAATATTAAAAAAACATTAGAAGTCACAGATGTAGAAAAAAATATATGCAGCAAAATCATACATACGAGCATATTTATCCACATGGGTTTTTATTTATTAATTTTCTTTTGGAATAAAATGAACTTAAATTTCAAGATTCATTTAGTTATTAAAAATTACACAGATGCAATAAGCATAAGTACTAATTCCCTAAGATGAATGTAATTACTAACTATAGCAAACATCTGCAAACAACAGAAAAGAATCAAACTCAAATACCAAAAATTAATTGTTTTTATGGCCTCAGGAACTCCATGATACCAGAGAAATTCAGAACATAAATAAAGTCAGTTATTTTGGATGTAGATTTGTCCTAACTAGATCATAACTTTAGGAGATTATCTGGAGTTTAAATGATTTGAAGTGAGTTTACTAAACATTTCCCAAATAGGAAGAGGGGATGCAAAAAAGGTTCCTATGGAAAATTTTTAGTAGGGCCTGAGTATGGGTCTGCTGATCAGCATACTAAGTAATCTCTTTTCTAAATCCTATGAACATTGCTTTGCCAATTTTCCTCAATTTTAGCTATTTATTGTTTAGCAGAATTGTAAAGAACTTCTCATGGCAAACTTAAGATAGAATTATTTAAATATGGTGCATTTCTTTGTCTATCAAGAACCCCGGAAAGAGGGTTGCCTGGACAAAGCGCATCAGCTTTACCTGGATTGCTGTGGACAAATTTTAGCTCCTCTGCCCAACTCCTGCATCATACTCTACAGATTGATTTAATCCTCTATGTCATCTGCATATGTATAACATTTTAAGAACCACGTATTAGAAGTCTGTTGAATTTCATATCTTAGATTTCCTAACTCAAAACTTTAAAACATTTTCAGAAGTAAAATTTCATTTAAAGTATTTATAGTGTTGGTGGGAGTGTAGACTGGTGCAACCACTGTGGAAATCAGTCTGTAGATTCCTCAGTAAACTAGGCTTAGAGGTCCCATTCAACCCAGCTATTCTCCTCCTGGGTATTTTTCCAGAACAACTGAAAACATCACACCACAGCTATATATGTGCACCTATGTTTATAGCTGCACGATTTGTAATAGCTAAATCTTGGAAACAACCCAAATGTTCATCAGCTGAGGAATGGTTAAAAAAAGTGGCATTTTTATACAATGGAGAATTACTCAGCTATGAAGAAAGATAACCTCGAGGGTTTTATAGGTAAATGGATGCAAATAGAGACCATACTCATTAGTTACATAAATCAGATTCACATGTGTAAACATCGTATTTCCTCACTAGTATAAGAACCTGAAAGAGTAAATAAAATCTGAAAGGTACAATAGATATTGTGAAAGGGAAAAGAAACTGCTCAAATAGGAAGGAGTAACTGGGATGAAGGAGAGGAGAGGAAAAAGAAACAAGGAAGTGGAAATATATATATATATATATATATATACACACACACATAGGATAGCTAGGATAATTGTACTACTAATAGCTGTTCATTTATTGAAATAAACTTTGTTTCTATATCTGATTATATGTGCAACAATTTTGAAGATGACATTATGTAATATAGCAACAATTGTTACTATCCTATCACGATGTTTTGAAATTGTGTATCATTTTTATTGCTCTCTATGATGTTTTGTTTTTGTATTTGTTTTTGTTACTTTTTAGAAATGAGAAACAAAATTTATATGTATATAAGGACAGCTGGAATAGGTGTATTGCTGATGTCTGTGGTTTATTGAGAGGAATAGTCAATGCTTAAAATTTTCTTTTATCTTGACCAATTTTGCACTTTTGAATTTGGTACTCAGAATGACAGATCTGAAAACAATATGCAGTCTAAGAACCGTTGTTGAACTCCTACCATTTTATATGGTGAAGCTCTCATCGTTTCCAAATTTTTTATTATTATTATTTTTACTTGTTACTGTCTTTGTTTGATCAGTCTTACATTCTTATGTCTGGTGGACTGAGCTACTTCTTTGAAGATAACAGTAGGTAATGTAGCAACCGTTGTAAATCCCTATCATTTTGTTTCATGCATTATTTTTGCTGTTCTTGTGATTTGCCTTCATTGTTGTTTTCTCAGTTTTTAATTTAAAAAAATAAAGTACTAGTACATTACCGTTTGTGCATATTCCAATAACCTAACATGATTACACTGTCCTACTTGGTGTATAATAATCCATCAAATGGTGACTTAACATAACTTGCACTTCCTAATGTTTCTTCCATCCAAACACTGCTTGTCATGTTTCTGATTAATAAATTCAGCAAAACCAGAAAACCCTTGGAGGAGACCCTGATCTTTGGAAGATGAACAGCTGTCTCCTGAGAGACAAGTGTGTTACAGAGGAGCCTGAGCCAGATTAATATTCTACAACACAACTCTACAGGGGTTGATGTTTTGACTTCAGTTTTGCTTGTAAAATTCAGATTCATTTCAGAAAAAGGAAGCTATCAATCTTATATATGTTAGCAAGTTATTAGTGATCATTACTGATTAAAATTTTCTCCTTTAATCCTCGCAAATTGTGTATCATTAGTTATGATAGGCAGAATTGAACACTAGTTTCACATAGGTGTACTCTGACATGTTTCTAATTGCATAATGATTTATCATACTATGAGAATAACAAAATTACTCCAAGGGCTCAAGTACACCCTCCATCCCTAACACACACACACACACACACACACACACACACACCCCACTTAGAATTTTACACACATCCCATTTAGAATTTTATTTAAAACCACGCTATATATGTAACTGATTCGCACTGTAGAGTATAGACACATTATAGAGTGAATAAAAAGTAAGAGATATGATAGACATTGTGAAACGAAAGGAAAATGGTCAAGGGTAAAGGGCAACTGGATGCGGGAAAAGAGAAGGGAAAGAAGGGGAAATTATGCATGTATGTATATACAGGATAGCTAACAGTTGAACTATGGTGTTCTATTCCTTTACTGAAAGGAACAGTTAATGATTACTTGATTGATCAATAATGCATGTCTCTATTTGTTTTCCTGAGAAACCACTTTGAAGATATCAGTACGTAATACGACAACCATTGTTAATTTCCTACCACTTTGTCTGTAACTCTGTATTGTTTGTATTATTCTTTTGCTATTTTGTAAATGGATGTCTGTTTGTTAATGTGTTTTCCTTCTTTTATTTTTAAAATAAATAAAAAATTAGTCACAATATATAAGTTTCTTTGGGAAAGACATAATTAAAATCAAAGTATTTCTCTCTTTGAGAAATAGGACATTTCCACTTGATAAGTACAAAGAAAATTGAGATTAAAAACTGAGGTGTGCAGAAACTTCAGATTTCCTACATTTTCTTTTACTAATATAAGATTAATAATAAAAGGGACTTTACTGTTTACTATGTCTTTAATTCCCTGCAGAAGCTTAAACTTCCATTTTAATTTTAGAATATAATCTATGTTTATCACTTTTATAATCTTTTGTAGTTGTCTACCATGTTGGTATTCAAAGTATGACAAACATTGTACAGTCCTTATCTAATTCAATGCATATGAAAGTGTTAAGGTGTCATATTTACATTACAATAAAACTTTGTTCTGAGTCCAATCTTTTCTCAATCTCTCTTATTGTCATTACACTCATAATCTCACACTGAGGCTACCATAATCACCTACGCCCCATAACCTATTTAAATGCTCAATGCAAGGCACTCATGTCAATTTTTCATTTAAATCCTGATAAGCATTGACATAACTGAAAAGATTTCAAAAACTTCCAATAACACTTTGAACAAAATTAATTATTTATTATGGCCTGGAGTCCAGAAAGTTTAATAATTGTTACACATTTTCCTACTCTTCTCTCTTTTCCTGTTTGCTCAATGCAAGCCTATCATTTTATTTTCCTTCAATACCCCAGGTTTTGACCAAATTTTGGGTATTTCAGCATGCTACCTTGTTATTTTCTTGAGGTTTAGAATTGGCAGATGTTATTTGTAAAAATCCTGATAATCAACTAATGTCATTAAAGAGTGGGGTATTTGGAAGGAATTCATGAAGGTGGAATCCTCATTAATTGGATTAGTAATGGTATAAGAGAAGCCAATGAGAGCTGTCATGTCCTTTGAATCACTCAAAGACACAGGAGGAGGCACTGTCTTTGACCCAGAGAACAAAGGCTCTCAAAAGATGTCACAGCTTCCCGTTATGGATGTACCCACCTCCCTAATTCTGAGTATAAATTTTAGTGTTCTGTGGTACCCAGTGTATGGTATTTTGTTATCATTGTTCAAATAGATTAAGATGCTGTTCTTTCTGCACCGGATTTATGTCCAAGAACCCTTTATATATTTTATTCTACTATTTATTTTAATTTCATCTCTTCAAAATGCTTTGTTAACGTATCTGAAAATCCACCTACCCAACCACCAATAATCTTAATCTTTTACTTTGCTGATAGTTTTACTGATGACTTGGGGAGAAAAAAATGATATAGTAATTATCTAAGAGGACAGATATCAGTTCTCATAATACATTTTAGGAAAATAGAAAAAATTGTAGTTTAATTAAGTACATAATTCTGCATCTGGGGCCGAATAGTTCAGAGGCACAAGCTCCTGCCTGGAAAGCTCAAGGTCCTGAGTTCAATTGCCAGTACCAAAAAGATAAATACTAACATTGATGATTAGGATTTCAATTTATGAATTTTGCAAGACACAAGAAAAAAAAATTTCAGCTCTCTACCATAAAAACTACATGATTCTAGACAATTTTATTGTTAAACTCAGGTATCAAGGGTTACTTGTTATGACCCATTCACTGAATATGCCTCTCCACAACAGACTTCGAATTTCTATCTCTTAATCTTACTTTTACTTATGATAATTAAATGAATGGGATTAAATATCCCTCTACTATCTTCTGCCCTGATTAAAAGAATTGAATGAGGTTGAGTAGTGATTTTCCAGTGGTTGAACCTCAATTAATGTTTCCCTTTTTATCCTCATACTGATATTTGACTGAAAACCTTAGCATGACAGACCACATTTTCTCTCCTTTTTCCTTCTGTATCATCTGTGCACACTCTGCAATATTTATCCAAAGCACTGAGCTGATATTTAATGATCTTGAGGTAAAAGAAAGAACTTGAAACTTTACTGGGAAGGAGTCACGCAGAGTAAACAGGATTGCTGCTAATTACAAGTCATAAATTAGCACTTTTTTTTTTTTTTTTTTTTTTGGTTTTTCTCCGGTACCGGGAACCGAACTCACGACCTTGCGCTTGCCAGGCAGGCGCTTTGCCGCTGAACTAAATCCCCATCCCCATAAATTAGCACTTTGAATGTCTGTTTTCTAATCTCATCACATATTTTGATACTTCTTTCCAAGTGACTGCCTCTTAGGTGTTCCATGAAAACAGGCTCAAAATTACTGAAGATTTCCTGGAAGATCTTTCATATATGTATGAAGGACATGAAAGATTTCCTTCATATATATGTATACATAATTTATACATATTTCAGTTTTATTCACATATATAGCTCAATTATTTGGCTATCTTGAAACTTTAATGTAACTTTAATGTAATTATAGTATAAAATCAAGTCTCAGATAATGAACAAGGTATCACAGTTTCTCTAAGGAAATGGCTTTTCATTTTCCAATTAAAAATTCTGCAACTGCTCCATTAATGACTGTGGTATATCTCTGATTGATGACCTGAAAACTTTTAATTTGAAAGACACATCCAATGAGAATTTGTTTATATCATGTATAAAGGAGAATATTATTTAAATCCAGCAGTATAATCGCCAAAATAAATCTTAGCACTGAAATTTATACTAATACTTGTCAATATATCACATGTTGTTAAGTGTCTGTAATCTGATTAGGCATATTCAAACCAATCTATATTAATTATTTTACTATTACCTTATAACAACATACTGACCAGGAAGGGAGCAGTTCTGAAGAACACTGGCAAAATTTCACACAGTGAGGTGTAATTCTGAGATTAGAAAACAAGCTCACTGTGCTCTAATTAAACTCCTATTTCAGTCACTTATTATCACTGTGCAAATTGCATTCTACTGCCTATGTGACAGCTGTAGCTGAGAAATTTTATGAAGAAAAAGCTGTAGATAACATTTCCAGGGATCCACTTGGATTATGAAATTGGGGGCAGAGGAAAACCATACGAAAATATCAGAAAATCTCAGAGCAAATCTTAGTAGGTATTTTTATTAAAAAGAAGAAAGTGAAGAGGGAACACTTTGCAGGAGTTAGGGTATTCAAGGGGCCTACTTTCAATCTTACAAAGGGAAGTATAGATATTGGGAATTGAGTTGCCTTTTGTAGACATCTGGAAGCCTACATATTCCCTTTTTCCTTTAAAAAAAAAAAAAAAAGCTACTCTGCCTGATGCAGTAACTAAACTAAACCTATAGAAGTCACTTTCTATTTTAAAGAATATCCTCTTCATTTCATATAAAAGATGACATCACTATATCTTCCTACACACTAAACTGTAAGCGCTTTGAAGTGATTTAAAAATATTTCCTTTGAAACTGATTCCATATGATCAGTATTCAACAAACATTTGAATAAATGGATGGATATCATGCCCAAATCTTAAAAGCAAGATAATCGAAAAAAGGGCCTGAAGACAGGATAGTCTTTAATTTTCTAATTCACTCCTCTAGGTGAATATTAAGGAGGATAATTACTTGTTAAAGCCTGAAGCATGGTACTTTTCTTCAACATGTACTTAAAAAATAAAAATACTTTCTGAGTCATGTACACAAAAATGATGTATCCTCTTTTATCAGTATATTTATTTCACATATTTCACATTTCTGAGCCATGACTTCCTTACAAAGTGGTGAACAACCCATCATATATTTTTAAGTTTCCAATCCCGTGGTGTATTTGGTATGACACATCCTAAATCAACATTTAATCTTCATACATTTTTACCAGAAGGATGAATACATTTTTCTAAATGTTGTCATAGTGTGGGGTCAAGAAAACAAAACAAAACAAAAAAATACCTTCTAATTAAGCCATTATTTTGATGTGGCTCTCAGTAGTATAAAAGATTTCAAGTAAATTTCATTGATGATCAAGTAAGTTGATTTAATTAAACCAATCACGTGAATGTATTTAATTAAATCAATCAAGTAAATTTATTTAGATTTTTGTCTCTATTTTGTGAGTTAAGAGAAATGCATTTCAAACACACATTCTTCAAAAATAATTCTTGAATGAAAAATTTCTAATTAATTTCTTCAAATGCAGTGTGCTAACACATTTCACATTCTCTCCTCAATATGCGTGACCTCAACAGTGCAAATATTAGGTAATGAAATAAAAAATAATAATTTTCGCCAACTTGACAATATTGATTGTATACTTTGAATGAGAATTTTGGTAAACAGTTTACTATGATTTGGATATTTATGCCTCCTTAAAAAATCCATACGCTAAAATTGTAACCATGAAGGAGATTACAGTCGGAGCTAGGAGTTAGGGGGGATTACTGCCCTAGTATAAGAGAAGCAAAAGACTTGCCACTTCTACCAGGTGAGGCTTCAGAGAAAAGCCGGACCTTCAGGAATGGTGCATTAGAAAGTCTCTTGATCTTAGAGATACGAGCCTGTAGGACTGTGAGAAATAAATCCCTGTTGTTTATAAGCTACCCAGTTTATGCTATTCTGTTAAAACAGCCTGAATGCACTACAGCAATTAAATACCTATTAGGAAAAATGTAGTCTTTATCGTTACCGCAGAATTAGTAAAATTGTGAATACTTGGGAGGAAGCTATACTCCAATTCCTCCAAATATGAACTATATCTGCACGATGAAAAGGGGTACTAGGGTGGGAGATGAAGCCAGAACTCTCTTGGTAGGCCAGAAGCTATCAGTGTGATTGAGGAGTGATTAAAAATGTAATCAAAAAATGCAAAAGATACGTTTGTTATATGTAGCACAGTAACCTTCCTTGAGATTATTAAAATAAATTCTCTTTTAATAATATTCATAATGATTAAAGTAATAATATTAACAAATGAAAAACCATTTTGGAAAGATGATATCATTGCTAACATCGAATCTTTGTCCTATTATCTAATGTTCTTTAGCATAAATAATAAAATATATGAATAATGACAAAATAAACATTATCTCAACAACAAAAGCAAGATATGCATATCATTAATGTAATACACAATAGTTATCTGGAAGAAATTTTTTAAAGTACTTTCCAATATATATTTATTAAAATTTTAAAAATGAGAAGTTTTGGAGGTTTTCTAGAAACTAAATGAGTTTGGGAGAAAATTCTAGATTTTAAAAATTTGGAGATCTCCAATTTTAGCCATTTTCATACAATAAGTGAGCTCAGAATAGATTTATGGAGGACATACTTATTTTTTCTGATAATATTCAAAATAATATTGTGCCAGTGAATATATCATAGGCCTTCTATAAAATATTACATGAAAACAAAAATTTCAAGAAAATGAAAAATTTGTATATATTTAAAATACAGTGGAACCACACTAGGATTTTTAGAGCATGAATATTGTGTTTCTTGTGGTGGTGATATTTCACATAAAATCTTCCTGGGTATCTCCTTTTCTAGGATAGCTTGTAATAAAAATATTATTTCTATGATCAGATAAAATTACAATTTTATTGGAAGTGTTTCTTTCACAGAACTCTTCTGAATGTCAAATGTGATTATGTAGAGCAAAACCACTTAACAGGTAAGAGGCAGCTACTAAAAACAACAGTGCAAAGCAGCAAAAATTTGGTCTGTGTTTACAAAGACTTGGGTTCAAATGCTAACTGTGACTCTTCCTAATGTGCGTCCCTGAATGTGTGATTTAATCCTCTTCAGTTTAATTGCTTCATTGCCAAATTGAGTATAACGACAGAATGAGCCTCACAGGATTTGGGAAAGATTAAATAAGCTAATTCTCTTAGAGAAGTCCTTGACCCAGCTGAAGGGCTTAGTAGTTAACTATTAGTTTCTTTCAAAGACTATAAAGATCTAGAAACAAGCAAACAAACAAAAAAACTAAAGCAAAAGAACTACCCACTACAAAATGTCATTGTTATTATCCTGTGACATGAAATTTACCATAAATAATATAAAATTGCTAAAAGATTTGGTAAATAAAATGGGAATAATTTAACCCTCTTCAGTTTAAATGTCTATCCACTTTTGATCATTTCCTGTGTAATGTTCCTTTCATTTCTAGTCATTATCTGTGTTCCTCTTCACCAGCACTATTCTTCTCAAAGATCACATGGATGAACACAAACTTTTTGATGGCAAAATCTTGTTATATTTGGTTATATTTTAGTCAAATGAAATAGAACTGTTTAAGGGAAAAATGTATGTTATATTTAGAGTAAGCTTTTACTGGCCTTGTATGCAACACAAGAAACATACTTTCATTACACTAAGAACAACACACACACACACACACACATCTATAAAAGGCGTTTGGCTGTGTACACTGGGTCTTTATTAAATGAACTTTTAGTTTTTGCTTTATTAGCTGATCCCCAATATCTGGTCTAAAACTAATCATATCACTTGCCTAAAGTTCCAAGTTAGCTTAATCACAATTTAGCACATTTATTATGCATATAGTAAGAATATCAAGTGGGATTATAATTCCAATTGTTATAAACTGGGGTGAATCATTCTATAATTCAAAACATGTGATCATTTCTCCATACCCTAAACAATTTGGAAGGAGTAATAGTGTCATAATATAGGTGACTAATATGTAACCTCGTTGGTTAGCAAAAAGAGGAGGTAAAAGTAATGATTACAAGTACCAAGAGTATTCCTACTACTAGTATGACCACTTCTATGAATAACACCACTATAATTTACTGAGCACCTACTGCATGCCAGCATTTAAAAGGTATAATTAAAATAAGTGATGAAGTATAATTTTACTTATAGACAAATCAGAGAATTTTATGGATATACTTTAGAAGAATTTATACGTAATGTAGATGGAATGACACGAACGAACATGGAAGAATTTTTCACAATCAGAAATATATTAAAGAATAAGAATTTTGTCTGATGAAAATGAAATTTTATAATGCAGAAATTATTTAAAATCATATAATGAGGGGCTGGGGATTTAGCTCAGCGGCAAAAGCGCCTGCCTGGCAAGCGCAAGGTCGTGAGTTCGGTTCCCGGTACCGGAAAAAAAAAAACCAACATAAATAAATAAATAAATAAATAAATAAAATCATATAATGTCATTATAGAATTTGAATTATTCAGGTTTATAATAATTACCAATATTATTGTGGCAACCACCATTTGCACACATTAAAATTCTTTGTTAACAACATAAAAATCATGTAGGTCTTTTACTTTCTTTCAGAATTGGAAAATAAAGCTATCAGTAATTTAATATTCTATTGAGAAACAGAATAGCTTAGTTTCCTTATTGAAGATCTCAGAGAAGCATTGCATAATTTTGTCATTTTATTCAGTTTCATTTCGTTCATTTAAATACTGTTTTTATTCAGTTTTGTCTGTTGTAGGAATAGAATTGTTGTTTTACATATTTCAAGTTACAGATTGCAACAAAATTAAAAGCAATGTTTTTATTTGGCCCTATCTCACAATATTCCTGTTGACATCTTCAGTAAGAAACTATTTAAATAATTTCCATGCTAGCTACTGATTGTATTCTACAAAAGAAAATAGAAAAGGGGAAGAATACAAGAATTCAGTTTTGTTATTATTTCTCCCATAATTTCAATTTCTAAATTGAATTACCAAGGTAAGGAATCCATGCCAGTTTATATAATAATGAAATATGATTTCCTCTCAAGATTATACTCAGCTATTATAATAACTATTTATTACAGCATAAGAAAATATATGTGTTTGAAACTAGGTATGTTATAAATATAGACAACTTGGTTGTAAATGAAAAGACTTGATGATATTGTTACATCATTTTCTCGTGTGTGGGAGGTCCTTCGTTCCATTGCCAGCACACACACTTAAGTCTCCCAAAAAGAGAGCTCAAAACTTACAAAGTGCTATACATATATCACTATTTCTTTTAAACATGTAGCTATATCCGTCGTAACATCCTCCATTACTTCCATATTTGTCAGTGTTCCCAGTATTTTCTTTCTTCTGATATTCCCAAAAGACGCCGAGACTACTCTGTCTCATCATTCCCAGTGGAAACAAGGTGGCATGGAGACTGTGGACAATGCATAAGTTCTCCATTGGTGCCCAGCGCACCAGAATCATTACTGTGACAGTTACGTTCCCCCTTTGGTACCATAGATTTATCTAAACTAAAAAGAGGTTTATTGTACAAACTAAGAGTATTTGGTTGGAATGTACACTGTGAAGTAATAATGACTGCACAAAGTATGTGTGTTCAGTGAATGAATAAAATGCTTCAAAGAAATATCACCATGTCTATTAGTTTGGTATTAGTGTAGTAAATTACAATAAAAATGACTTCCTGGACAAAAATTTATATTGTCCTATATTTACAAAGGTCATAAGTCAGAAATGAGTCACAGTGGCATAAATCAAGGTAGCAGTACATCTCTGTTTTTGCCTGGAGCCCCTATGAGAGAATCCACATCTTCAGGTTTTCAGTAATCAAGAGGCTACCTGTACTCCCTTCTCAGTTCATGGGCCACTTCTGCTCCAGAAACAGTAATGTCAGTCTTTCTCATACTGCCATTCCTCTGGTTCTCTTTTGTGATGTCTTCTTCTATTTTTTTTTTTTAATTTTTTTTTTTTTTTTTTTTTTTTGGTTTTTCTCCGGTACCGGGAACCGAACTCACGACCTTGCGCTTGCCAGCCAGGCGCTTTTGCCGCTGAGCTAAATCCCCAGCCCCCTATTTTTAAAGACTCTTTAATTTCATGAAGCCTGCTGGGATACTCCAGCATAATCTCTTTATTTTAAGGTCGGTTGGTTAGCAACCTTAATCCCATATGCAACATTAATTCCTTCCCTCACCATGTAACCAAACACTATCAGAAGTTTCATCACTTAAAGCATAGAAATCTTTGCATGAAGGCAGTTATGTTTCTGCCTATTATACCATGTTACAATATAATTAAGTTGAAAGGAAAAAAGAACACCATGTAAGGAACAGTTTTGTATATCATGCTAAAGATGTTAAATAAGAACAAATTAAAGAATTTAAGCAAAAGCATCAAGTTCTCATTTACAAATGTCATTTCAGTACAGTATAAGAATTAGTAGGAAGGGTCAAAATGTATTTATTGATAAATTGGGTGAATATATGAAAACAGGAAAAATTAGCAGAGCACAGGATCAAGATTAAAATGCTTGATTCAAATTTTGAGTTCTCATTTAATTAGCTATGTAAACTGAGAAAATTTTGTCTTGGTCACCTCATGGGTAAGTTGAGGATAATAGTGCTAGCAAACTCATAAGCTGTTTTTTCAAACAGAACTATAATTGTGAATTCAGTGAATCTAAAGTGATAGTGTATTAATTATTTATTAAGTTATTTATTGCATGATTACTTTGGTGGTACTGCTCACTATATGACAGTGAGAACTAAAGCAAATGTTGAAAATGGCTTCGAATTTTCTGAAAATCACTTTTACTGAGTAGTGAGTACTGGAGCTGGGCCATGTGTGACTAAAGTATCCCCAGGTTTTGTTTTGTATACAGTGGTAACAGGATGCCTGGAACAAATCTAAGTATAAATGTTGCATGTAACATTTTGCTTAAATGTAGTTGAGAGGAAAATCACTAGGCAGCATACTAGTGTTGCTTTACTTCATACAGAAATATTCTATACGCTGAAATATGCACTAGTATTTCCTTGTATTCAAAAAAGAGAAGAAAAGGAATTTATCAGTGGAATTATCATGCAATAGATGCATAGATGAGTCTTTTGAATGTTAAAAAGCTTATAGCTTTACAGTGAATATAACAGAGTTGACAATTTTTGACAATTTGCAAAGAGATTAAATCATTTAGGTAGGCACTACTGAATGAAAAGTGGAGGCCTTGGGGAAAATAATAACACATATGATAGAGACTGAGGAACAGGAGATGAAGAAACAGAAACTATGGTTACAGAAAATTGTGGCTTGAAGCTTGTTAATGGGAAAGTGCTGGAAGCATGCATGGTGTCCAGTGAACCTACTTTCCTTGTTAATGCTGGCAGCAATTAGAATAAGTGTGAATGCTGAAAATTCATATAAAGGACCACTTGGAAGGTAGAATTTAATTACATGTTTAAAAGGATAATAACAAGTATACTATAAAATGCAAGTCATAAGAAGAGGATGTTTTCCAGGAAATGTGGGCAGAGACTCGTCCCTGACTGGTGAAGCAGCACTTCTTCCAGGTAACAGGAAAAAAGGCTGCGCAGTGAAGCCAGACAAGATGGTGGCAGGAGAGAATTCTGCTGAATCTCATCAGTTTTATTGGGAAAAGATGCAGCAAAGTCACCAACTGAGAGTAATGTAGTACAGAGAGATAAGGTTAAGAGATTCCATGACAGAAAGTAGTAGTAAAATAAACTGTGTCAAGTAGTGGATGAGTGAACTCAAGAAGAAAAATATAGAAACATGAAAAAGGATCATAAAATTAAAAATTCCACTGGCTACAGTTACAAAAATTTCCTCATGCAGATGTAACAATTAACTGACTTACAGGAAGTATATCTAATATTAGCACCATATATTAAATTTAAGATTATAAAATATTCTTCAGTGGCAGTAAGCTACTTTAATGTAAATGAACAGATTCACTTAGAATTTTTATTTAGTAAGCTGAGGAACTAGCTGTTGTTTTAGGAGATTTGTGTGAGGATGAGGATGTTGCTGGATCACAGGACCAAGTTGGCTAACAGAACAAAAGCTAGAGTATGTGAATCAGGTGGTCTATATAGACAAACATTAAGACACCTATGCTGATAACTGGAATTTGATAAAAGATGGAACTTCTAAGCCATGAAACAAAATCATACTATCAGAAACTATCCAATGGAGGCCAATAAGTAACAATTCTGAGATTGCATGTATAATTAAAAGGAGGAGATGCAAGGATACAAAATTAGAGGAGCAGACAGCTATTGGGCAGAGGTGTGGGTATTGTAACAGGTTAATGACTTTTAATTTTTCATTTAGATGCCAGTGGCCATAAGAAAGGGGGAGAAGGTTGAACCCTGTGGGATTTCATGCATAGTTTTATATCAAGTATTTATTTCTTCAGGTATCAAACATGTTGAAGCAACAGGTAGGTTAATGAATTAGTCCTAGTAAACTGGAGAGGAGGAGAATAGCAAGTTTTGTCTTCAGCTATCTGCCACAGTGGTGGAAAAGCATATTGGAATAATAGCCACAGCAGGCATGAAGGAGGCACAGAATTTTCTGAGGGTATATAAAGGAAGATCTTAGGGAACAAAAGGGGTCGTCCAACTTAGACCTCAGAAATAGTGTGTCAGCAAAATGTAATGAGAGAGACCATATGCAGGGTGAACTGCAAAATGTGTACAACTGAGAATCACTTGGATTAGGGTGTTCAGATGGAAAGAATGAGTGTTGAAAGATGAGGCTTATGATGTAGTCACAGGTGAAATGGCACTAAATATTTAGTGTGTGGTGATTAATTTGGATTTTTACTAAAACCAATGGGAAATATGTTATAATATTACACAAGAAAGACATATGATAAAATTTCCAGTAAAAGGGTATATATACTTGCTACATTGGGGAGAGTAACTGGAGGCAGGTAAAATTGGAAACCTAGCACAGAACAATAATCAGGAGGTGGTGCTGGTGTATAGTGTGGCTATTCATATACATATAACATACACACGGAAAATCTTTATCTGTATCTCCATCACTCATACATACAGGTAAGCAAGGCATGATGATTAATTTCAAATAGAATAGATAACAACTTAAGTGAATTAAATACTATATATATTACCTCTAATTTAAGCACAAAATACGTATGTATCCATAATACTTGGCACTAAATCAAAATTAATCTTCAAAGTATATTTTAGTATTTTGAGAAGCTAAAGGGCAGTTCCACACAGCGATACAAAACTCTAGGGAAAATTCCAAAACACATTCTTTAAAAATTCTCAGTTTGTATTAAGAAACTAAAAAAGAAGTTCTTATAAAGTATATTGTAGAGGAATACTCTTTACTTTCCCTGGGGAAAGAAAAGAGAACAGTTGAATATATTCAGCAGCATTCTCTTAATAAGCAATCATTTTTTTGCATCTGCTTCTACATGACAACTTTTTACTTTTCTTCTTACCTTTTAACCTACTAAAATGTTTATTGCCTAAGATATCTGTAGAATAACTTTCTTCATTCCCTCAGCCCACTTCCACCATATGGCATGGACCTTCCAAAGTGTGTTAGGACCCTGTGACCTGTGACCTGTGCTCTTTCCCACATATTTACTGTTTGACAGAATATTTTACCTAGGCTACCATGATCTTGACTTTTAAAATCATACCAGGTATCATTATTAGGCAACTTGTAAGCCTAATATCTCTCTGCACTCAAGCTTTTATTCTAAGCTACACAATTTAAATAACATAATAAGCAAATACAGTATGGTAACAAGAGGCCGAAAAAACACAGGCTGCATTCCTGATGGTGCTCACTCAGATTGTATACTGGTGCTGAGAATCAAAGACTTAGCTCATGCCCATATATTTAAAAAGGATTGTTAATGTGAGACTTGAGCCCTCCCTTCCGTGTTTTTTCATAAATTAAAATTTAAGTAAAATGATTTAAAATGTTTGAATGTATTAATCGCATTTTGTCATCTTTGTTCCATTTCTTGCTCACATTGCCAAATATTTTGGGCAGTCAGTAGATAGTATTCGTGAACTGAGGATAAGAATCAATAGGCCCCATCTTTTTAATTATACTACATTCATGATTCCCAGCAGTCAGAAGAGAAAAGAGTGGCAGATTACACTGCTATCAATAAGGACAATTTAGAGCTCACATAAGCAAAAACAAAGTCAATGAAAAATCTGCTCTGCTCCCAAAGGGAGCTTTAAAAGTTTAGAAATGATCTCTGTGATGCACAGTGACGAGTCCAATCATTCTGACATTACAATCCGGTTCTTGCAAATAAAATATACAAGACCCATATATGTATGAGGGATCTGATCCATTTATAGATTGGAAGAGTCCATTTACATTTCATTTAAAAGATACGTAGGGTGATTGAAATAGGTTACATCTGACGGGAATAAATCTATGTAGCAATTCAGACAGTTGCAGAAGTAGGTTTTTATCATGCTTGACCTAGTGTGAACCAATATTTTCCCTTTACAAATACTCTAATTTGAATTTTCATTAAGCCATGTAAAACATCACACTTTCAACATCATATGCATTCTAGAAATAAAGACTATTAAATTTCGGCAAGCCATGGAAAGCCTATAATTTATGTCCTAGATGATGAGTCTTCAGATGGTTTTAAAGCTGATTACATTTACATTTTTTGATTTAATCATTTCTGTTAGCATTGCAAAATGACAGTGCATTGTTATGTGCAAGCAAATCTAGTCTTTCCAACTTATAAAAATAATAGTAGAAAGTTTCTGTTGTTATGCCCCTTCTGGGTTGCTATAAACAGCTGAAATTTTATACACTTTATTTTAAAATTTGCATAATTTTACTATTAAATTCAGTGCAATGACCATCAGCTTTAGAGATCAGCAGTGTTCTCACTGTAAAATTATACTTGTGATTTAGTGTTCAGAATTACACAGAATTGAAGATTGTAAATCTAATTTGTCATTTTGTAAATAAGATAACTCAAAATAATGGATTTGGATTAGGAAATATTACAGTGTAGCAATAAAATAAAATAAAAATGCACTGAATGTCTGTTAAAAGTATGACTGAGAGACCTATCTGGAGATAGATTTGTGATATCTTCTTGGCTTATCACCACAACAGCTGTCCTAGCATTTCAGAAAATAAAAAGGAAGATTAGAGAAGATTAATTGATGTATTTCAACTTTGAATGATTTGTCTCTGAGAGTAGTTATGTCATAAACTTGATTTAATAATTCATTCTTGATTATTACACATTTTCTGAAATAATAATAATAAAATTATATCAGCTTTGTAAAAGGAAACATAAAAGCACAAAGCAAAATTTTTAATTTTAATACTGGTGGATTTGTGCTACATAGTGATTTCAAGGCTGTCCTGGACTACATGGTGAGAACTTCTCTTAAGAAAAGTATAAATAAACAAATAAATAAGTACATAAATAAATAACCTATGGTAGAGAAGATGCAGTTTTAGTAATATGTAAGTAATATGGTATCAGAATACCTACCCACTGATTTCTTTTAACAGTATATTTATTGAGCAGATATTATGTGGCAGGTCTCTAGCCCCTTTCCACAGCCAGCGTTCTTAGATTCTAGTTGGCTAACACAATCAAACCCGAAATAAATGGATTAATTCATTTCTCAAAGTGAGAATTGCAATGCAGAAATAAATCAGCAGATGATAGAAGAGAGTAACTGGGTAGGTGGAAATAGCTGAACCTGCGCTACATTGATCAGCTGCTTCAGGAAAGGTGGTGTCCTAGTCATAGGTGCCACCTAGTGAGTGAGAAGCACTAAAGATGCAACATTATCTATCCTTAGTAGAACTGTACTATATAGTTTTTCTTGTTTTATACTGAAGCATAACCATTGTCTACAAATGTATTTGTAAATGTATTTGTTGACTGAATGAATGAGTGACTGCACATTTTGCTAAATAAATGACTAAACAGGTGCAAGAAGAAGGCTAAAGCAGGTAAAGGACAGACAGAGAAGAAAAACTTTGAGTTTTAAATGCATAAATTATATTCAACTGTTTATCCTAATAAAAACAGTGATATTCATGAATTGCAAACTCAACTTCAAAAGTAAATATTTTCACATTCATTTATGACATTTATGTTTTTATTTGTACACTGTTTAGTTTAATGGATTATACACAGGACTCAAAATAAAATTCTGTCATTATCACTTAATAAAGTTCAATTTTGCTCTCTAATCTGCTCACATACACACACACACACACACACACACACACACACACACACAATAAACCAAGATTTGAAACACAACTATACCTGGGAGTGGTGGTGCATGCCTGTAATCCCAGCACTCTGGAGAATGAGGCAGGAGAATTGCTGTGAGTTCGAGGCTAGCCTGGGCTACAAAGTGAGTTCAAGGGCAGCCTGAATTGCATAGAGAGACCCTGTCTCAAAAACATAAAAAAAAGTTTGGACCCTGGCTGGGCTGAACCCCAGGCAACTTCAGGAAGCCCGGAGAGTCCCAGCTTTGCATCCCTGAGCAGCATGTAAGGCAGGCGAATCCTCAGGCACCCTCTGGGGCCTAGGAGGCTCCCCACCACACCCATAGTGTGTCCTCGCCCCAGGCTGGGCTAAATCCGGGACATCTTCAGAAATTCTGGTGAGTCTGGGCTCTGCCTCCATGACCAGTGTGCAAGGCAGGCGAAAACTTGGGCACCCTCTGGGGCTTCAGTGGCTACCCGCCACACCCATAGTGTGTCTGCTTGGACTGGGCTGAGCCCCAGAAATCTCCAGGAAGCCTGGAGAGCCTGGGCTGTGCCTCCCTGACCACCGTGCAAGGCAGGCGAATCCTCGAGCACCCTCTGGGGCCTCGGTGGCTCCCCATCACACCCATAGTGTGTCGCCCCAGGCTGGGCTGAACCCCAGACATCTTCAGGAAGCCCAGTGAGTCTGGTCCCAGCTTTACTGACCAGCATGCAGGCACAACCTCGGGCACCCTCTAGGGCTTCGGTGGCTATCTACCACACCCGTAGTGTGTCACCCCAGGCTTGACTGAACCCCAGGCATCTTCAGGAAGCCGGCTGAGTCACAGCTTTGCATCCCTGACGCAGCCTGCAAGGCAGGTGAAACCTCAGACACTCCCTGGGGCCTAGGAGGCTCCGTGCCACACTCATAGTGTGTCTTCTGGGCCTGGGCGGAATGTCAGACACCTTTAGGAACCCAGTGAGCTACTCTGGTGCCTCTCCACTAGAGTGTGAGGCACATGGATCCCTGGACAACTTCTGGGGTCTTGGTGATCATTGCCAGAAGAACTCACAACCCCCCTGGTAGCTCAACTGAAACCTGAACATAGTCAGCAGCCTTGGGGAGTTCACCCTAACCCCTCCCCTTCCAGTGTGGGAATCAGGCTCTATCCTGGGCAATATTTGAAGCCTTGGTGAACTCAACCTGCATCCCCTCTACTATTGTGGAAGCTGAGCCGAACCGCAGACAGTCTCAGGACGTCTCTTCCACCCTTCCCAAACCCTTCTGGGAGCCAAATGAATGCAAGAAAGGTTGGGAGCATCTGGGACCCCACCTTGCCACCACTCACCAGCACAGGAGCTACACTGAGAACTGGGGATCTTCAGACTCTCGCTCACTACTCACACACAATCAGGACAGTGAGACTGCACTACACGGCGTCTCTGGCTCTTCAAAAACGACGAAATGCAGGAAAAAATGCAATCCCAGACCTCCACACCACCCAAAACAAGTCCAGGAGGCATAAACACAGAAAAGCCTGGAAGTCATACACCTGAAATTTCTGAAATGATAGCAACTGAAGTAAAGAAACAA
>NW_004955443.1:11276543-11277095 GCF_000276665.1 Chinchilla lanigera | reverse complement strand
ATGCAAACAGATAACCAAGAACTTAAAAATTCCATTGAAAGCTGGCAAAACCGCCTGAATGAAGCTGAAGATAGACTTTCAGACCTTGAACACAGCATTGCCACTAACGAATGTGAAAGGAGGGATCTCTTAAAAAGAACAAGGAACCAGGAAATAACAACTGCAAGATGAAGCAAAGAGAAACAATGTCAGATTAATAAGTATGAATGAAACAGCAGGTGTCAACACAAATAACATAAAAAGACTATTTGTAGAAATAATAGCAGAAAATATCTCCCAGGCATGATAAAAGAATTAAACATTCAATAAGTGAAGCATATAGAACTCCAGTTAATCATAACCAAAATAAATCTACCTCCAGACATATAGTCATCAAGATCCCGGAAACTCAAGTAAAGCTCAGAATATTAAAAGCTATTAGAGAACAGAAACAGATCACCTATAAAGGAAAGCCTATCAGAATCATGGCAGACTTCTCAACACAAACCATCAAGGCAAGAAGAGCTTGGAGTGAAGTATTTCAGGTACTGAAAGAAAACAGCTTCCAACCCA
>NW_004955443.1:11275441-11276443 GCF_000276665.1 Chinchilla lanigera | reverse complement strand
GAAAGAGATAAAACAGACCACAACTTGAAGAACAACACTAGAAAGGAACCAATAAGCAGAGCAAGCAATTAAATAGAGGGAAAAAGGAGAATCAAACAGCAGGAAAATAGCATGACAAAGATAAGCCAGTACATATTTGTTATAACCATCAGTGTAAATGGTCTCAACGCACCAACCAAAAGAAGCAGACTTGCAGAGTGGATTAGGAAACAAAACCTAACAATATGCTGTATACAAGAAACACATTTAACTCAAAAGGAAATTCAAAGATGGAAAATTAAAGGATAGAAACAATACTCCATGCAACAGTTATCAAGAAAAAAGCGGGTGTAGCTATTCTGTTTGCAGACAACGTGAACTTCAAACAAAGAACCATCCAAAGGGATAAAGAAGGTCTCTACATACTTGTGAAGGGGAAGCTTCAAGAGGAAGAGATAACATCGTAAACATTTATGCACCAAATATAGGAGCACCCACCTATAGAGGACAAATTCTAACAGACATGAAAATGAAATAAGTAGCAATACAGTCATAACAGGGGACTTTAACACACCATTGTCACAAAGAGATAGATCAACTAGACAAAAAATTGGGAAAGAACTAACAGAACTTAACAAAACATGGGAACATAAGGACTTAGTAGACTTTTACAGAGTGTTCTACCCAACAGAATCAGAATACACATTCTTCTTAGCCACACATGGGATGTTCTCTAAACTAGACCATATGCTAGTACATAGAACATGTTTAAGTAAATGCCAAGGAATCAAAATTATCCCCTGTATACTATCAGACCATAGTGTAATGTAATTGGAAATTAATGACAAGAAAACACAAAAACTCAATAAACACATAGAAATTAAATAACATCCTCCTGAACAACCAATAGGTAACAGATGAAATCAAAGTAGAGATTAAACACTATTTACAATTAAGCAAAAATGGGAATACAGCCTACAGGAACCTGTGGGATGCAATGAAAGCAGTCCTCAGAGGGAAATT
>NW_004955443.1:11273241-11274101 GCF_000276665.1 Chinchilla lanigera | reverse complement strand
GATGTCCGTTGTCACCATTCCTATTCAATATAGCTCTGGAAATGTTGGCTAGAGCAATTAGACAAGAGAGAGAAATAAAGGGAATAAGGACAGGAAAGGAAGAAGTGAAATTGTCATTATTTGCAGATGACATGATACTCTACAAAGAAGACCCCAAAAACTCCACCAAAAGGCTCATGGATTTAATAATCAAATTCAGTAGCATAGCTGGATACAAAATAACACTCAAAAGTCAATAGCATTCCTGTACACAAGTAAAAAAGGAGGGTGAGAGAGAAATTAAGGAAACCACACCTTTCATAATAGTATCTAAAATGATGAAATACTTAGGAATCAATCTAATAAAAGAAGTAAGAGATCTACACAGTGAAAATTATACTGCTCTGAAAAAAAGAGATCAAAGAGGATATCAGAAAATGGAAAAATATTCCTTGCTTATGGACAGGAACCACCAACATTGTGCAAATTGCCATAGTCCCAAAATTGTTGTACAGATTCAATGCAATCCCAATTAAAATACTATTAGTATACTTCACAGATCTAGAAAAGACACTCCTAAAGTTCATCTGGAACCAGAAGAGGCCTAGAATAGGAAAAGAAATCTTGGGAAACAAAGGAAAGGCAGGCAGCATCACAATTCCTGACTTAAAATTATATTACAAGGCTACTGCGATAAAATCAGCATGGTACTGGCACAAAAACAGACGTGAAGATCAATGGAACAGATTAGAAGATACGGATACAACTACAAACACACTCAATCACTTTATCTTCAACAAAGGGGCCAAATCTGTTCAATGAAAGGAAGACAGCCTCTTTAATAAATGGTGCTGGAAAAACTGACTTTCCACGTGCCGAAG
>NW_004955443.1:11269810-11271991 GCF_000276665.1 Chinchilla lanigera | reverse complement strand
TCTTTCATTCTTACATCTGATAATCTGAGCAATGTAGTTGAGGATAGCGATATGCAATGTAACAACCACTGCTGACTTGTATTAATTTGTCTTGAGACCCTATATCACTTTGAATTTTCTTGCTTTGATTCGTTTATGTTCATCATACTGGCACGCTGCTACTGTCCTATTTTTTTGCTTGTTTCTCATGTACTACTCTCTTTAAAATAAAAACAAATTTAAAAAATACAAAAATCCCTATATTTTTACCACTATAAGTAATTTGTTAATTAAGTGATAGATGTTATGGTAATTTAAATTATAAGCAATAGCCTGATCCTGGACTTGGAGACAGTAATGAATAGCATAAACAAGGGGTAATATTTATGACCCACAATGTTAGTAAACACTTAAATTAGTTTAACAACTGCACCCACTTTTCACTAAACCATAATCAATAACAAATTATGGAAACATAGATATTAAGCAAAGTTATAAAATCAAAAGGACTTTTCTGAAATTTATTTATTATTACATATATGAAATCAATAGGAAATTTTAAAAATATTTAGCATTAAAGGACACTTAGAAACTTTTTCACTAATCCATTATTAAAATATTTGGGAATCAATATAAATGGTTTAAAAGCATTTTCATGGAGGTTATGGGAATACCGTATTCCAAAATTGGAATATTGGCAATAGAAGAAAACAAAAAAGAGAAAATAACTTCCAAGATGAAAACCAAAGTATTAATGATAGTGTTGCCATCGGATTGATGGTGTCATGAACCGATGGTAGAACAAAATACAGCACTTTAGTTCAGAACATATTAAACATAATTATGTCTGGTAATCAACCATGAGTATAGTTTTTCAGAAAATTTAAATTGCTTACCACCATAAAGATAACAAAGTGTGTAGTACACTATCCATCCTGTCACTGCCTAGTATATAATTTCAAGTATATAATTCTACTTCTCTATACCATCAGGGAGATTAAAAGTTAGCTGTGATAGGCAGGTGCAAAATGTTACAATGTCTTACATAAACCTATCAGTATATACAAATTAATTCATTCTGAGCTGAAAGCACTCAATTGAAAAAATACAGACCGACCAGAATGGCAGCTGCAATGCTTTCTATTTATTTAAGAAAGCACTTGGAATATTCTTCAAGCCAAACTATATTCTGAGTTTCATCGGCATATTTTGAAATGAAGATAATATTTCATGTTTCTGACCATTTTAGAACATATTTTATATACTAAAGGAGGCTGTTAAAATGGCAATTGCACTCGTATTTATTTTTTAAATAATCTATGACTTTTTTGTATTTCTACTCTTCTTAATCTGTAAGCATGATAGAAGTAGCAAGCATATTTTGTATAAAATGCAAAACAATAATTTATACTCTCTGCTAAGCATAAATATAGTAAATGGAGTGCCATATGGCCTATCATTATAAAAGTTAGTATTTCCACTTGCTTTGTAAATCTTCTCAATTTTACGAAGCATACAAGGAAAATTAAATACTAACTCAGGTCACAGTATTCTCTCTTTGAGGCACTAAATATTCACAAGCTAAGTATAATTTTTTCAGAAAGGAAAGTAAACAGTATTTATAGATGAAAGACTATTACTGTGTAATTATTATTTATTTCCTCCATTTTTTATGAGATGTATGTTTACTGGGCAGCTGTCAAACTAATTTCATTATTGTTCTTTTCAGACTAATAAGTTGGATGTATCAAAAATTACAATGATTGGCCTTTTTAGTATATCAATATAAATTAGCTTTCACATAAATGAGGATTTTCACAGGGACAGAATTAAACTCTTTATTAACTGATGTAAAATAATTTAGCTAGGCAAGAGTTATATTTATCTTGAATTTCCTTTAAGCCAGCAGCACATGATAATGAAGGAACTATCATTGCACGCAGTTAGAGTTAAGGAGTAAGAGCTCTTTCCATTGCCTATAAGCTATCATTGATACTATTCTGGATAATAAACATTAAGTCAAAATACTTTAGGAAAGTTGTAATATAACTTAAATATCAGGCAAACAGACTTATTCTTCAGGCTTTTCTGGTAATAGTGATGCTTGTATTTGTGTGTGTGTGTGTGAGAATAGAATTGGGAATATATTATTGCACCATCCAATTTAATGAATCATTGACTGTTCAAGGATTTCCATGAATG